>NC_051431.1:14964124-15077721 GCF_001649575.2 Kryptolebias marmoratus | reverse complement strand
AAATAAACATTTGAAATATATGAGTTTGTATGTGATGTATGAATATAATATACAAGTTTCACTTTTTAAATGGAATTACTGAAATCAATCTACTTTTTCATGATATTCTAATTTTATGACCAGCACCTGTAATTGGAAGTAAGAGTCTACACCGCATGCATTTTTTAAGTACATGAGGCTCTCTATCACACAATCCATTAAATCACTAGAGTGTAATTTTACTCGTGCTTGTAAGCCTAAAACAGCAAATATAATTTCTGGAGCTGGGGTTTGTGTCTGATAATTTGTGTTTAGATAAATTGCTGCAAACATATGGAACGGAACTGAGAAACTTGGAATAAATTAATCATCTCAGAAAAATGTACGTGCACCTGGCTAGTTGAAATAAAACATCTTCTTCTGTTCTCCTCAAACACAAATAATGGATATCAAAAGTTGCTACAAACATGTTTTCTGTGGGGAATATGGGACATAATGATAAAGACTCACCACAGACCTCTATCACATACCAACTCCTTGCACACTTCCTCCTAATAGCCACCTTTTGCATCACTGGTTTCTTGTGAAATAAACCTCTGCTCAGCAACAGATGCAATCTTTTTAGGTCACTGAAATAGAAGCACATATTAGAACCATGCACACACTCTTCTTCACACATATTCAGCCACACGTTTTGTTCACAAATGTATGCAGTAGGTAAGCACCAACGTGGCAGACAACAGGGGAATTCAACAAATACTAGGTCATCTGACTCGACTTGGCTGTCCACACAGTGGTTCAGGGAGCTCACTATTTCAGTGGTTTGAGCAGCTTTTTGTGTCCCGATTCAACCTTTAAATACAGTATATTTTGCTTTTGTAAACATAATAACTCCTAATCTTTCTGTTCACAACCTGATCTCATACTTTGTTGTAACTACAGGTCTATTTCTGATTACCATTAAAGAACAGTTCTTGGCTAATCTCATTTGGTAAAATGTCCAAAAACAATAATGACAACTCATTTTAGTGAAATGGGTCCCTTTAAATTGTTTTTTTTTGGGGGCGATTCAGAAAAAATAAGAATGAAACAAAGTATGAAAAAAAGAAAAGCCCAATATGGATAACTACATGTGGCCTATATTTTACACCAACTACATGTACAGCTGCCAATAGCTTTCTATATAGTGTTTGTTCATGGCAGACCAGCTCTACCAAGTAAACAACTTTGAAGAATAAAATGTGAGCTTCACACTGTGCAGTTTTCTTCAGTGCCTTAGTGAATAACTGGCAATGTTTTTTGTGCAATCGTGTGTGGTTTATTTTATTGCATTGAGAGCTGTAATCAACCATAATCTTTTCTTTAGCTTACTTTCACTAAAGCAAAATCCTGTGCAACAGTGGCACAAACCAATTTGTTGTACTAACACAACCAAAATCAGTCTTTCCTTTGGACACGTTTCGTTTCTGAATTTGACAAAGAAACAAGGCTTTCTGCTTACAGGTAATGATTTTCCTCCTCCGTTTGTCTGATTTATCTCTTATGTAGTTAGTTGTATCATTCCTTCGCCTCTATTCCTCTTTCTCCCATTTATCTTTTGTTCTGTTTTCTTTTGATGTAGCCTCTCTAATGTTTATCCAGTTCAAGTTAATGCATTTGACAATAAAAGTGAAACATGTTCTTACAGACGTTTGTTCAGAATCCAGTTGGCATTGTGTTTTCGTGCACAGGGCATCGTTTTTCAATATTCAGGGTAATCTGACAGACTTCTGAAAAACATCTGAAGTACATGCCATGTGTCATAGTTTGGATCTCTGTATTGTTTTTCTGTGTTACTATTTGTTTTGTGTAACCTTACTTTGGGATTGTTTTATCTTTAATGTAGAATTTAGGCAGCTTTGGCTGTTCGACTGAGTTATGTTCAGTTCATATAATGTTCATACCACCAAATGTCCAGCAAAGTCCTTGTTTCCAGCGCCTCACATACCACCTTTAAAAGTTTGGAACTCCCTATTTTTCAGTTTGAATTGCAAAAGCTCCTCGGATGAGTATAGCAAAACATCTTCAACTAACAAGAAAAGAAAAATCTTGCGACATGCGCGTCATGAAGAAATGCTAAGTTGTGAGTGAGCATGCTTCTATCTATCGCTGCATCTTAAAAGTAAAACTAAGCAGGCCTCAAATTAGTGGATAAAGTAACATTTGAAAAATGTTACTTTATCCACTAATTTGACCTTTTTTTAAAAAAAGGTCCTAACAGCTTTAGAAGTGAAAGGTGCTAATTTACCTGGACTCAAATCTGTTTAGATTTACTATAAGCCATTCATTAAACAAACAGGAAATTTTAGAATTGTTAAAAAGTAGCAATACAATTGACCAACCATAAACTTTACAAGTTAAACCTTTCTGCAACAACTTAAAATGAGATTAAATCAAAAGCACAATAAATGTTAACTGAAGTATGTACATCTGGTACCACCTGGTTAAAAAAATATCCAAGTAATGAGCAGTTATTTAGCACTCGATTAATGTTTAAATGCATGCAAATGTAGCTGCATTAAGCTGTAACAGTTTGTGCCTAATGTAAAACATTTAGCTGGTCATTGCTCCAACAAAGAGTCGTTTCTCTTTTCATTCATTACCCGTGTACAGTAAATGGAAAAAAAAGTGCACAAAATAAACAATGCCCAGTGTAGCCATTACTGAAATCGAATTTATTATTATTAGAGCTGACATAACCTCCTGCCATTAATGTTTCTATTAAAGATGCTTACAGGCTGTCAATGAAAACCCACCTGCCTGCTTTTAGCATTAAAAAGCTCAGATTTAAAATAATAGGAGATAAACTGGTCCAAAAAAAAAATGCTAGAGCTCCATAACTTACTATTTTTTTAAACGTAATCATTACAAAAACCTGCTATCAAAGTCTATTTCTATCTGTCACACACAAACACTTTCCATATTTGGGTCTACAGTTTCAACAACCGGACGAAACCAGACCATCTCAGCCTAGTTAGCTTATGAGCAAAGTCAGAGAGTGTCATCACTTACATAAGCTAAGAGCTCCAGCCCCCTTGCAGTTTGACTAAGCTCCAGCAGCACAAGGTCACATTGGGACGGATGGGCTGCTCATTCGAGCAGCACATTTGTTTACCCATCATCTCTTCGAAAATCTTTTTAAGCACATACTTAATTCTGATTATGGAGAAGACAAAATTTACTCCTGCTGAAGGAGAGCAAATATTACAGGATGCTGCTGCCACTGAGAACAGAATAATGTACCTATTTGTGTTAACACATAAGCAACACTTCTGTGTGTGCTTATCATCTCCCTAACTTGGTAAATTTACATCTTTAAACCAGTCAAATGCAGTGACTCATGTATGCTTAGCTGGGGTATAAAACGTGACTGAAATATGACAGCCAGAGCACATTGCTTTAAGGTATGTGGCATGCATGCCCACATTGCTGAATAGATTGCTCATAAATTAGAATTTTAGGTAACTGCCTCTGTTTATGTGTCATATTTTAGGTCAGTTTTAGCATAGAAGGGCAGTACTTTCCAACTTTTCAGAATCACAATGCATGTACATATTGTAAAATTAGTTTTTAACATCAATCTTTCACTTATTTTGTACTCAACACAGGAAAACTATAAAGATATATGTCCACTGCAAATTAAAAGAACATTTAACAAATTTCAAGATGATATCAAAAGTAGTTAGTTAATTTTTATCAGTTAAAACACTACTGTTAACACATTTTATGCACAGTCTCTGTTTGCAAATTTTATTCTCGTGCCAAGCACATCCTCTCTCTTCAAAAATGTTCTTTGCTATGTACGAAAATCTGAGGGAAGGTAGCGCATGGAACTTGGTAATTCCATCCAGCATATTTATTTATGATGTTTAACTTGTTATTTGGTTCTGTGATTATAGCTTTTTTAAAAAATATTAATTATTATTTAAATTTTTCTGCACTTCGCTGTATATGGACATCCATGGAATACCCTGCTTACACTTGTAACATATGTTGGAATTCACCTGCAGCAATATAATTTCCTGATTTGTTGGTATCCTGTCCTTTTTAACATAGGAAAATACAAAGTGTAACATGTAAGCAAACAAACTGGTCAACATTTGTGTGGCTCACTGTACATGTGTGAGACTTGGATGTCCTGCTGTCAGGATTTTTGTAACATTTTTAACCTACTTGGCTAGTGGCAGTAAATCTCCTTGAGTGTCTGTGATTGCCAAGGAGTCAGCGGGAACACCTGGGTTTCTTGTCCATCGAGGGCTACTTGCCAGGAAAAAATGTTGAACCTAACCTCCATGAAAAAAAAAAAAATAATATTAAGAATAATGGTATTTTAGCCAGGTAATTTAGCTAGCCAGTTAAAAAAAATACCACCGCATTAGTATCCAAAATCTTCTATTTGACATAAAAAGTGTCTTTTGATCACTTGTAAAAGCACATTTGTGTGCATCACTGTGCAGCACTGCATACTGCCATCTGTGTGCACAAGGGCTTGTGCAAGAAGCTCTGTGAAAAGTCCAAGCCTAAGAGTATTGAGGGCTCATCTCACTGCTTACAACTCACAATGCAGTCAAAAGGAGAACGACTGGCAAAATGAGAAAGCATATGCTGAATGTAATCTTCCAGTATTGAGACCATTGTGGAATTAACATATATAAGGATATTGAAAGACGTAGATGTCAGTGCAGCTTCCAGTTGTATGAGCTCATGTGAGCTGGGATGAAGCCATTTCTGTGGTCTTTGAAGCTCAAACAGTCTGTGTAACAAAACGTTAGTTTTATCCTTGGTACATCATCACAACAAAGTATTTACTTTAGGTTTGTAACTCTTAAAATATGTAAAACTAACATCCTTATTCTGTGCTCGTTACTAGCAAAACAACTCATATAGATTGGAGACTAGAGTCTACAGTAGAATCATTTGGTTTCATACCCAAAACAGGTAGCTAGTGTACAAAATATAGCACTACCTACTGGCCCCTCCACACACGGACAGACATATAATAATATTCAAAACCTTTCATTTCTATGTCCATGTTGTTGAATGTGTAAAAGAAATTAAGCTATTTAAAAAAAATCAATCTGTGTTTTGGCTGCAGTTAACTCCTGAGGGTAGTGCATTAACTGACTTGTGACTGTAACGCAATGTGAATTTATTGTGGTGTTTTGTTGTTTTTAATTGCTGACATGTTTACATTCTGTGTATTAAAGAATTTTATGAATCACCACAATGATTTTGAATAATGACATTGCATAAGAATCAATCTGCTAAAAGACAACTGTGTTAAGCAACTTCACTTTGAGAAGTTTTCTGATATTTTATTTACTTTCTTCCCTCTGGGATCACTGCATGGTCGGATTAACGTTGATTATTTCATAATCATGAAGAAATATGGATTCATTTCCATGTGAAACAACATTATCTTCCAAATGGTTCATAGCACAATGTCCGTGGTCTCTTTTTAATTTTCCATTAGCTTTATTGCCATTTTTAAAGTTATTTGAAGATTTTATTCTGAATGAAGGATAACAGTGTCTAAATTAATAATAGCCATACCAAAACATCCTCCATTGATCCTTTCCTCATATGGTGCAGTTCATGACTCGGCTAGGTTTCTCTGTTGGTGTGGGGATGTTGTTGAAGGACCTCTGTAAACTCTGATACACATCACCAGCTGCTTTTCAGAAGCTTCCTTTGTCAGAAGGGAGCTTCACAAGAACAACATTCCACATGTCAAGGATCAAACTATCCCTCTGAATCCCTCACACAGTTTGGATTCCTCGGTGTAATCCTCAGGCACACTTTGAGTTTTGTAGGCCATTGCGCCCTAAATGTCACTGGGGAGGACTTGAGCCCCTGTAGAATAAGAGGTGTTTTGCATCATTGCTGTTTTGTGTTATTGCAGAAGGCTTTTTGTCTTTTCGTAAAATGCTTTGATATATGCTCAATGAACTAACTATTTAAACAAATCTTTCGTACTTTTTTGTTCTGGGTAGAAAAAAAGCTGGGCTAACCAGTAGCATTTGCACACTGCAGCTCCTGTCATATTAATGAGACACCCTCTGCTAAAAAAAAACTTCACATAAATTGATGTGTTTCGCTGCTCATCCAGTGAGACCATGGATGGATTCCTGTGGGGTGCAGTGTGTTTTCACTTAACACGGAGCAGTGACACAGTCTGCCAAACCATACATGTCTCTGATGCAGTCATCTCTTGATTTTTGAAAACAGCATGCAGAAACGCAGCTTCAGGCTCATATAATGACTACAAGACTGGGCAGGCTTCCTGTCTCGCACTCTCTACGCCTGCTTTAGTTTGTGATAGAAACGAGGAGCCTCTAGAAGGGGCTTCTACAGTACAGCTGTTAACACAGGCAGGGCTAATGATGAAATGACCTCTTTCTCAAGAAGTGTAAAGAAATCTCCCTAACAGTCTCCTTGCAATAACAGTCATTCCAGAACATTTACAGCCATTAAAATACAACTGAAGAGGCTTCCAGAGGTAAAGGATGGAGTAGGTTGTAGGGCACGAGAGGAACTGTCTATTTGTTGTTGCAGGAAAAAAGATAAGTAACAAGTAATATGAATGGGAAACAGAGAGAAGGAAGGCGGTAGGTAGGAGTCTTAAAAAAGGGCAAGAGTCCAAGATAGGAAGAACACGAGTTAGAGGCTGAGACATGGAGCTGCAACTATGTGTTAACTGGTGCTGCTTGTCAACACACAACAGAGGATTTGGGGTTGTTTAAGTGTGGATGTGTGTGTACACAATGCAATATTTACACATGCTTTGACACCTTTCACTCTTGGTAGACATTCTTCTCTCTTTCTTTGAGTATATTTATCTATCTCACTTTAAATCTCTCCTTCAGTGACAGACTGTTTGGAAGAGCAGGAAATGTCATTGCTGCCTAGCAACCACGTGGCAGCCAGTGAAGCTATGGCAAGATGACTTTCTTTTTTTTTTTTACTGATTTATCTTTAGCAGATTTCACACTTCCTCCTGATTCAAATGCATGGCTTAGCTGATACAACAGACTATACAGAAATTCTGTGTATTTATCTCCTACAGAATGGTGTGTGTGTATTGTTATAGTTTGATCAGCACAGATATGTCAAACGCAGCTACAAAGCCTTGACTCAGTGGAGAGTTTTGCGTGTTGCATAAAGTTCATTTTAAATATATAAAAGAAAGAAATGTTTACTACAATCTTGCATCAGCTCTTTTACCAACAGACTGAAAACATTTCAGAGTTGGGGAGATCAGGTGCAGTAGTTCCGAAAGTGAAATCTTCTCATTTTTCATTCATTAAGGCTTTGAACTCAGTTTCATTCTGTTCTCTTGTCTTTCCTATTTTAAAAAATTTAAAGTTGATGGGTCAAGAGTGTGCAACACTAGTTCATTATCTTGATGATCTTACTGCAGAGCCTTGCTGTTCTGAGTCAAGACATACTATTAGTAAGAGCTTCTCTAAAACAAATATCAGCTCAGCAGAAATATAAGTAGCTTTAGAACTTGAAGGTATTTTTTATCAATAATGGCGCACAAGATGTCCTGAATGAAATGCAGCACTACCACGGATGTTGGCATTTTAAGTTTGAACTGACAACCATCCGACCTCTTGCTTATGCTGTAATAAAGAGTGTCTTACCCAACTCCTCCATATCCCTTTCAAAATATGACATCTGTGCCTTTTTCTCAATGTGGAACTACACACCTTTGTATAAAAGTGCAAATGGGTGACTGAAAGCTCCTGTTCAATTGTATAAATTGTAGGATTTTTCAAAAATCATTTGGATTTTCCAAATTTAATTTTAATTTTAGGCCTTGTCTACCATACAGAATTTTATTCTGATTCAGTTAATATTTCTGTAGTTTTTCTTTTATTTAATATGATATTCTGATGAAATTCTTTGCAATGTTGCCATTAGAAAAACCTCCCATTTCTAAATTATTCAGCTTTTTGCACATACATTCTGCAACGGAGGGGTAAACTGAACTCCGCTCCACCTTGACTTCTGAACGTCACCACCTCTCTGTGATGCTTGCTGTATCCAGTTGTGCTCCATGTGTTGCCAGTTACTAATATCTGAGTATCAAACAATTTTGCCAGATTTATTTTTAATTGTCTTCTATGAATCAAATTCAAATGATATATTATCAGTATCAGGCTGAAACCTTTTATCCCCTAAAATGTAACTTCCCAGAAAATGAAAAGGAGTTTCTTTTTTTTTTTTTAAATAAAAATGTCTGTATGGTCAGAGTTTTTTTTTTTTTGTGTGTGTGTGTGAGAGACAATTAAACAGATAATTGAAGGTCATTATCATTTATAGATGTTCTTATGGCAGGCTGTATTTAAGCATATCAGCTCTGTATTAAATAAGAAATACAACTCTTTTATAGCATCTTGCCTAACACTAATGGAGTTACAAGATTAGGCCACCGGCTCCTTGTGATAGTTTCCATTGAGTCATTGGATTATCCACAGAAACACAGACAGATCTGAAGGGCGACCAAAATAATTGATTTATGCAAAAACATAAAACAAAAAAATTAGATACAAAGTTTTTTTCCCAACACTGACAACATATGTTATACTGAGCAAATATATTTATATATACAAATTATAAAATATATATAATTTATATATACATTAAAACAATTTAGTATTTTTGTTTCTGTTTATATTGAATGTGACAAGTTGCAAGAAACTGTGATTCATGCTGAAGGTAGTTGTGTGTTTGCACCATTGAGATGTGTTATAACTAGACACAGGACCTGAAGCAGGAAGATGAAGCCACAAAGGAAGAGCACTCCTTAGTAGGCTGGCTTCATGCCCCTCCATGTAAAGAAATGAGACATTAGCCTGACAAAAGAAATTGAAATGTATTTCAATTTTTTTTTTTAGGTATTGAGGGTACAAAAAAATACAATATGGCAGTTTCCAAAAATGGACACTTTGGCCTCAATTTTGGACAATGGTAGAACGCAAAGATATTTCATCTATCTTTAATAATGTTGATGGTTTGCATGTACACATGTAGACACAGGCAATTACACGATCGCCTGATTTTCATTGCGGCAAAGGACAAATATATTCTGAAAGTAGGTTGCACCTGAGCTTCAAAAACTTGCCATATGACAAGTTGCAAGTCTTCATGAAGTACAAACTCCTCAGGATATCATTTAGAAACAAATATAAAATAATCTTAACTACACTGCAAAATTTGCCCAACTCCAGCTCTTTAATCAGAGCTTATGTGAAAAATATTCCACCCTGAAGGAGTTTATTCTGACAGTTCAGTTTGCCAGACATCTAAATCTATTCATATACATAAAATCCTCATGCACATCACTATTCACCACCTTTTTTTTTTTTTGGATAAATGCTCTGAGATGTCCACACAATTATGTGTCTCATCAACGGTGATAATAACTGTAGCCAAAGTAGCCAGTGTTCCAGCTCATTTAAGTCAATTACTAAATTATTTTTGGTTATTTATGGGTTTTTCTGCTGAAGCCTTTAAGTTACCTGCATTACACAAAAAAGTGCTGACAAAATATTGTGCACATCTACAGTATCACTATTGTTTCAAATATCTTTAAAGGAGACATATCACACCGGTTCCCTCCATGAACTGATACAATTTCCAGAAAAGTTAATAACTTGTCCTTGACATGCTTTGGTGAAAGAGCCACAGAAATGCAGTGCAAGACTTCCTCAATAAATTCTTTTTTTTTCTTTTCAAAGCTGCTGATTGTACAGAAACTCTGTATGTGTTTCAAAATTGACTGTACACCCTTGCACTATCATGCAAACATAAAGTTCAGCACAAATTACACTCAATAATCTTTAAAGCACTTTGTTACTGTATAGAAAGTATCTTACCAAGCTGAGAACTCACACTAACACACAACACAATCTGAAAAATAATCTATTTTATTCTAAATTATTTTATTTCCACAGACGAGAGCCATACATTCAACTGTCCCAGATTGGGCAAACTCTACATGGTAGATTATAACATAATGGGCAGTCACCCGGTCCAATAAGAATTAAACTGTATGATATAATCTGTTGCAGTTATACTGTTGGTCTGGTAATTTTTTTTCTTTAAAGTTTTAGAAGACACACCCAAACATTTCACCTCAGTCACAGTTAAAGGTGTAGACAACTTGTGAAGTCTGTAATGACAGATGGTTTAAATCATCACACAGAGCACAAAAAGTTTGTTCTTAGTGATATATCCTGAAAGCAAAACAAACCAGTTCCGAGTAGGTGGAATACATTGTTTCCTCTCATTCTTTTCATCCTTCTATGAATTTATTCCTTTCTGGATAATACCATTTTAAACCAAGGCTTCAAAGAAAGCTTTCAGCAAAGAATTCAATTAAGAGTTTTAGTCTCTTGCTGTGAAAACAAAATTCATTAAAGCATATTGCTTTTCTTGTCATGTGGTGAACCACAAGGGGTATGTCCATGACCTGTTTTGGATCTGAACCTAAGTGGCAAATATATATATATATATATATATATATATATATATATATATATATATATATATATCTCCTGTCTGGGAATGGTGGAAACTTATTTTATGGTAGGACTCTCAGGATAACATAAAGCACCACAGAGACATGGAGAAATAGAGCAGAACTGGCAAATTTAGATCTTTCTTCAGGCTCAGTCCAGACTACCTCTTTCTTTGAGAGCACAGAGAGTGAAATGAATAAAGTAAAAGAAATGATGATATATGAAAACAGATAAATCACATGGAAGGAAAGTGGCCTGTTTAGAAAGAACTAACTAACGTTTTGGTGTAAATTTTGTAATTTAAAGGATTATATCAAAAATAGAAACGTCTGTTTGACTGGCATTTTGTAGTCACTCAAATAAATTCTGTATATCTACCTTGATTATGCAACTGTACATGTAATGCAGATGTAGTTAATACTCTTAGGCTCTGTACAAAAAACACGCAAAATGACAAGAGATCATTGTGGAATACCAACTCACAACCAACCCTCGCTTCTCTTCTCTTCACTTCTTTCCATTTCTGGCCTATATTCTGTCTTCTTGGCTCTTTTCACTGGTTGTCTTATTGTCTGCCTGTCATGTCTAGATGCCAACAGCCTTTCAGTTTTACTTTCTTCAAAACAGTTGGGAGTGTCAAGGGTGGCAAAATAAAAATTAAATAAAAAAATTAAAAATCAAGCCACTTTAATTGAGCACCTATAATGGATATCTTTTCTATAAAACTGCAATATAGCAGAGAATAAACTAAGTCAAAAAAATTATATTCATGAGTTTTCTCCAAAGTTTCATCTATTCTCACACGATGTAAATACCTGTGCACACCTGATGAACTCTACATTTTACAACAAAGAACAAACCAGAACAGAGAGCTTGGTTGGCTAAACTGTTGAATTAATGAATGAATGGTTGAATAGATAGATCAATGAAAAGCTCCAAACTGGGACTGGTTTAATCCCACAGTGTAAACCCACCATCGTCTATCCTATTTACTTGAGTCCTGCCCAGTTTATTCCTTCATTCAGTTCACCTGGTTTGGCTGTTTTGTTGATTTCGTGTGTGTATTATGCATTAATCCTGTAGCGATCACAATCTTTGACACACTAACCTTAGTCCTGTTACTAATCCAGATAAAGCCTCTGTGTGATTATATCAGAAATTGTATCACATTTTCAAGGTAAATGCTTGGCATGTTTACCAATCGCTTGTGATGAACTAGTGATCTGTTCAGGGTGTACCCCACCTCTAGTCTGTTGACTGATAGAATAGACATCATCCACCAATGATCCGAAAGCAGCATACCTATTTTTCTAACTAGAAATAATCTATCCAGTTATCCATCCATTTTCTGTACATATTTTAATCCCATGTGGATCAGGTCTTCTCCTAGCATACATGTTATTTAACTGTGGGTGAAAACTGGAGTATGTGGAGAAAAAACATGCCTGCAAACTCTACCCAGAGGATCTAATCCTTAAATCCAGGAAGCTTTTTTTATGGATGGCTGTTTATTAAATAATTTTCATCTCCCAAGTCCATCCATCCATCCATCCATCCATCCATCCATCCATCCATCCATCCATCCATCTTCTTTCACTTATTCGAATTCAGGTTGTGGAGGCAACACGTCCAGGAGAGAAATCCAGACATGCCTTTCCACATTAAGCTACTTTCAACCAGCTGTCTTGAATGACTTACTTATTCATTAACTTCCTTACTTACTAGAAACTTCACTGATAATACATGGAGGAAAGTGATCATTTCCCTTTTTTCCCAAACCATACTCTTTATGTTCTAACTAAAATATTATAAAAAAAAACATCTTCCAAAATGACTTTTAGCAGTGTATCCAATCAAGAGGTTTTTTTCAATAAACAAGCCTCATTAAATTATATTGTGTCTCTTTTCTTGTGATGAGCCATAAGGAATAGGTCCATAACTTATTTTAGGTCTCATTGCAAAGAATCCCTTAAATGTGTGAGTTAGAGATGAGTGTTTCTGCTTCCTTCTTTCCAGTGGGCCTCTCAGGACAGCATGAAAAACTACAGAGAAACGAATAAATAGAGCAGAACTGGCAAAATTAGACGTGTCTCCAGGCTCAACCATAACCAGTTATTTCCTTGAAATTCAGATTTTCTTCTGTAAGTGGAGCAAAACAAGTTTATTCTGCTGCAGCTTTTTTTAAATGGTTAAAAATGGACAATGCAATTTTTTAAGTTCTGCAGGGCAACAGAGCAATAAAAGCACAGCCATTGCAGTACAGCAGAGGCATGTTATCATGCATCTAAAATTCGTACCACCAGCCAGCTGGCCTGACACTATTGCTACTTTACAGAGGCCACGGTAACGTGGTGTCTGAGCCAACAGGCTGACATAGTTCCCAGCAGTCACACTGACTCACACACACAGAGGTGAGCTGCCTTTGTATAGCCAGATGGTGAAACAGAGCAGCTATTTATAGCTACTCTGGAAAAGTGTAAAAAGAAAAGGCAGTGAAAGAAAAGGGAAAGAAGCAACAAGAGCAGCGTCACGCTGTCAGTGGCATCGACGTCTCCGTCTGTGACGTGTATCTATCCAAGATATCGATCAGTGCTTTAAAAGACACCATTCAGAAACACTTTTAATGGACGCACACTCAGACTAGAAACTTACCAGCTGAAAGCGAAGTCAAATTTTATGAAGCATGGCGCCTGAAAAAATGCTAACATTAACCAGAGGGATTGTTTTGTGTTCATTGAAACGTTCAAGTTTGAACCATAATGACTCCAAATTTAATGGGCCATTTTAATTTAGTGCCATATGTCAGGGTGCCAAAAGTATTTAGAACAATTAGGATAATATTCACTAAAGCAATCATATTTAAATTTGGTGTTTTCACACTCTGGTGATGAAGTGACTCATCTGAAACCCATTAACAGACCGTATTTGTTTTTATGCATGTTTTAGTCTTTCTTATAATCATATTGTGCACAACAAAGAAAATTGTATTTTTAGAAATGACAAAATTAGATGAAACTAACATTTCTGTACTTCCTAATACATCTTTTTCTGAAAATACTCTTAAAACACATCAGTAAAATGAATCATTGTTTTGTCATATATGTGGTTTTGGCCTAGAAAACAAAGGACACTCCACTTTTCATTTAATCTGGATTTACTAAAGCGGTCCTGAAGATTTGTAGATTTGTTTACATCAGGTTGTGCACAGATGTGAGCGCTAAAGCAGATGTGTAAGCATTGGGCTAACTTGGTAGAATGGAACTCAAACATGGACACAAATATCAAGTGTTAAAGGTAGAAATGGTAATAAACATAATTAGTTTCTTATATTTATATATTTAGAACTTGCAGATGATTTTTAGGAGCTTAATTATTTGCAACATTTGCAGGAAGTTCTGCATTTTAAATTTATTAGAAAACATCAACAAGAAAGTAACAGAAAACATATTTTTATGCATTATTCGTACATTTATTACAAAGAAACCTCAACCCTTTTCAGAAAAAGAAGTACTGGTTTAAAATTTCAGGTACGAAGAGTATTTACATGATGGCTGCATCCAAATTAATCCGAACCAAAATAACTTTATTCATCACAAAAGAAAATGGCTTATATTGCACAACTTTACTGTAAAGTTTTTTATCCGTTTGTCAAAAATTATGAAATACATCTTAACAGATTAATACCGAAAGTGGCGTCTTTGATGTCCAGGTTGACATAACATCACGCTGTACTGCTAGAAACAAGCAATCAATCCCCAAAGCATTCCTACCCCACTCCTCCTCCTATATGTACTTTAACTATTGACTTTTGGCAGCACACAGTTCAAGATGGCTGTCACAACTAGTCAAAACTAGCTTAAACAGAAGTGGCTAGAACTCAGTCAATTTCACAGGTACTGAGCTAATACTTGGTGTGGTAGTAGATGAGAGTCATCCTCAACACATACTCAGAGTAGTACACATTGTGTAATGTCTGTTAAAACTTTGGCATTAAATGTTACAGTCAACACTGTCTGTCAGCTAATTATCTCATGAACTATTGAACAGATTTTATTTAAAACTGTCAGAAAGTAATCAATACATTCAAATGAAAAACTGATTGACATTTGGAGTCAACCCAAATCAAGATGGCTGCCACAACTAATCTAGCTTTACCAACACAAACAGGCCTAAAACTTACTCAAAGCTACAGATATTACAGATATGGAGACAAAGTTTATATGGTCGTTGCTGAGAGTCATCCTCAACTTATACTATGAGTATTAACGTATCTTGTGAGATGTGGCTGTGGCAGCCATCTCAAATGAAAATCTTGCTATGAATGGTGGCAGGAAGTATGTGGTCATGCTTCAAGAAATGCTAGGCCTTTATTTAGTAAGTCCCCCACCCCCGCACACACATATACACACACACACATACTGAAAAAAATAAAAAGGTTGGGACATTTTAGTAAATAGTCTATGACTAAATCAAATATAGTTGTTATGTCAAGATGTCAATGAGTATCACAATGTTGAAGTAAGGTGATTTAAGCAATGCTGCAGAAAATTTAGCTGGCATCCTTAGTGCTAACATTAGAAATATTTGGTCTAGAACTCTGTTTATTAAAAAAATAATTATGCTCTTCCCACTGTGATACTGTCTACGGTATCAATTTCAGTATTTTCCTGCTTTTGACATTGAGTTTGAAATTCTAGTATTGTGACAATCCTGTTCAAAAGGCTGAACCTATACTGCATCTGAAACAGTTGTACACATCAAATGCAGGATGTGCTGTAGTGCTGCAAGCAGTCTTCATTGTTCTCAGATTTCTTTTTGCTCAGGCATGAAAGAATCAGTCAATAGATCAAGCTTTCACTAAAGTTTATAGGCAAGAAATGCATCCTTTCCCTGTCTAAAAGCTTCTGAGGGCTCTCCTACTGTGTGTTGACTGATTATGTAATCATTTTGAGGGGGCTGCTACAAAACACACTTCAGACAGTCATGCTAAGCCCATCTCCATATCAGAAAATCACATTGGAATCAGCTGCAGGTATGATGGGAGGTGGTAAACATTCTCTTCTCCATTTTGATAAGTAACAAATCAGGCAGCATGTGTTTTAAGTAGAGGGGAATAATAAACAAAGGGTGGTATTTGGCTAACCATGTGTTGCAGTTTCGGAATTTGCTTGAGTGCCACCAAGAAAAGCAGGCCTAATGTTATTTCTTGTGTGTGTGTATGTTTGTCTGTCAGTTAGCAAAATATTTCATTAAGCAGTGGATGGATTTTATTGAAACTCTCAGAACGAAACCACAACTGGATAACTTCTGAAGTCAGCCTGAATTACCCATAGAAAAAACAGATACAACAATCAGTTTTACAGATATTAAGTGAAAATTTGATGTTGCATTAATGGAGTCATTTCAAACACAGACTCTACCAAATTGCACAAAGTCTTGTGTTACTGTGTGTAATCGCACTTATTATGCTTCTTAAGATTTGTCTAAAATGTTTATAAATTCATAATTTTTCAACATAAGAAGATTTTAGTTTAAAACTGTAGCATGAAAGGTAGTGAGCGATACACGTCTCTTCAAGGAATGTTAGATCTTTACTTTAGTTATTGCAGATTGTGTGAAATTTAATGAACATTTTAGACTAAATAAATAAAAATATTGTAGTTTTTGCACATTCATCTACTACCTTTTTTCAGTCACACACAAATGAACACATCAGTGGCAACACTGGGTTCAGTTTCTTACCCAAGGACATGTCAATGGAGGAGAGATCAACCTGCCAATACTCTGATCGGAGTCTTGCTCTGAGCCAAAGTCATTGCATGTGTGTAGAAACAGACACGCAGCACCTGCTAGTTTGAATTATTTAAATGGTTTTGATTAGCAATTTGTATGTTTGTTTTTTTGAGAGTTTTTATGATTGAAAATAATTTGTTTTTAGATTGCAAAACAAAAGAGACCCCCCGCCCGCCTGTTTGTGTTTTGGTTTTTGTATGAGTTCTCGCAACTGAACATTTTATAACATTTGTTCATTTCTAGCATCCATCCATCCATCCATCCATTTTCTTTACCCACTTTTCTGTTTAAGGTCACGGGGGGAACATCTATTGACTGGGATTATTGATAGAAAACAACTCTTACCGCGTTGACCAACTTCTGTAGTTATGTATGTATGTACATGTGTAAAAAAAAAAATTGTGTTACTGCTTAAATTGATCTAAACCTAATGCTTTGATCTTTTTCTTCTTTAAAAAAAATCAAACAAGTAATATTGGCCCCACAACCAAACAAATTAAACTGAAAGTAGAAATAAAAAAAGTAAATATTAAAAACAAATACAGTACACAGTTGACTGATGTAGTTAGGTCGCCGCCACCAGCTTCTTTGCGATAGTAGTACCGAGCACTGACTGGGGTCATTATTGGGTTCCCAAACTTGGTCTTACCTGAAAAAGTAGCTCATTTAGGGGTTCATCAATTTGACAGTTAATTACAACTCTGTTCTTTATTTAAGCACCTAAATTCTCCAGAGAATCAATTTATAGCAGACACATATAAACTTGATTCTTTCAACGCTTTCAAATATGCAATATGTTAAAGAGAAATATGGTCAGTGAGTCACTGATGCTTCCACAATATTAACGATTCACATATTCTTCTATTCTTGTCACTCTTGTCAAGTTAAAAATAGTTATAGTTAAGTCTTTATAATTATATTCATGGCATGACTTTTAAAGTTTCTTGTTAAAGGTTTGCAGTATTATCAGCATACTGGACACAACACTCTATTATGATCATTAGCGTTTGGTTAACGTTATATTTATTCCAGACAAGGATAGTAATAAAGTTCTCAAGTTTCCTTATTTTATGCAACTTAACTCTCAGTCAAGAGATGTCATACCACAAACAGACAGTCAATATTGTACTAGCCCTTCAACACTTAGTCTGTTTCACAGTTGCAATTTGAGATCACAAGCTGTTCTCCAGTCTGCCGTATTGTTACCCGTGCTTCACCATCAGAGGTTAGGCAGGGCCTCTGGTATTTTAATTTAAGAAATTATTTTAAAGGAGTTGATTTGCATTACTGCACATAATGAAGCAGATGCTCAACTTGTGAAAGTTGAACATTAGTAAATTGGTGCATATGGATGTAATAATGCATATGATGTAAAATATCATATTTTGCTGCTATCTGGCAACTGGTATATGTCATACCCCTTTATTGCTGTTGTTTTGTTTTAAATTCCATGTGCCCCATTGCATCGTAAATAGTGCATGGGTAGCCTAAGGTGAAAAGTATCAATAACTAAATTTCCAGCAGCTTCACTCAAACATATTGCTAGACCAGTTAGGGGAAACAAAAGTAATAGAAACAAGGACTAAAAAGCAATATAGTATAACTAAAGACAAAGCTAAAGCAAAAAACAATGAAGACAAATATGAGTCGGAGGGGTAGAAGAAAAGATAAGCTCTTTATGAGCTGCCCAGGGAGAGGTCAGCAGTGGCCGTTAGACATTAGTTAATCTGTCATTACTCTCATCAGGCCTCTGGCACCAACACACTGGTGCTCCACATCCATTTGTGTGTGTGTGTGTTTATAAGGCAAGTAGGTCTGATTGGGATTCTGGTGGCTGGATAAGGAAAAGCTGAGTCACCATGGCGACCTGGAGCCAAAGAGTGGAGAAAACAAACATTAGAGGAAGAAGACAAGATGAAAGGTGGGAAGGAGGAGAGCGGAGAGCCAAAAAAAGTCTGCAAAGTAATGAAATGTTAACTCTGTGCAAAAAGCAGGCTTTCGTACTTTTTGTAAAAGCACCTTGAACCTGTTTTTTCTGCCTTCTTTTTGCTCAAAGATCTGTATTTTGCATCTCTCTAACCCTGCATGTTTAACTACAAATATAAAATAATTAGATATGTATTACTGATAACCAATTTTTGACAACTATTTTAAAAAGTGAATGTTTAACATTCATGTAATTATTCATAACTGCTCACTTACTTTTTAATGATGCAGCAGTGACATACACTGTGCAGACTTAGACATGGGGAAAAAAAACATCAAATGTAAAGGGGATTCCATTGGATGGGGAGCAGAATCTGTTGGTTTTTCTATTGAGTGGTGATGACCAACAACCAGCTAAAACTGTTCTGTTATGTTTTATGTTAGTTAATGTTATATGCTCTTTCTGGTAAACTTGAGCATTTTGCATTCAAATTTCCTTGGGATTCAGGCCTTGTCCACACAGAGATGTGGTCTTTCCAAAGCAATCCTTTTAATTGTTATTTCTAAAGATATTTTCCTTAACATGGCATAGTTTCTACAAATGCTTTCATTCAAGATGTTGTTTCTAGATTTTTTCACTCTGGAACCTGGTTTCCAAAAGTACCATTTTGGTGCTCTTAAAACACCATTTCTGTGTTGATGCAAGGCTGAATTAATTAAAAAAAACATTGGTGTATTTACAAAACTCCATTCTGGTGTAGACAGGGCCTAAGGATGAATGCCATTTCACCCATAAGCCCTACTTCTGCATTTTCTGACGTAGAGGTGTCCCTTTTTTCAGATATAAGGGAAGGTCAGAAGGGTAAGGCTATCTGGCTGTGCAATAGGAGATTTTTCATGGGCACACTTCAGGCAAAGGGGTATAAACTGTGTTTGCAAAAAGAAAAAAACCCCAGGAATGTATTTTCTTCATTAGAATACTTTGCCACAACAAAGATTACAATACCTGATATTATTGTTTATTTTGTTTTGTACTGTTGTTTACCCTTAACAAAGTTCAAAACAGCAAAAATAATGCCATTTTTTCATGACAAAATTGTGAGTATTGCTGCGTCAAGGAGAAGGAGTAACCCTAGGAAATGGAATGAAGCCTAATGATGAAGATCCTTTAACCTGAAGGAAAGTTTGGTTAGTAGTATTTTTTTAACCTACTGTTTCATTTTTTTTTTAAAGTTGCAAAATGTATCTATGTGTTGTCAACTATAGCTTAGAAAGAAAGGTAATGTGAATCATCAAAAGAAATGAAAACTCTAAGAAATCCGAATCATTTCAGGCGCTTTTACCCAAGTTCATCTTATGGCAGGTTTGAGGAAAGAAGAACATTTTTTCAGCATATTTTCACGTTTTCAGAAATTGTTCCATCCAAAGTCTGTTTATGATTGCTGTGCAAGTATTTGTCATGACGTACTGTCAGAAATAATGTATGCAGTTCTGATTACTTTGCTTTGCTGTACTGTAGGAGATCATATAAAATTCAATAAACATGTGCACTTAGCAAGATTCTTTATAAATATTAAACACAACTGTTGACAAAAAGTTTTGCAGTTGGGTCTGAGCACATGAATAATATCCCTACATTAACTTTCCTGACTGCATGCATTTACCCACAGTTCTAGGCTCATTAGTCAGAATGTTTCAGAACTTGATAAAAATCTATTATTTTCCCATCAAAGTGATTTGCTGACAATGAATGAAGCAAATATTTGATTTGGCTCACTGTTCAGTGCTTTTTTCAATAATGCTTATAAATGTTGCTCTTTGTAATGCAGCCGATGAGTCAATCAAAAGTGAATTTGAGCAGCTCGATAAAAGTTGTTTAGATGTTATATTGAACAGGATTTTTCCACTTTCCGAGTGTATTTGCAGTGATATCTGCCGTAATATTAACATAAATTTGAAACCCATGCGTCGAAGAAAGCTCCTTTTGCTTTTAAAGCACGTTGGCTTGAAGACTTTGTTCAAACAAAAAAGGCTTCTTTAAAACGAGGTCTCTGAAAATTGTTTTCAGCAACCCTGAAAATATTCATGGAGGATTTGACTTTAATTGGAAACAGTTGGAGATAAGACCCACTCTAGTAAGACGCCAAAATTAAGAACAATAGTCATTATCACTTCACAGCAGTGCACAGAAGCACCAGAAGGTGACTTTTTGTAATGTGCTTTGAGAGAACAATTAAACATCTCAAGTCGATGCTGATAAAACCCAGAGCAAACAGATTATTTGATGCACACTTTGGGCTAAATTCCTCTAGTACACTGTCTGCATGCTCTGCTCTGATGCTTGGTTTTTGTCATGTCGACCTGTTTCATACAGTGATGCAATGACATTCCAACACGCTTCATGAAACCCCTGAGACTCAGCAGAGTGTTGTGTCAGTCTAATTTAACCAGGATAAAAATATCATTCTGTTTTATAGAGGGATTGTTGCTTTATTTTTATTGTGAACATAAATGATAAAGGAAATCAAATCATTACTTTGGTGGACAGTCTGTCTTTGCAACTGATAGGGCATGATACAGCACACAAACACCAAGGATAAAAGAAAATTGAGATCTGCTCAAAATGCCCACTGTGTATGATAAACAAAGGACGTAAAATGATAACCAAGTTTGCTGTTTGGAAATTTAAACAGTAGCATAAAACACTAACTATTTTGCTAGGGTAACAAGGTGTACCAACCCTCAATCTTTTAATGGCAACACTGAATTGAAACAAACCTTTACAACAAGCTACAAGAGTTAGCATGTCAATAAACAGTCTAGTTCAAGGTCCTGACAGACGCATTTAACCCAGCTAATTAACTAGCTAACATCAGCTTATCAAGTTCCCAATGTCACTTTTCAAAAAATGAGACAGCAGAAAATAACTAATATTGTAGTAATAATAATTAATGTTATGCTATATCTACATATTATTATTATTTAATTTCCCTTTGGTAATAATAAAGTATTTTTGAATTGAATTGAATATGTACATTTTAAGAGGAGTGATAATATTAGTGGTAGTTTTGCCATTCAGTAAAATAAAATAGCTCATGTGATACAGTTTAAATTTTATGTTTAAGAAATACAAAATAGTGGTATTTCTGCTCAAGGTTATCCTACTTTTAGATTTTCATACCAGCCCATGTCTGCATGTTACACACAATGAGTGATAATAATGATCCTGTATCAAAGAGTTCAGTCATTAGTGCTGCTTTCATCACTGAGTCACAGGTGTTTCACTGATATAATATCATAGAAAGCTGCTGCTCACAACTTAAAAGGTAATTTCTTCCCTCATATCTAACCAACATTAAGGACACTCAACCAGACACAGAGACAGACACACTCCCACAGTTTCGGATGAGTAAAAACCATTACACTTATTTGCCAATCACTGACTCCAATTGATTTTCTTTTAAGGTGTAAAAAAGGGTTTTCAAACTCCAGCATTGATGTAACCCCCATCTAACAAAAAGTGAAAGTCTTTGAATGTCTGTGTGCTTAAGAAAAAATAAAGAGACTTTTAGACCGCGTGAGTTAAAGTGTCTGTGAGTGAAAGAAAAGGAAAGAGACTGACAGTTCTTGTGAATACATACTGTAGTGTAGACAATGACTGTGCTCTGCTTTAGGAGAATAATGGGGGTTGATGGGGATCAATTGGTAAATTACATGCCGTGCTGATTGCCAATCCATCAAGTGGATGCTTGTACAGCTAAAAAGGCCATACTAACAATATCTTTATGCCTGTGTCACCAGGAGAACTGATGTAGCTTGGACATACAAATGTGAGACTAGGATAATTTAAAGCAACATGTAATTATCTGCACCAACACATTGGAATATTAGTCTGCATATTGCACTGTCAGCAATATAAATTAGACAGAATGAACTTCTTTTCAAGATAACGTGAACCACCTGAAGTTAAAAAAAAATGTTTTATACATTTCCCCTGTTACACATCAACATGCTCATTTAGTTGACTTGATTTAATTTGTGGAAGGGTTCCTGAGGCATATTTTGTTTTGGTGCTCCAAAAACAGCTTTTGTGTGTGTGTCTTTTTAAGCTTGTCTTAATTTGATATATTATACAACAGCAGCAGCTAATGCAAAAAGGGACAAAATGTAGAAGATAAAATTACCACTAAAGTACAGTCTTTGAGTGTATGAGGGAGATAGTAAAAGCAAGTATCAGTGACTATCTCATGTATTGATCAGTGGTACTTCTTAAAAGAAGGGCAACATCTCAGGGCAAAAGAGTAGCCTCACAGCTAATACGTGGTTTGCCTTCCGGCCTTTATGTGTAGAGTTTAGATGTTGTCCCTGTGCAGGCGTTGGTTTTCTCTGGGTACTCTGATTTCTTCCCACAGACCAAAAACATGCATGTTAGGTTCATTGGTAACTAAATTGTCCCCAGGTGGTTGTTTGTCTTCTTTGTCTCAGTGTGACCCTGTAATAGACTTGCGACCTCTCCAGGGTGTACCCGTCTCTCACACAGTGACTGTTGAAAATAAGCACCAGATCCCCCATGACCCAAAAATGATGATATGGATGGATGGTGTTTGCCTAAAATCCATTCATTGGTTGATAAGATATTTTGCTAACAGAGGAACAGGGTTGACTTTAATAGTTATAAACAAAGATCTCGCTCAGATGGAAGGGATTGGAGTATGTGTTGTGTTTAGCTCAGTTTCAAGTTATAGGCATTTTTGTGTTTGCTAAAGTCAAATAGTTGTGGCAGACTCCAAACCTTATTTAGTTGTAGAGGTACATCCAAATGGTTCATGAGATATTTGCCAGACAGAAATATAAACTATCACACACTTGCACACACAGTGCACACACATGCAATAATAATGTAAACCTCCTGAGTACTGACACAAAAGAAAATAAGTGAAAACTAGTTCATACATACATACATACATAGAGTTGTTGTGCTTTAGAAATATATAGCTTGAATGCACACTAGCCAATACAGATGTTAAGGAGCTTTTTAATGTTTAATGAAAGATTAAATCTTGAATTCTTGAAGGATGACAGTAATTAGAAAATATATCTGAAACCACAGAAACAGGTGTGAGCCACTTCTACTCTAAAGTCTGTGTTTAATCATTTGTCAGTAACATGCTCATCATTAGTTCTTAACAGCTATTTACTTGTTCATTATTCTTGCTTGGTAAATCAAACGAAAAAAATCCATCCTTTACAACTCTTAAAATAAGACACCTTTATAATTAATTATTCATTGAGAAGATATTCATCTATAAAGGTTCTTATCATGATAATAGATGATATAGATTAAATTGTTACCACACCTGTCACTTCTTATAAACTGCAGCCATATGCCATCTCTGAGAGCCAGAAATTCACTTGAACTAATTTCTTACAGACAGCTAAGTAGGAAAGTGGTCATCCTGTCATCACAAGGTCAAGAGTTTGATTCCAAGCCTTGCCACATGCTGAAGAGGTTCTTGGCAAGACATGACTGAATGAAAAACACATCACAAAGTGCTGTATGGAACCTTGATAGTGGTAAAAAGGAACTAGGGAAGTGTGGACCATTTACCATCTGAATGGCAAATTCTCTTTTTACAGCATCAATTCTTTCGACAATTGTAAACTAGCAGATTTCTCAAAATGCAAGTCCTACAAAACCTGTAACCAAACCAAAGTATTAAAGTAGTCAACTTCTGATCTCTTGTTAAAAATACTAAATAAGAGTAAATAATGTGGATGTTCAGCTTAAGATTTCTTTGTCATCAATAACATCTACCCATTTCCTTTTACCTGCTTCTCTTTTCCAAGTCATTTAGGTATTGGCCGATACCTAGTCTCAATCTGATGCTTCCATCATTTTTCATTTTATTACAAAACAATTTTGGAGGCTGCATCCCATAAGTACATTAAGGGTATTAAAATCAATGCCACCATGTCTTTGACACCTCAGATCTATATAGTTTGGGTAGCGCTGTGTCAGTTATTAAGTGTTGGGAAGGTAGGACATATCATGGCTCCAGTAGCTTTAAAAGGCAAGTTAGCTGGGTGAATTTGGTGTACTTAACCAAGTGTTTGGATAATAAATGTCTAAATAAATTGGTGGTATAAAATGTGGCTCTATATATTCTTGAACTGCAGAAGTTGCAAGTAGCTACTGAACTGCTCTCATCTTATCCTTTAAAACACTTCCATTCTGTAGATGCGTTAGCATGTTGCAACAAAATATTTTACGGCAGCCAAATTATTGTGTGGCTGCCGTAAACCGAAGACAGTATGCCAACAACAGAGATGAAGAAGTGTGGTGAACTACACCAATACCAATGAAAAAGGCCTTTTTTCGGGAAAGGACCACAATCCAATACTTGCCATCAGGTCAAAGCATCCCTAGTAAATAGAGTGATGCACACTTCAAAAACAACACCTGGTACTCTTTCTATGAACCAACATCAGAAACATTACCAGGCCAGACCATAGTTACAATTACAAGTAAATAGTTGAAAAACGAGACACAACTGGCCTATTTTAATTGAGCACAAGCATTTGCAGTTATCACACCACCTCCCACTACTCTTTCTTAAAACAAGGTGCTCAAAGCTTGATGCTTGTTGCAAAGCCTCATCAAATTTTAGTGCTCAGGATCCCACAGACCTCATCTTGCAGATAGAAATGTTTTTTGCTTTAGGTCAGAAAAGTTTTGTTGCAGTGTTAGTCCTCGAGTTTGTAATTTGAATTGTAAGTGGTAGGTGGTATAAATTCTGGACGATAACACTGAATGTTATTTTTCTTTCCAAGACTCTTTATATCATTCTTCTTTCTTTTTAATTTGATGTGTCAGATGCTTTACTAGGCAGAAGCATTTGGGAATCATAGGAAACAATCATGTGCATGCTTTCAGTTGAAGCATTTGTTCATGATCCTGAAGTAACAGCATGTTTTCAATCCAATCAGCTTGGAGATTGGCAAAACATGTTTTCCACAAAGAAGACACTTTCAGTTCCATTCTTTGCTCATTTTTGAATAAAATACCAGGTATTAACGGTTGCCATTTCTTCTCCCACCCATAGCCGCCAATAAATAAAACTGATTACTTCCAGACTTATCTATATTGGCCACAAACAGCTACAGTGAAATTATCAGCTGGGAGGATTGATCCCAGAAGCATCAACAAGGCTCTTCTGATTGTCAAAAGATTAGCTTGACATGTCATCTTCAAACTGCATTTTAGTTTCTAACATTGTGACCTATTTATTTGTTATATAATATGCTCAGTTTGTGACTAACTCTCCTTAGGGGAAGGAGCCAATTAAATCATAATTCTGGAGATTATAATTACCATTAAGTTTAAGAACTGTCACAGTTCTCATCACAGTAACCACAATGGACTGGCAAGGTGCAGAACCAACAGCAATGAGAGATCTCGCAGTGGAATTTGAGATATGAGTGATCTGAACAGCTCATCATTTTCACAGGATAATTGTGGGATGGAATGGCGAGCGCACAGAACAACTTGATCGTAGCAGCTGCCAGCTCAATGAGTTGGCTGCAAAGCACAACAGCTGGGACAAGGACTTCTGCAGCTGTCACAGACACATACAGACTCACACACAGAGTCAGACTTTCCAACCACTGGGGATATTAAATATAAGCTCTAAATGTCATGTGAGCACCTATAATGCTCAGAATGCTTTTAAACTCACCCTGACCCAAAACAGTTTTAAGAGATATTCAAATAAATCAGACCAAACGAGGTTTCTTTGGTGAAACAATTATAACGTCTGCCAAGTTGGCTCTAGCATCCATCCCTATGGCTGTTGCAAAATAATTTGTGTTTGTGTATGACCTTATTTATTGAGCACTTGGTATGTTAATACCAAATAGCTCCTAGTTCTCTGGAGAACAATTTTTCTCTGTTGGTCTGAAGCAGAAGCCTCAAGCAGATGTCTAACTTCATACAGCCTCCTCTGGTCCAGTGAAGCACATGATGATCTTTTTTTATTATTTTCAGACCAGTATCTTTGACGCACATAGTGATGCAAAGTCTGTTCAGAGACACTTTGTTTAAATCCTTCAAGACAGATTTGGGCACAATAAACTAGTCTATAAATTGCTTGTCAATATTGGTGTTAATTTGTATAAAATATATGATACCAAATATTGTAATAAGTGTCCAGGTTTATCACGCATTCTAAAACTCAAACTGGGTTGCAAATAAGCCGACGGCTAGAAAGCCTGTGTACAGGATTGCATTTTTTAATATGTAACATTTGTATGTACTGTTCCTGTCAAACAAACTTTTTTATATATTCAAAATCTACTTAGGGCTTTTGTTATTTCAAAACTGTGGGGTTACAAAATTTTGAAGTCCACCGTATTTGGACAATCAATAATACAAAACCCACATTTGACGGAGACAATTGTACTACATAAATGTATATTTTGGAGCTGTAATTATGTCCACTGGTGTATATAATTTTATTTATGAAAAGGTTTTGTTTACAGAAACTTAGTATTTTACAGAATCTGTCCTTTTGAACAAGCTCCACAATGTTTAGCATCAGGTTGCATCAGGCAGCAAAGCGTCTCCCTACTGTCAGGTGCAAAGCAGTTGGTTTCAAGAATTATTGAGTTTGTTGAACTAAAGCACCTGCTGGCTACAGCAGACTGCAACACCTGGAGAGCTGCATAAAGCAGAGACAAACAATTCATCATCTCAAAATCCCTTCTGTCACTGTTGTACAGGTTTACACCTCACAAGTGCTAGCTCAAATTCCAGTTCACTATTTAGACTTATGAGCAGTTCACAGTCACCAAATAACACATTTTAAAGAAGCTATTATGTACATTTCTTAACTGTAACTGAAGTACTGTATATTGACAAAAACTCATTAACAGATTACTTTTAAAATCCAAGAAAAACTATTTTAGAATGTAATAAAACTGACTCCTAGCCATGGCTAAGACGTGTTTGAAAGTCTCTTGACTTAGGAAAAAAAAAACATGATAAGTGGTGCTTCACCTTATAGGGATGGTTCAGATCTTTTGAACTGGAGTTTTGTGGAAAGGTTATAAATGATTAATATCTTACCTCATATAGTTAGCTCTTTGAATGACATCAGTTTGAAGAAAGAGAGATTAACTCTAACTGGACTGACAAGCTAATGGCATGTCAAAGAGAGGCCAAGACCAAAACGGATTCCTGCCATTTTAGAACAACTCCTGTCTCAAAAATGTTAAAGAAGGAATACCCCAGGCAGTATCGGAAGTGCTACAGCTTGTTTTATGACTATATGTACTTGCTTAAAGCCAAAAATATTATGTGTAATGGTAAATTCGTGGCATTTTAAAGGTTTATAATATGTATAGTAGAATTCACATGAAAGGCTTTGAAATATTTGAGATTAGAGTTGTTTTAAGACAAAAGCAATCCACTTTGGTGTGGGCTCTACCCAGACTAGCCATTACCTTGTTGATCCAGTCAAAAAAAAGTCTAGTCCTCAAAAATAAAGTTGTTCAAACGCCTATCTACAACATTTAAGTTTTTCATAACATTCCCACAGAGCTCCATTTCAAAAGAACTGAGCTACTATTTTAAGGCTGCTTGTACTATTGTCCATTGTTTTTGCAAAACGGTTAGCTCTTCTCTCTATAACCTAATCTATGCATGCAATCTGTTTGCACATGTTTAACACTTTATGTTCAACAACATCTGCAAATTGAACCTCAAACATATAGCCAACCGTTTAAACCCACAATCTACTTTTGTTGTAGCTGCTAAAACCGTAACTTAGGGTTTAGACGATGTATTTACTTGGTCGAACAGTGCGCTGGCCTTGTGGAAGACAGACAATTTTTTGAGCATTGCTGAGCTTTCCAGAAAGCCTCAATGTTGCTTAAGGAAAGTGTAACCAGACAAGCACAGGATGCAATGACAGCATAATCAATGTCAAAGTATCCAGTTTAAGAGCTGATATGTTGTACAGACACAAATTCCTTTTAACCTGATTGGTATTAAAACCACATGGTGGCACAGATTAGAATTAGAGCTCAGTAAACACTGATAAATAATGATTTTCTTTTTTCCTCACTTCCTTTGCTCACAGCGCATTCTTGCCAAGAAAGGATTATTGCTGAATTTTACAAACTACCTGCTTGGCCCTTAAGAGTATCATTATCTACAGCATATTGCCCTCTCAAGTATAATTATTTATCCGACTATCTTGCAAGCTATCAGGCTCACGATGCTTCAAGTGGACCATTTCAGCTCAGCAGCGTCTATGCTTTTAAACTGTTAATAAACACTAGTCTTTTTAAACTGCTGAACTGCCTGATTTTCTTACTGCATGTGAATTTAAAAACAATAATAATTCTAGTATTTACTTCTCGTAATTCTGCAAAAGATTTGTAAGGTACTGCTTCAGTGTGATATACGCTTGCCTATTGTCTTCAATAAATAAGGTCTAATGTAAAAAGTATACGTAACATCTTTTTAAATGGTAAATGTTCCCTGTCGTTAGAATCTCCAAGCATGGAAAGGCTTTTAAGTGCTTAGTCTTCACTAAGAGATGGAATCTTTGTGTTCACTCTTATTTTCAACACTAACTGTGTGCGCTACTTAAAGGAATAATGTTCAAGCTGTGTGGCTGTAAGAGACTTCCTATAGCCTTACATCAAAATATATTTCCCTTTGGTATCCTTACACTAATCTTAAAAGCAGTTTTATAAATCAGACCAACACTCAGTTGTGAAATAAAGCCTGAAATTAGAAGCTGGTACGCATCCTGATTAGTTCTTTCTGAAGAAAATACAAGTATATTCTCATTTGAAGGCAAAAAATCAATTCATCTTACCACTCTAGTGAATTCATAATAACAATTTTACATGAATTTCTCACTATCCAGCACTATGTTTATATCAGACAAGAATATTGAATTCATTTAGTTATAAATCAAGTTGAGTGACAGTTACAAACCCTGTATTGGCATTTTAAACTTGAGATATAGATTTGCTAAAGAGGCATGGTAATAAGTTAGTACTAGCTTAAAGCTAGTGGTGGTGAGACATCATTTTGGTAACGTCTAGCAATTTATTTATCATTTGTTGTCAATTTGTTGTATATAATTATTATCATTATGAAAAGCAGGCGATGATGTAATTCCCTGATCTATATGTGTTTGTTTGTCCGTGAGCAAAATATTTCATGAACCACTAAACAGATTTTCTTCATAAAAGAAATGAGGTTCACCAGAATCAATGGTAAATTTAATTCTCTGTTTTATCCAGAAGTTTGTAGTCCACAGATCAGGGCAAATGTAGGACCTTGTCAGTAGAACTGGCCACTCCCATCAGTGTTCTTTTAAGACCGCAATAACACATTCTTTAGTCCAGCTCAGTCAATCGGGGCCCCCATGTTTGTTTTACATTTACAAATGTGTGCAAGCGCATTTATAAAAGCTATAATGTTTGTGTATTCTGCTCTGAAATGCCTGAACAGACTCTGTCCAGTTGTGATTTTAGGGACAATCTGACACTTACAGCAGAGCACACTTCAAACTGTGTAAACCTCAGATAAATACAAAGATAGACACATGGGCACATCAGACGTGAGAGAATAATTACATCTGGTGTATAATTGGTAGTGATCAACCTTCAAACTGAGAGGTTAATGCATTTCTCTCTGCATCTGTTCTTTTCAACAGCAAATTAAAAAACTATTAACAAACTCCACTTATTCAGTCTTTGCCTTTTTAACCAGGGGTTCCTTTTTTGTTTTCTTTTTTTAGTATTTCGTTTTACAGAAATTGATTTGTCTTATACAGAAGGCATTTCTGAGGACCACGTCTTGTCCTTGGTGATCTGACTGTGAGTGAGTCATACTGGACTATTTTAATGAGGAAATTTCTTGTCTTGATCTATTTTTATTTTTTGTTACTAAGTGAAAATCAGGATGGCAAAGTGTTTATAAGGCAGTTTTGCAACCCAGCAGCAGCTAGCTGTAACACTTCAGGTGCAGTCTCGGGTCAACTCCAGAAACAATGTCATAATATTTCTGTTGAAGTAATCATGTAATGCACAACTGATGGCAATATAAATGTTTAAAAATAGTGTTTTCATGAACAACCAATACAGTTTTGAAGATTGGAGTTGTTTTAATAGTGCAGCAATCTGCTTTGGAAGTAGACCATATGGATGAGCTAATAATGGCTCAAATCACTTGATACTGTGGCTGTCCTGATTTCTGATGAAAAAGTACATCCTTTGTTTAACTGTGATTTCAAAATAGTTTCTAGTTGTCAGGAAAAAAAACAAGCTTTTCTAGGTCAAAATACCTAAACATATTAGCACATTATCTTGGCATAAATAACTCATTATCTTGTGACAACATCATAAAAATACATTTCTAAGTATGTCCTCTTTCAGCTACCACAGATTTGCCCTTTTTATTGGTGATCTATAAAGACGTACAGTACATGTATGAACAAGCTAAATAACAACCATACACAGCACATTTAGGCTGCACAATATTAGAAAAATATGTGACTGCTACAATTTTGTTAAATGTCACAACAACAATATTTCATTAAACCCCCATTTTGCTCAGCCTTATTTCTGTTTTGATATTATTGTGAGTTTTTTTTAACTTTATAATTAAACAAAGGACTCAAAAAGTGACAGCTGGGAGATTTATATGTTCAATCACAAATACATTTTTTTTTACACATTATGAACTGTTTTCCAGTTATTTGAGAATAGCACCAAGATTACTTATATTTCTAAAGTTATCTTTATGGCGGTAATAAGACACAACATTACACTAACAAAGAGACATTGCCTAAAGGTATGTTTTCATAACATTGGTAAAAATTCTGACCTCAATCAGGGCCTTTCTCTGGAACACTGTGGCAACATTTATCTTATAGCATATTATATTTATATATTATATATTACATTTTATGTTCTATTTTTTATCATTTTGGGCATAAGTGATATATGATTTTAATAATGCCTATGATAATTCAGGCCCTTAGTGTTTTAGGAGAGTTTTACTGTATTTTTAGAGGCAGGACACTGGTGCTGCTATTGGAACATTTCTAACTATGTTTCACTGTGTTGTTTTTCAGTACAATGACAATAAAGATGAACTAAATTTAACTAAATGGAATAATTAAAATATGATAACCACCACAATTCAATTTAATTTGCAATGTTTGGCCTCTACATCAACACAATTCTCACAATACTTTTCAGGAGCTCACTATCATCTAAACTGGATGTGGACATTTAGAGCAGTAAAAGTCCATCGGATTAGCCAAATACTACAGATTATCACGCAAAGCATCAATGTATGGCAGTTGGAAGATGTATTGCAGTCTAAGCAGTCTTGAATCATACTGACATTGGGCACATTGATATCATGATGACAATAAAGGCTCAATGTATTATACATCCCTACAGCACAACAAAATATACTTTATGAAGCTTTTTGGAAAACATTTTAAAACTTGCTATTTTTGCCACCTAAGAACTAACAGTTACGTGCTTAGCCTCCAAATTACATCAGCTTTTTTAATTTGTGGGCATCACACTCTATGCGTTCATTTGCTTAAAAGCAAGGCCACCATGCCTGCAATACAAATTGTAAAGAGTTTAGCATAATGACAGCATATATTGCAAAAATGTGTCTGTGAATGTCAACAGACTGACAAATGGCAAAAAAGCAAAAACATCCATCCATTTTCTTTACCCACTTCTTCCTTCTGTGCCTATCTCCAGCCATCACTGTGCGAGAGGTGGGTTACCAAACAAAAACAAAAAATAAAAAAATCACAGTGATTACTATGTCCCTTTTGAATCTCCAGATTTGTGTGTATGGAAACACTAACATGCAGTATACAAAAGCAAATGTAGCAATGCACATGCTGTCATTAAAGCTAAGAGAGTACATCACAGAGACAAGAAAACAGATGGAGACTGGATGAAATATAGTCACAGAGAAAGACAAATTACAAAAAAATGAAGGAACGAGTAATGGGAAGGAAGAGAAACCAAGTTGTGAAAAATGAGCACAAGAGTGATCAAAGTAAATGGTGTGAGAAGTGGTTAGAGTGAGGCATCCATCCATCATGCCATCCTGCCTCTGTCAGACACAAGGAATAGATGGGGAGATATAGAGAAGAGAGCTGACACTCCTCCTCAATGTGCCGCCACTCACTATCTTGGTTGGCTTGTCAGGTCTGCTCTATCACCCCAGACCAAGACAATTACCGAGGAGAGGGGAAAGATACAGTTACAGACAAAAACATGGATCCAGACAGAAAGATTGATGCACACTGAAACACAGCTTACATTGTTTTGGCTCTCTGTATTTTATGGTAATACATGTAAGGATCAGTATTATGTTAGTCAGTTTTTGGACAAAAACACCATTTAACTGAGAGCCGGTTTAATTTATTTAATTTTTATTTGCACTGGATAGAAGTGTTAAAGTCCAAGTAAAATCTGTCCACCATTAGAAATACACTATGCTCTGGAAAAGAGGGATAATATTACCCTTTATTTCTGATGGAGAAGTTACAATCACTGCAGTAAAAAAGTGAAAACACATATAATGATAGGAGTCTTTAACTGTTACGCCCTCTTTACACAAGATGACAACACCACTAAACTCTGCATGACCTATTAGAGTGTAGCTGATTACAGCAAATTTGGAAAACCTCCTTCAGTGCGAAGGTAATTATGGCATTGCTACGCCCTTACTGCGATCTGTACACCTGACTCTCTTAGACCACATTGTGATGCAGCTACATGCTATAAGATAACACCACACTACTACAACACTGCTGCCAGGAATATCATGTCTGCATTGACCATATAGAATAATACTAGACCGTGTGCCCTGCCTTCTCTTGTTGCTTTAAGTTCTAAGTTTTAAGATCTTGTCACAGTCATAGTTGTAGGCTAGACATGAGTCCAGTTGTGCTTTAATTTCTCTACAACCAACCCTCACCACAGGGCCTACATCATGGATATGCTGCCACCACACCCTCTCCCACAAACCCTCCAGGGTCCAAATACACTGCCACTGCATTGATAAACCACCATGACCTTGAGGTGGAAATTTTGTACATGCGCAAAACCTTCCATGACATATCACACATTATTACATTTTTTAGGGAGCCCACTGTGTTCTTAAAACACACCTGATGATATCACAAAGACCTTGCAAAAGCCCATCTAAGTTCAGGCTTATTTTTTTTTGTGTGTGTTAAACAAGGGTTTTCATACAGTGTGAAGAGGGTTTTAAGAATATATATATATATATATATATATATATATATATATATATATTCAAAATATGTTGCAGTATTTAAGGATAGTTAGTCATGCACAGGGTGGCACAGCGACACAGTTGTTAGAGCTGCCGCTGCCTCACAGCAAGAAGGTCACAGGATTGCCTTCAACCCGGGGCCTTTCTGTTTGGAGTTTGCATGTTCTTTCCATGCATGTGTGTATTTACTCCGGGTGCTCTGGTTTCCTCCCACAGACCAAAAACATGCAGGTTAATTGACTAGGTGTGAGTGAACGTGTAAATGGTTGTGTCTTGTTTGTCTCTATGTCACCCTGTGATGGACTTGTCCAGGATATACCCTACCTCTCACACAATGACCACTGTAGATAGGCACCAACTCCCCTTCAACCCTGCATGGAAAAGTGAGGAAAGATTGATGGATGGATAGTCATGCACAATTGGATGTGGTCTTGTGACATTGTAATGTTTAAAGCTTGCTCAGGTTTTAAACATTGACTTAAACTCTACCAAAGCTGTCATTATTTTTTTTTTCTGGTTTTGCATATCCCATTTTAACTGTATATTAGGAGAATCATTATACAGCCAACATTATATGTTGCAGTCTCAACATGACAATATGATAGATTAGGGTTGATGGGGTTTTTTTGTGGAGGTGAGAGGGGTCATTGTTTTGAAACAATATTTACCATTTGAATTAGCTGCTTTTGCAGTCTGAAACTCTCAAAATACAAGTCAATTATTACTTACACTGTAAAGTTCAACTCAAAACAGGCAATAACTGGAATAAAAAAACTAGCTGCTGCACAGAGCTGCCTTCTCCGTGTTCTGTGACTGTCCTTCTTTGTGCTGCAAAGTTATCAGTTTCAAATCTGTTTTTCACTGCAAAATGGATGTGTGGTGTGGGAGTATGTGAAAAGTGTCAAATGTGTGAGTATTACACTCCGTGGATGAGAGTTGGCAGCCCAGTAGCATAAGTTACTGAATCTGCACATGTTTATTTAAAGAGGCTGCAAGAAGAGGCATCCTTCATCTGACGCCATTCGTCTGTTCTAATGTGCACCAATCGGCCACAACATTACGACCGTTGAGCCTTGTTACCTACCTGATTACTCATGCATGCCACCTACCTAAGCAGTACAAGAAGCAGTAGCAACACACACTAGCAGGAATGCGGTGATTCAGAAAACAATGCAAAACGCCTGAAGTTTCAGCAAATCCCAAAATTCTCAGATACCAATCTAAAAAATGTATGTGGGCACCGACACTCTCCCCAAAAGGAAATCTCAGCGTACAATCCATGTTTTGTCACACTGTGACTGGTCAGAGACATTTAAGTATATAGTCCTAAACTTAAATTTATGGCTCATCAGTGGACATTTGCAAGGACTGCCTGATGCTTCATTTTAGTAGGTTTCTATACTAAATGATGATAAATAAAAGAATTTGTCATGTTTGGAGCAAGCTCTTTTTTGATTGTATACCTAGAAAAAAGATACAAAGATATTTAGGAGTTCTCTAAAGCCTATGTTCAGCAATAAGAATTACTTGATTTGATCAAATTTGGCTGAAACATGATTATTCAACTCTAAAATATGCTAAAGACCAGAGCAAATGCAACATTTTCAGTAAATTGTTAAAAAGTCTGACACATATAAAATAAGTTATATTCATACAGTATGTTATAAATGAGAAGGATTTGTGTATTTAATAGCTCAGTATTTGATTAAATCACTGCAATGCCATTTTCATGTCAAACACTGTAAAAGCAGCACTTGTTGTAAAAGCCTTTCAGTAAAACAAATTAGGGCTTTTATTCTAAAGCAGTTGCAGAAATCTTAAGATATCTTGATTGGCAACTCAAATTTACATGCAGTTTTATTTCACTTTTTTTTCATTTTCTTGGCAAATTCATCCTATTTCTGTCGTTTAAGGGAGCTGGAGCCTACATCATAGAAGCCTAGCACAAGCATTAAGCTCCACCATATACAAAATAACCTCAAGCAAGCTACAGTGCCATTTCTGCACATGTCACACTTAATAAATTGAAAGTGCTAATGGGTCATCACAAAATATGTAAATGTAATACTTTAATCATGATATTTGATTCCATACTTTTCTTGAGTTCAGCAGAGTGGCAAAATGGGTTCTGGCTAATGCTTTCACCATTCAAGGCCAATCAAATCAACTCGTTCTCTCTTTTCCCTCTTAGAGCAGTCTGCTTTTGTTGCTGCCTGTGAGAGAGTAAAGCTAATGCAGTAATGCATGAATGTGTTCCTAATCTCTGATTAGGAGAGCACCAGGAAGGAAAGACATTTAACTCATCCAAATCAAACTTATTGTGACTTTACACAATAAGATGAGCATGAAACATAGAAAATCTGAGTTTCTATTAAAGCAGTGGTTCAGATCTTCTAAGTGGGGTTTTGCGGAAAGGCTGACTGGTCTGGTTGGCTAGTCCAAGCAGGGCCAAGAACAAAATGGACTGCTGCTGTCATCAATTAATTCCAATCTAAAAAAATATTACAGAGGGACATGCAAACACTGTTTTACAAAATCAAATTGTGGCAGGCAGCAGTGGCTAGCTGTAGTGCTGGGCAGCACTGGCAGGGATATCATAACATTTCTGATAATGTGAAACTAAGAGGGATTGAAAGATTCATAAAATAGTGTTTGCACAGATTTCTACAAAACATTTAAGACAGGAGTTGTTTTAAGGCAGCAGCAATCCATTAGGTTATTAGTCATTAGGTTCTCAATCTCATTTAAATTTAACTTGGTTTCTCCAAACTGAAGATGTTCAAAGAAATATCTAGGTAAGATGTTAAGGGTTCATAGCCTTTAAGTAAACATTTAAATGCATTACTGATTATTACAAAACTAAAGTGATCAAATACAATTTATTGTCAAACTTGTGAGAATGTTTCTCTATTAGAAGTTTAATTTCATAATTGTTGTAATGCAACCCTAAATGTTACACGAGATTTTTAAAACTAAAGAAAAGTGGCATAAATAGCGTGGATTACTGTATTACAGTTAATCACAGTTTATAATATTTGCTGTGAAAATCAATGCAGAAGTATGTTAAAGCAGGGGTCGCCAACCACCGGACCATGGACCTATACTGGTCCATGGATCAAATTGTTTAAATATTTTTATATACATTTTTTTTAAAATGACCAAAATGACTGTTTGTGCCTCCTTTCAGCGCTTGACTCAATGGCAGGTATTTTTCCCATGCTAGCAAACCTTCAAGCTAAACCTAGCACAAATGAGATACATTTCATAGATACAAGACAATGTTGTGTTGGGAATTCTTGTAGATAGTAACTGACAGGATTCTCTTACATTACGTTTTTGCAGAAAAGGTACAGCCAGTTATGGCAACAGCACTCCCTTACTGTATATTAGCAACCTGTACTTGAAGGACAAAGCACTCTTTAAAGCTGCTAAAACTGATCAGAAATCCCTCTAGGAACACAACAATTACCTAGAGGTGTTGACCTAAACTCCATACATCTCAAATTGACAGCCAACATCCCAGTTGCTGACTCTACAAATTAACACCTGCATTCATGCTTCAATAAATTAGACCTTTTTGAGTGGCATGGAAACAGTTTATGGAATCTCAAACAGGTAATGTTTATTTTAACTTTCTGTTCTATGTAGAAGCTGTGTGAAAGAGACCTGAAGGACTGAAATCATATTCAATTCACATTTTTTAAAATTTGACTTACAAAACCAGAGCGACTCTGCATAATACCTTGGGATGTGATGAAGGAAAATTATTTTAAAAGAAAAAAAAAACAACAACATCAATTTAAAATTACCAGAATTTGTTACTGGTTGAGGATAAATAAGGGAAATGATAAAGAGGCAATGCCAAGCAATAACATTCGAAACCTAACATGATGCTGTTAGATTTTTTTATGTCCTCCTGCCTGCTCAACACAGCGCCATTCTAATGCCATCCTGCTTGGCATTCAGTACATCACTAGCTGTCTTTTTCCTAGCAGCCCCCCTCTCCCTTTCCCCCTTTTCCTCACCTCTCACTCTTTTTCAGCAGCACTTCTTGCCCGTTTTCCCCTGGTGAGATAGGATTGCATTGCTGAACCAGTATCTGTTGCCACGCACATGTGTGTCGCCACAGAAACATACTTGAACTGGGTAGTTATTTTAACCTACTGTAAGAAGTAAAACATCTTACTGTCCTGAAATCATCACAAAAAACACATTGCAAACAGATAAACTACAGTGCATTTTTGTAATATAAAATTAAGACCTACAGTTTGATTATAAAAACTCTATTTCTCATTCATTTTTTTCTATTTATAGACACATCATTCATCGTCATTTATCTTTCTCCTGTTGATCTTCTTTTTTCCACGCCATTTTTGCTCTTATCCTCCCACACAACTGTATTCATTTCAGTTTATTGTGTCTTTCACCCCAGCAAATGATCCATTTAACATCCATCCATCCATTGTCTATTCACGGCATGTTCAGCCTGAATTCAGATTCCAAGAGCTCCGTTTCTCTAGCTACCTATTTCAGCTCATCTAAAGGTTTGAAGTGGCCAGCTGTGAGATATATCTTGTTCAGAGAGCACTGGGTCTGCCCCAAGGCCTCTGCTGGAGGGACGTGGCAATAGATATGCTCAACCCACCTCAAATGGCTTCTTTTGCTACAAATGAGCAGCGACTCCAGTCTCTGAGCTCCTCCCATACAGCTGAGCTCCTCATCCTATGAGGGTGAGTCCCAGCCTACCTTTAGACTGTGATTTTTTCAGTCTAGCTTTTTTTTTTTTTTTCATTACTCCTCACAAATTGTGATCACAAATGAGGGTTGCAGTGTAAGATATCTGATAAATTGACAAATTTGTTTTTAAATCTACCTCCTTCTTTATCACAACAGACCAAAAACGGAGTTTGCATCACTGCAGATGACATCCTGGTTTACCTGTCAATTCATCATTAACTTCACTATTGAACATGGCGCCAAGATATTTAAGCTCCTTCAGTTGAGGCAGTCACTCCCAACCATTTTCAAGCTGAGGACCATGGCCTCTGACTTGAAAGTACTAATATTCATCCCAGCTATTTCACTCTTGGATGCAATTCACTTCATTTCCTGTGAAAGGTCCTCGCTTGATGAGTCAAACACATTCAAATCATTTTCACAAACTAAGAATAGGATTTGAAGGCTCCTGAACTGCAAGCACTCCACTCCCTGGCTTTGAAATTGTTTCCATACAGGTTAGGAACAGCTGTGGCAACAAAGTGTAACCCTGTAATACTACACTTACTAGAGATAGTAAGTGAGCCATAGTCTCAAGGTACTTTTCACAAGGCAACAACAAGGGAAAAATCACAAAATACACTAGTACTGGTTGGTAGGGGTGAGACTAAAAGCAGTGCGATTTCCTGTGGAGTTGAAAACTGCCTTGCAATCCCCCCCCCACCAAAAAAAAAAAATCTGTCTAGTAAAATGTATAGTTGAGGCCTTGTTCTAAGAGCTGAATAGATTCATGAAAAATTAGACAAGCAAGATATCAATCATCTGAGTTTGTGGGAAAAGTTTTTTTCTTAAAAGTATTGGTAAAATTTAGTTGATCTTATCTCATCTCATTCTCGTGGACCCTGTCTTGTGAGATGATTGTCTCGTCACACCCCCACTAGTTGGGCAATCTCCTATGCACCCTCAGCTGTCCCTGTGAGTGTAAAACTAATTCAGCAACTTAGAAACATTACTTTGTGAACCTAAGGTATAAAGTACTTTTGCAGAGTGATAACAACTTATTTTTTTCTTTGAAAGAGAAAAATTGAGTTTCTCTGTGTGGGCTCAATTTCTCTCCTGACCTGCTCTCTCACACAGCTACATCAATCAATTAAACTTTCACTTCTCCAGAATTTGAACTTCTCTTCAGCTTCATTATTCATTTCAGTACTGACAGAATAAAAAGTCTTGTAGTTAATGCCCAAAATAGGTGGCTTTATTGTTCAAAGTTAGTCGACTGGAACATTTTTCTATGCTTCTTGAAAAGTTAGAATCCCTCTAACAGCACAGAGACTTCCTTTTCGGCATTGATGATTGCTATAATGACAACCAGTGAGATCATTTATTTTATGCCTCTAAATAATGTAGGTAGGCAAGGCAAGTTTATACGAGTAGTAAATTTCATACATAATGACTGTTATAAGTGCTTTCCATCTGGTTTAAGAAGAACAGCAGTACAAAACAATGAAAAGGGAGATGGCAAAAATGGAAAAAATGACATTACGGAAATTATTTTAGTAAAAGTGATATTAAAATAGACAAAAGTGTTGCCAAATGTAAAACAAACTTAAGGGATTAATGAGGTGATAAATCTATTAAAAGCACTGGAAAGGAGATCAGTCTTAAATTTATTTTTATAATACACTAAACAGACTACTCTCTTTCCAGATGAAACCCCTTTCCTTCCTGCTTCGACACAGCATGGATCAATAGACTGTAAACATGATCAAGCACTTCATATTGTCAGCTTTTGCACAACCAGCAGTGTTGAAGGACTATTGAGTAATTCTCATATTCTAAATCCTATCAATCTCCCACCTGTAAGTTTAGGATGACAAAAAAATGTAGAAAACATCCAGCTAATCTGTAATATAGCCCTCTAAATGACAGAACAGCAGTGTGCATATAACTGCTGTGATAAAAATTACATGTCAGAACAAGGTTTGACAGCAGTTTCTCTCTCTCTCTCTGTCTCTCTCTCTCTCTTGCTGGCCCAAGATAGAAAACATACCGAAGGAATGTTTTCTGAAATCTTTCGCCTAAACCCCCAATAAGCCAAGAGGATTATGGAGCGCCACTTTCACGGCCTGTTTTCATACTAAAAATCAAGGTCAAATATGGGTCTAACCCCCTTTTGCTTTGCCTCAGACTTTAACGGGCCTTATACATGAGTCAATCCAGTTTATCTTTTGATACAAATGAGATATCAAATACACAAATAATGAGTGACAATCAGCAGCTGGTGTCCTTAGTTCAGAGGCAAAAGGCTAGATTAGCCGTGTCCAAGAACATCACTGTTCCAACTGCAACTACCTAATCTTCGGAAGTTGGAACATGTCAGTTTGAAAGTCCTATAAGAGGGAACTGGATTACAAGATGGCTTCTTATTCATGTGTGAAAATTGCTCAATTACATATATGAACCCAAAATTGGGCCAGTAGTGCGGACACATTAGCATGCCTCTCGGTCAAGCTAGCAGGAAGGATGAGGCCAAGAGTGGTAGTTGGCTCCCAGCAGATATTAATGGGATAAAATAAAACTAGTAGGGCACTTAAAGATTATATTCTTTGCTTTCCCCATATTTTTTTAGTTTTAAAGACAGTGATTTTTATCCAATTAAAATGAAATTAATCTTATTTTTGTTTTACATCCTATATATCTCAACCAATTTGAATGAAATTCAGCCATCTAGTTTGTGCATGTTGTTGCTGACAGGGTTGAGCTACAGCCAATTCACAGACTGAGTGTGAGATTTACGTGACTGGCATTTTTCACACATTCTCACGCCAAACGTCCATTTCCTCATGCAGTGAAGAACACACTGATATTTATGAAAAGTACAGAGTACATGGTCAAACAAGGAAGACAATGCAACACTGAAGCAGCTAGTTTTTTCTTGTTGCTGCATGATTTCAATCATGCTGAAAGGTCTATTGTTAACTCAGTTGAAATCTTAGAGGAGGCAAAGCATTCATTATGCAAAGAAGATGATAAATAAATACCCCAAACTAGCTGCATATACAGTATATCAACTTTCAGTTGTGGAAATTACTGACAGACAGTATTTTCAGCTAATTGCTCAATTGTACACAAAAAGCATGGAAACGATAGGTCTCTTATTTTTTCTAAAATATGTTTGGACACAATTAGTCAAATTATCTATATCATATTTTGTTTTATCTTTTTTTTCTTAGGTATATAGTGTCTATCGCCATGTTTTTCTTTTAATATCTTAGCCTGGATGCCCTCAAATGTCCCTGCTTCTGTTTCTTCTTTTTGATTTTTTATTGGTGGTTGACAAGAAAGGTTTGGTAAGCATTACCATGTTATGTTTGCTACTTAAGTTCTTTTTCAGAGTACCATATTTTCCCCACTGTTGGGCGCACTTCATTATAAGTCGTACTGTCAATGAATGGTTCATTTTCAAACTTTTGTCATATATAAGGCACACCTTTTTTCCAAGCATGGATTTTAAACTTCCTGTGTTGGGTGATCCAGGGTATTGCCTTGCAAACTTCACCAGTAATTTATTTCTAATTTTAATTCTTCTCAGATCTGAAGGCATTTTTTCGATTTCTACCTCCATTGCTGCTATTGGTGTGGTTTTAAATGCTCCTATACACAATTTTAATGTCTGATGCCGAAAAATGTCTAATTTAACCAGATGTGCCTTTGCTGCTGATCTGTAAATTAAACAACCAAAGTCCATCTTTGTCAGGTCCTCTTTTTTTTGTCAGGTTCTCTGTTACACTGAGGTTAAACTGAGAATATACTGGTGCCTGACTCAAGGCATGATTTTTCAAATCGTGACATCAAGGGTGTCAAGGTGGAGAGTTGCTATCTATACTCACTTCAATTTACTTTCTAAAGAATAGATGTCACTGCTGAAATAACACAGCTATGTAGCAGGAATGGAACAAGAAGAAGAGTCATAAAAAAGTACCTTATTTAAGTGGTTCTTGAAGTCTATGCAATCTCTGCAGTGCTTGTACTGTTTTGGCCTCATGATCAGTGGCATGGATGATGGAAGAAATAAACCTGATCACAGACTCCTGCTGCTCTTTCTGTTTAAAACGTGGGGCTGGTGCAGCTTCGACAAGTTACAAAAATTGGTATTTGCACAACCGGAACCCCCACTGCCCCACCTGCACAGCTGGAGTTGTGATGTCAGTTATGTTGCAAGATGCTATTTGTGAGACCAAGAAATGCGGGTATAAATCAGTATCGTTCCTGAATTCTCCAAGTTTGCCTGTTTGCAGAAGTTGTGCCTATTTGCTCATATTTGTTTTCTATTAAACAAGACCATAGTTTCTTAAAGAAAAGCTAGGATTTATTTTAAAGCAAGATCTTTCATAGTATGACATGGTCAGAAGGCCAGCTCAAATGTGGACAAAATGAAGATAAAATTCAAGCAGATCATTGTTGTATGCATGTTTGAAACATTAACTCTTTTATCACTAATGATAAGCTGATTTAATTTTTTAGTTTTTACCAAATTAAGCATAGGTCAAAAGTGACACATTATTATGCAACAATGATGGGGAATTTGATTTATTCATTCTGAACCACTTTGACAACCTGAATTTGGTGCTATGCAGCTAATTCGAAGTGAAATAATAGGAGCTTCACTATGCTTTTAAATATGTTCGTATTGCCATCTAACAGACGAACCGTGTGCTCTGTGTACAAAACCAGTAAAAAGAAAAGGAGATATTCTCATTGGAATTAATAGATTTCTAGTAGACCCATTTACAAACACACATCTGTGTAAGCACAGTGTATTTTTGTACACTCTTCCAGATTTAGCTTTGAAGCATCAAAATAATACACTGTAAAATAAATAAATAAATAAAAATCATATTAATGTTAATGAGAATAGGAAATAAAGGCTTATTTCTGGCAAGTGCCTGGTAGCCAAAGGTTTGGAAGTAAACAAAAACAAAAGATAGAAAAAAGGTTTTCTGAGTCTTAAAATCCCCCATCATTTACAATAAAACTTGTTTTTTCAACCAGCTGGAAAAAATGAAGGTAGATGTTACAGTAACACAGTTTGATCACCTTGACAAAGTTGTTGTACAGTTAAGTGTTGTTCTTAGTATACACACACTTATGCTACTACAGCTGAGATGTTCTGTCTTCATTATAACCCAAGCAACCAAATTCAACATGTCTAAGTGATGGACTAAAAATAAAAAAGCACAACTAACAAGTTTCAACATCAGTTTTTATATCTTATTTTTAAACATGATAATTTATTGCAATATTTATTGTGGTAATTTGTAAGAAGAGATTTTTTTTTTATTATAAGTGCCAGAGGAGCTGTAATTCCAGTAAGTTAGCCTTTCTGCTGCTAGTGGTGAAATCACATTTATAATTAGAATATCAGAGTGCAATTGACTCTCTCAGCATTTCAAGTGTTTTTTCTTACAAAGTGATTTCCTTCATCCCTATATAATGTGGCTCCAATGCTTTAATTTTTATGTCAAGATGCTTCTCTGCCTGCTTTAGTGCTACTGAAGCTAACTATCAATAAACAATAGAATGAACTGATTATATTATATTTAAATAAAATGAACTTGGGTACTGTTTGTTTGCCAGTTTCTGTTTTAAGAGTACTTTCCTTTGCTCTTATTATATATATAAAAAAGGTTTTTGCCCGGGCTTGTAAATTTTCATATGGATAGAGGTGCTTTTAAACAAAAATGACTTTTCACACATTAATGAAGATCAAATGTTTTAAGAAAACCTGGCCACAATATTATGAATGTTTATTTTTCAATACAACATCACCAAAACAGTCCAAGCTTTTAGCCTTAAATATCCTCCTGATTACCTCTGTGGAAGACATTTGTAAACCTGAATATCTCCCACTCACTGTATACTACTGAATTAACTCGTTTTGCTGTCTCCAGAGGACATTTAGGGCTTTTCAGTGATGTCAGATATGAAGAGGTGGGGCTTTGGTACGTTACAAAGATTGGAAAATTAAAAAAAAAAATGTGATTTGACAATATTTTTTCCCTGATCATCTATGTGGTCTGCATCACATAGATGTGGTGCATATGATTTAATGTTACTTTACTTTCTAACTGCTAATGCCTGCTCTTGTTTCCATGACACTATAAAGAATATTCCGTTTATTCATGTACAATACTAATCATTCGAGAGAAACAAAAATGTGTTTTAAGTGCATCTGAAAAGAAGAGCTCAACAGCAACATGAGCAGTGACCCTAATGTAGCATACTGACGGTAGCTGAGATGTCAAGTTTGAAAATAGTTTCAAGAATCAAGGCCATTAGTAATTATGGTACACTCAAGGACTGCATCAGCTTGCTTTTTAATTGAAGACAATATGACAGACATTTACTTTTGTCTCAGTTTGGCAAAGTGTTTTCGCCTGGAATCTTACAAGGATGTTTGAGACTTCAAATTCAATTTACATTAATATTTTTTGAGGTTACATCAATGTTGGTGTAAGAAGCAGAAATAAATTGAAAATTTATCCAACATTTTAAAAAACTGAACAAATTTGTCAGTGTCCCAATGCTCCGCCTGCCTGAAATTTCAACATAAAACTTTTTTTTTCTATGAATAGCAACAGTAATGTGGGACTTAGTTTTCTAATAATCTAAGCTATGACAAAGTCAGACTCCTATTTTTAAAAAAAAAACATATACTAGCTGTTTTTAGAAATGTCATGGTAAAAAGAAATTCTCCCTGTTTAATTGTGAAGTTTTTTTTTCTAGACAATAAATACAAACTTCTGCAGAGGCTCTTATTCAGTTATGCTCAACCATTGACTCAGAATTTGCCGAGTCACTAGTTGCCATGGTGATTCCCACCTTTTCTGGGGAGCAGAAGGAAGGGGGTGATTACACAGGACTACTCTTCAACAGACGGGCAGAAACAAACTAGAAATTAAAACTCAAATGAACTGATGATATGTCACATAAAAAAAACAAAAAACATCTTGAAGTATGAGTGGAAGAAACTTCCCGTGGCCATATTTGTTTGTATTTATCTAGAGTGTTTTACGAACAAGATATGACAATTTAAAGAAACTCCACACTTCAGGTTTTAAAGAAGGAAAAAAAGGCTAAGATACAGTGGAAGTTAATGAGAATTTAGGTCAGGCGTGGGCAATCCTGGTCCTCAAGGGCCACTATCCTGCATGTTTTACTTGTTCCTCTGCTCCAACACACCTGATTTGAATCAATGGGTGATTAACAGGCTTCTGCAGAACATGAAGAGGTAATTTAACCACTGAATCAGGTGTGTTGGAGCAGGGAAACAAGTAAAAGATGCAGGATAGTGGCTTTCCAGGACCAGGATTGCTCACCCCTGGTTTCGGTGTACACACTAACGCTCACTTAGACAGTTTACAGCTCAAACATTAGGGTGCATAACATCTCAACACTATAATTCATAACATTTAAACTGTGATTGTGTAAAAACTGTACATGATGTAAGAATACCAGTTCAATCATGTAAAGTCCAACTTTCTATTAACCATATAAACTTTGAATGATCTTTCTACTCTGAAATAGTAGAAAATCCAACCCTCTTCGAAGCTCTTTAGCTGGGTTTTCTCTTCTTTCTGTCAAAACCCACTGTTGTGAAGGTGGAAGGTTTTGCAGATTTTTGCAATATTCTTCGACAAATTATGATGAACCAAAAGTTATTCTTGACTGAGCTGCATGTTTCGATGGGGATTTTTAAGGTTTTTCTAAAGCTGTGGAAGGAGTAGCATGCTTCAGTGCTCATGAATTGGCACCCTATATTTAAAGATTGCATATCTGACAAACACAAAATCACTTAAATATTATCCCATTGATGGCAGTTTAAGCCATATTCAAACAAGATGTCATAATCCAAACAAGAACAAAATACAAAAAAGTGGGCCTAGAAGACTGCAACACCAAATTAATGCTCAAGCTGAGCCGCAGATATACTGGTGGGGATAGAAACCACAAAACCAGCAGGCACCTTCCTTCAAAACTCATTTACTCCCGCACGTGTGATTACATGTGTTTAAGGTGGCTTAGAACCATTGTGCACCCAATCAAAATGCAAATGGGGCAGGGAGCAATGAGCAAATCCACCAGGTAAAGAAGCAGCTGATGAGCTGACACAGCAAACTAAATTGTTGGCTAAATGCTTTTTGTGGTTTCCCCTGCTCCTCCTCCACCTCTTCCCTGTGTGCATCACTGTGTCTCCATGATACAGCAACTTCCATTACACAGCAGAACATGGGATAATGCTGTAGAGTATCTACAGCCCGGATTGATGGTGTTCCACACTTACAGCATCACATTGTTCAGACTTCTCCCGAGGGATTGTTCCAACATAAGCTGCAACACCTTCTTTCCTCTTTCTTCGTGGTCCCCCCATCCTCCCCACCCGCTCAAACTGTTCAGGCTCCCAATCTATTTGATTCCATTACCTTCTCCTGCTTACCTTTCCAGCAGATCGCCCTCTCTTGCTGCCATTACACCCCTCCACTCTCCGTTTTCCTCTATCATGCAACACATCTTTTCTCTCCCTGCTCCTCATTCTGTATTTCATCCATCCCCCACCCCCCATAACAACTCCCTTTTAGACCTCTCCTGCTTCACTTCTCTTCAGTTCAGCCCCTCTTTCATTCCCAGCCATCTGCCATCTCCCCTTCCGACACAACTCCTAATCCTGCTCACCCCTTCCCCTGTCTCCGGTCACTTTCCATTTTGGCTCATCTTCTCTTATCTTCTCCGCAGTTACGGACCTTTACCCTTCTTCATCCCACCACTGTGACCCTCCTCCTCTTCCTCTTCCTCATCCTCACCCCCCCACATCATGTCTTTAATCCAGCAACATCTTTGAATCGTACGGGAGAGAAAACACCAGCGCCATTATCTCACCATCTGCCATCTCTTCTATTTTTTTTCATATCCATTTCCACTTAACTTCTTTTAAAATTACTTTTTTTAAGGGGGTGGGAGGGTGGGAGCGTGAACAAGATGCAGTCAGGAAAACGTGATGGAGAGAAACTGGCCGGACAGAGAAGGCACAAAAAGAAACTGTACCTGCGCGTCTTCTCTCCCCCACCTCTCTCTCCTCCTGTTAGGTAATATCTCCTCTCTTGATGAACCAGGTGAAGATCTCACCTCAGCAACGAAGCTGCTCAATAATCCGCTTTCTGGACATTTTCATTTAAGCCAAAAAAAAAAAAAAAAAGAAAGAAATCATATCCACTTTTCTTTCTCTTTTTTGCTCCTCTCCCCCTTTGGTTCGTGCCGCGCCAGGATGGTCGCGCCGCTGGCTCCTTTAGGATGCTGATGGTGGTGGTGGTGGTGGGGGGAGAGAAACAAGGCGTTTCAGTTTAGTTCCCGTTGAGTTTGCACCACAAAAGCACCCCCCTTTTTTTAACCTGCAGCAGTCCACTGATTGTCAGCTGGTGATCCTCTGGAGGGGAGGGGGGTGCAGGAATAAAGACGCCGTTAAACCGGCGCGCCACCACCACCTCCTCCTTGCGCGCTCATTCCTATAACACTCCGTTAATCGGAAAACACTCAGCCGCCCAGAGCCGCTCCTCTCTCAGATCCAGGGTTGTAAGGAGCAAATGGAACTATAGTTAGTATGTAAAAATACTAGTAATAATAATCATAAAGAGAAACCCACTCAGTTCTTTGCCCCGATGGTCGTTCTCTGGATGCTCAGCAGCTGCCCGTCACCGTGAAGCGCCACATTTCACTCCTGAGCAAATCTTTTGCATCTGATCTGCACATTCTCACAGATTACTACTACTACTAATCATAATAATAATAATAATCCTCCGATGGTTGGTTATGGATGCGTCCACAGGTCAAATAAATAAATGAATCAAAGGGTGAGAGAACAAGGAAGAAGAAGAAGAAGAAGAAGAAGAAGAAGAAGAAGAACCGATCAGCCACAGCTGGACTCCTCTGTCTTTAGGAACAGAAGTGACTTTGTTTTGACCTCTCTCCTCCTCTCTCCGCATCGCTCCCGGAGTGGGGCTGCCCGGTGGATGGCAGGCTGGAGATGCAAGCTTCAGAAGGAGAGAGAGAGATGTCCTTATCTTCTGTTGTCTTTTTTTAAAATCTATAAATATAAATACAAACCAAACGCGTCCTGATCCGCCACAGTCTCCGTCCCCCCTTCCCTGCAGTTACTTTCCCACTGTGCGGCGGTTTGTCCCGGGAGGCGATCCGCCCACCAGCTTCTTCTCTCTCCGGTGTCGCTCCCTCTTCTCTCTGTGTGTGTGTGTGTGTGAGTGTGTGTGTCGGAGTGCTGCACCGTCTATAGACAAGTCGCAGCTCCAGGATTAGGCTGCAAGCTGCTAATAACAGATGGATGCGTTCTGACGACGGTGAGTGATGCGATCCGCCGAGGCGTTCGCCCGGGAGATGGAGCTGATACAGTTTAGGGTCTGCCAGCAGAGACACGCCACACACACACACACACACAAGGATGGAGGTTGTCAAAGCACGGGGCGGGGACCTCAAGAGGGCCACGTGAATGCATTTCTCCATAGCTATTTCAAGACGCACTTGATATGCGCGTATAGGAGGTTAATTCTGAGCATGTAGGCTCTGGAGAATATCATATTTATCATCACACCAAAGTGTAAGAACATCAGTTGGGCTGTGTTTTGATGACTTTATCAATGTATTTTTATTAATTCTTTTGTATTTGCAGGACTAAAGAGAGGAGGATGAGAGTTTAGACACAGAACCAAACAGGTAGATATTGGTTGGATCACTTATCACATTTTAAAGATCAGCTTTAAGTCCCACTATAAAAATGTTGTCAGGACCTTACTACCATCTGCATAACATGACTAAACTTAGAAACATCTTGTCCCTCCCCCCAAAAAAAAATGCAGAATTTATTGCATCTATGCTGGACTATTGGATTCTTTACCATCTGGGTGTCCCAGAATCTCATTCAAAAAGTTTTTACTTGGTCTAAAATGCAGCTGTCAGTTCTAATGAGGGTTGGAAGGAGAGATCATAGTCCTCCAGTTTTAGCTTTTCTCCATTGACTCCCTGTAAAAGAATAGAATTTAAAATCTTACTTCATACAAAGCTCTCAACGACCCAGCTCGATCTTATATTAAAAGGTCCAATTGTTCTACATTTTCCTAATGCAGCAATTCGCTCTCAATGCAGATTTACTTGTGGTTCCTAGAGTTTCTAAAAGCAGAATAGGAGGCAGAGCTTTTAGTTATCAGGTTCCTCTTTTGTGGAGCCAACTTTCAGTTTCTGTCCATGAGACTGCCACCCTGTCTACTTTTAGGACGAGGCTTAAGACTTTCTTGTTTGATAAATCCTATAGTTTGGGTTGGCTTGGGTTTCCTGAGCTATCCCTTAGTTATGCTGCTATAGGCTAGAGGACAAATTGACCATATTTTCTCACTCTGGTGCTGTCCTACTCGCTTTACTCTGCAAAAGTGGGTCGCTGCCCCTTTTTCATTGGGCTGTGGGTCTTTGCCTGGGGAAAAAAGGATTAAGGAACAAAAAAAAAAAAATCAACATTGATTGAACAACATGAGGACTGAACAATTTTCAGCTATAAAGCTACTTTAAAAAAAAGAAAAAGTACTTTTAAGTGGTAAGACTTTCACGTTTTTGCATGAATGCACTGAGTTAGTTTTTGTTTTCTTTCATGGAGCTAATTGAGCATAAAAGAAAATATTGCTGGTCATTTTAAGTTTATCATTAAACTTGTTTTGTGCGTGTGTGTTTTGGCGTACTGTCATATTCTCTCCTACTATCTCAGGTTCAAACTGCACCATTTTTTTTCATTCAATAAATTTGAGAAATTGAAAGTTTTCCTCGACGTGGGTCATGGCTTGTCATTAAGAGGTAACGGTGGGAACCACAGTCTTAAACAATAAAAAAAACAAAAAAACAAAAAAAACTGTTGAATACTGATCTCATTTACTGTTAAAACTTCAAAAATAGTAAGTGTGCAATTTGCAAAATACATGCCAATATTCTTAAAAAATAAGATGAATCAAAACAACCAATATAAGTGAAAATTAATGGTGTAGTTATACCTACTGTGATGTACCAAACTGTTTTCTTGTCTTACCTTCAAAGCAGCTCCATGATTAGGCCCCTCTGTTTAGTAGTCATTGATGCTGCAGATGCAGACATAAACTTTTGTTTTTGTCAAAGATAACCACAGTTTTTGAGGCATGTAACCACACCGATGAACACTACCATCAGAAACCCGAGAAACAGCAATCACAGCAGGCAGATTATTGGGCTCACTTTCCAGGTTCTGCAAGATTTCATGGATTATAAAGTGTGAGAGTTCTATAGTTATCTCATTAGCAAGAGATGAGATAAATTACAGGGTGCACTGCTGCCAGAGCACAAAATAGTTCAGGATCATGGCTGGTGGTGGGCGTGAGGCCGTGAGCACAGATTGCAAAGAGATACAGAAAGTAGGAGAAGGAATTCAAAATACCCAGACAGGCAGATGTAGAGGAATGGGCAGAGATCAGACATTGATAGAGATGGGGAAATTTCCTACTGCTTGCTTCATCTTCTCAAACCTGAAAAATAAACAATATGGCCTAAAGGTCAGTCAGGTAAGAAAAAAAGTGTCTGTTTGACAGAAGTATGCCAGCAGAGAGTGAATGAGGGTCACAAAGCCAGTTTTAGTAAATAATATGTATACCAATTCTTTCATAAAGCATTTATAAGTGCAGTTTCCCAAAAATCCAAAAAGCAGCAAAACCTTTTTTAAAACATAAATAAGTCACGACCCACTCTGATCTGTTTGGTAAAATAAAAGATCTAAAGAAATAAAAGTGGGTAAATACTCAATGAACTAAAAAACAGATGGTCAAATTTTGAATCTCTCCTACCATCAGTAAGACTAATAGTCATAGTTCAATCAATGTTGTGTTTATCAAAATTCTAAAAACTTTTTAAAATTAAAAAATATTTAACAAGGCAAATGCCAAAGCTGAAGTTTCATCAAACCCTTATAATTATACAAGTTTAAACATATAATAATAAATACGAATAAAAAGTAAGAACACATGTCGCATTTACTCATGGAAATATCTTGATCTTTAATCAGACAGCAGGTTTATGTCACGGCTATACATTAAAACAAGCTGAAGTATATATATATATATATATATTTTTTTACAGATTTAGTGAACATGAAACTAAAGGACAAGCATGTAATAAGTGCTCAAGGAAAAATGTGCATTAATTTCTGTAATATGATCAGTATATAGAAATCAATGACATCTACTTCCCCCTACTGAAGGCTCAAGCACATGTGGTAATAAAGAAGCAGTATATTCCAGGCAATTTAAGGGACTTTGAATGTGACGTGGTTTTTGGTGCCAGAGGGGCTGGTCTGTGTATTTCTGAAACTGCTCATCTACTGAGATTTTTTCACACAACCATCTCTAGGATTTAAAGAGAATGATCCAAAAAACAGAAAATATCCAGTGAGTGGCATTTGGGTGGAAGAAAGAGCCTTGTTAATGTCAGAGGTCAGAGGAGCACAGGCTCACCAAAATTGGACAGTAAGAAATTAGAAAAACATTTCCTGCTGATGAGTCTGGATTCACTGGACTCCAACAGCCTCCACTGTAGTGGTGTGTGATACTGAAGATTTGGTTCTGATCCAGTACCAAGTAAATAAAGGTCAGTATCGCCGATATCGATACAGACACAAACACTTTTAAAACATAAAGTGGATGCATCATCATATTGACAGAGATCCTTGTTCAGAAGAGCGCAGGCCTACGAATAGCTAAGATACTGCACAGAACCCTCAAGCTCCCAGATTTTTGGTAGAGGACCTGAGCTTAACCGGATGTAGAATGTGGAAAAACAGGGCAAGGTGGGTGTTTATATGTACACATGCTCTTAAAAAAAGTACCTAGTTGTACCTCCAGGAGTACAAAGGCTTGTCACTGGGATGGTACCCTCAAAGGTGTTGTTTGTGTACTCTCACAATACAATAGGTACTTATTGGTACCTTTATAGTTTGAACTTTTTAGAGAACAGTCTTGTACCCCTAGTGACAGTACTGTACCATTAATTACTGGTTTAAAAAAAGAGGCGCTTTAAAGGGTGCCAACATGGCTCCTACAGGAACTGTTCTGGTTGTTAATTTCTTATCAGAATGTTCTGGTTTCCCAGCAGCTGTGATGGGCCTTGTTAATCAAGGTGACATCTGAGTCAGCACTACACCATTTATTTGTCTTTCACCCATTGTGTACAAAAGAACAGGATTTGAACTCCTGGTTTTCTGTCTTAAAGGCACACAACACTACCACGCTATCAAGTCATTTTAGGAGAATAAAAACAATTTCATACACATTTTGTTTCATAATGAAATAATATATAAATCTTTGGTAAAAGATACTTTAAATAAAAACATGAAATGATTGATTTGACATTTCATCCATCCATCCGTTTTCTTTACCCGCTTCTCCATTCCGGGTCGCGGGGAGCTGGTGCCTATCCCCAGCTGTGCGAGAGGCGGGGTATACCCTGGACAGGTCGCAAGTCCATCGTAGGGCCACATAGAGACAAACAACCATTCACGCTCTCACTCACACCTAGGGATAATTTTAGAGTCATCAATTAACCTAACATGCATGTTTTTGGTCTGTGGGAGGAAACCGGAGTAAACCCACATGTGCACAGGGAGAACATGCAAACTCCAACCAGAAAGGCCGGGAAGCGATCCTGCAACCTTCTTGCTGAGAGGCAACAGCTCTAACCACAATGCCACTGTGCCACCCTGATTTGACATTTGTCTTCTTCAAACACAACCAGTCTCCTGACATTGTACCCTAACATTTCAATGGGTGAATGTTCATTGCCACCTTGCACTGAAAGTACTTGGTTACTGTCTAGAAGACTCTACAATCTACACTCTGTTACAAATTTTTTTTTTTTTTTTTATAATTTGCACTATTCAAACTTGTTATTCACATTTTGGTTACAATTTTGTCATTTGTGTCTTTTGTTCTTTTTGTTACTATAATTCTTAAACACTTTTTCTTGTGTGGCCAGGGAGCCCAGAGAGAACAGAAATTTCAGTTCTCAATATGTCTGTGATATATTGCAGAAATGACAATAAAGCTGACTTTGACTTTGACAAATTATCAGCATTACCTTTTATTAATTAGGAACATACCTTTCAAGTCCTTATAAAGGTACACTCAGTTACCTTGAGGTCAAATATTTAACCCTGATTGGTACACAAATTTCAAACTATACTCTAAGGAAGAAAAAAAGTCCTTCTATACCCTCAATCTTTGTATATAGTAACTTCACTGCAGTGCATAACTGCGTTCGCTTCAAAATCACAGTGAGGCGAAAAAGAACTGAAACACAAGAAGCATTTAGAGGTGGACAAATGAAAGGTTGCCATAAGTTTGTCAGTGCAGTCAAGATCACTTGGTTTGGTTAATACCTAGCAAATATTTATGCTCAGCTTCTCTTTTCAGTGTCTTTTTTGGGGTTCTGTAATTTTGGAATAAAAATAAAAACTTTACATTTCCAACAGATTATAGACTAGATCGTGTTTTTCTTTGTTTTTTCTTGCCATAAACTTTCCATACCACTGTTAAGAATACTACAGTGTCTTTTAACACCATAACAGAGCTCTTGTGATAAACAGACAGATAAGTTTGATGAAAATAATATTTTGTAAAAATAATAGTTCACAAACGCTTCGGGAGCTTCATGTGAGAACAGCTGGTTTAAGCATTTGCCCTAATGGTGCATTCAAGTTTATCCATACCCAAGTTAGTGGGGGTTTTATTTTAAATATCAGAAGAAATCCATTCATATGTCAGAAAAGACCCGTTATAAACAATCCTATAATAAACCTGTGGTTTTTGTATAAACTTTCACTGTATTTGTGTTAATTCTGCCTGCGTTGCTTCATTACAATAGAGCCTGTGAGGTAAAAAGAATAAAGGGAGAGAATTAACTTAAGGGGGAAATATGAGAGCACAAAGAGACAGAGAGATTAGAAAATGAGAAGTTTAGGAGAGGGAAGGAACGATGAAGGGAAAGAGGAAGATCCTGTAAAAAAAAAAATAAAAATACTGAAGACCCCTCCAGCTGATTCAGCACCAGAGACAGAGAGCTGCAGTGAGATTCAGCTGCACGAGGCCGGAACAAGCTTTATCCTCAGAGAGAAAAGCCAAAAGCTCTTCTCTACATGCCCTGATCTCTCTCTCTCACACACACACTCACACACTTTCACTCTCACACCCACTTGTCCTTGCTACTCTCTGACCTGTATCTCCCCTGCCGGCCGCCCTCCTGAACCCTCCCCAGTTTGTGTCTTATCATTTCTCTGCATGGTTGAACTCTTTGTGGATCAAAAAATACTCGACAATAAGTCAAGCTCGTGTTGCGTGCGCGTGTGTGTGTATCTATGCCTCTAATCCCTGAATGTTTTGGGTTTGTTTTGTTTGCATAGTTTTTTAGTGATGTCTGACTTTTATTTTCTCCCTTAAGTCTCCAAATTTAGAGAAGAGGCACGAGGAAGGGTTCAAAAGGACAGTGTGCGCTGAAGCGGCTGAGTGATTTACAAACACAACAGGAGTGTTTGATCCTCGGAGAGAGGTTTTGCAGACAGCACTGAACAGCAAGGAGGAGGGGAAGAGAAACTGAAAAGTAAAACGCAAGAATTCCAAAGAGAAGAACGCAAGAATAGAGATGAAAGAGAACTTGGCCTTTTACCCCTCATGAAAAGAAGTTGTTCGTTCATCAAATATTTTCCCAACCCCTGTTGTTATTGGCCAACGATCATGATTTTGCCTTTGCCTCTGTGTTTGTCTGCTCAACATCTCACAAATTATTGGACGGCTTTTAATGACTTGTAACTTGTAGTCAGTTAATTAAACATGGCTGCCATAGTTAATTAGTTTTACAAAAACATGAAATAGTTATAAGTCAGCCAATGTCACAGATATTTAGCTAAAACCTTGTGTGGTAGTAGCTGAGAGTCACCCCCACCTCCTGCTTTAGGCATTATGAGTTTGTCCAAGATCTTTGTTTTAAACTTTGCCGTTACCGATTACTGTTAGTTTTGTCTGTCTGTTAACAAAATATCTCATGAACCACCTAATGGATTCAAAAATCAATCAATACACATATATCTAGAACTGATTTAACTTTTAGAGCCTGCTCACTTCAAGTTTGTCACTTACAAACCATAAAAATGCAATTGATTAAACTTTGAAATCAATCCAGTTCAAGATTGTTTTCACAGCTAATCAACCTTAGCCAACACAAAATGGCTATAACTCAGACAACTTTAGCGAGATTGAGTTTAAATTATATGTAATAGTACCTTAGTCATTCCCAACACATACTCTGAGTATGAGATTTCACAATGTTGCATTATCAGTTTCTGCTAATGCTTTTTTAAGACTTCTCAACAAAAGATGGCTTGACATGACATGGAAAGTGGTGGGTGATATGCATTCCTTCAAGGTCTTTAAGTTTTTTTGTGAAATATCATCCAACTTTGCATATCCCTCTTTAACAGTTCTAAAAGTTAAAAACAATAAAGTATTTTAGTCCAGTACCTGCATGGTACATGTGTGTGTATAAGTCATCAGTTGTTAGTTCACCTTTAAACAGTGTAAAAGTCAATAAATTGATCATCATATCAGTGTTTCAACCTGACAGATGATCAATCCCACACTCAAATATTTGATTGGAGTTAATTAGTTGATGTTAAATTGATGAATGTTCAGGTGAGAAATGCCGATTAAGAGTAAATATTTTCCTTATTTTGTTTCAGCAGAAGTCATCCATTATCTTTATTGATTTATATGGGGATATATAAAGTGTACTAAAAATAAAAGCCTTCCAGTAATAACTGTGGGAATGGTTTGAAGGTGAGGTAACAAAAGACAAATTAGACAGAACAAAAGAATAAATTCTTTTAAGGGCCGGTGTTTTAGAAGATATTTCAACATATAAACACTCCATCCATCCATCCATCCATTCATCCATCCATCCATCCTTCTTCGTCTGTTTATTCATGGTCAAGCTGCAGATGCAAGAGGTCCAAAAGGGAAACCCAGACATCCTTCTCCCCAGTGACACACTCCAACTTCTCCTGGGATGATCCCAAGGTGTTCTCGGTTCAGAAAAAAATATCCCTCTTTTGAGTTCTGGGTCTACTTTAGGGTCTCCTACTTTTGGGACAAAACTCTCAAATATTTGAAATTGCCCACTTGATCCAACGTCTCACCCCTGACCCAGAAGAAGTGTCCCACCTTTTTTTTCTGGTTTTCAAAGAGTTTTATGACATTCCTTTTTAGTAAATTATCAACTTTACACACATAAAACAAAAACAAAATAATATTTTACAGATCCATTATTTACCAAAAAAAGAAAGAAACAGGTCAGCTCACTTAAGAGAGGGAAATCAGGGAGCTCTCTTTAGAGTTGTCAAGGCTCGGGTTCTGAGAACCAATAACTGCAGGGACAAAACATTAAGGTTGTGTGCAGTGAGAACCAGGTGGCAGGCAGCGGCACAGCCTGTTGGTGCCCTACCTCGTGGTATCAGAAACTGGCTTTAGATACATGGATTGTCAAAATTATTAAAAGGACAAAAAACAAAATAACAATTAGAAGAATTTGTATAAAAACACAAAACTTGGTGATGGTCTAACTATCCCCAAGCAATCTTAATTATCAGAGAAACGAAGGACAAAGTCAGATTAATCACAGCATTCAACTGATTTATAAAGATGTATTGGATTGACCCACTATCAAATCCACCCCTCTATCCATCAGAGCGACACTGCATAATTAACACAAGATGGAATTTAGAAAGAGGCTCCAGCCTAAAGAGACAACCAGCCTCTTAATGGACACAAAAGGAAAAAGGAAATCAGCATCACACACCTGCAAATTAGGAGGAACAAAAAAACAAGACAATGTGCTTTGTGGGAGGTTTGTGTTTACTGCTGACCCGATCCATTGTAGAATAAAACATGGAGAGAAATCCATTTGAATTTGCTGATTTTCATAGTTCACACATGCAATGTGAAGTTCAGCAAATATTTGAGTGTTTGCTTTTCTGCCATAGCTGGAATTATGAAGTTTTCACTTAATAAACTGAGCAGTGATATGTTTGTTTGCTCAGTGACCCAGGGGAGGTTGACGAACCTGATAAATTGATTTTATTCAGAGCTGGTGGCTTTCGGACACGTTTGCTTTACTATGATGACTGCGCATTCTCTGTCTCTGCACTGGACACAAATGACAGACTTTCAGTAAATAACAATAATTTACATATGATAAAGAGTTGCCTAGTAAACAACTGAAGCAGGGAGGCCCAAAATCTTAAACTGCTTTTTTCTTAGAAGATCATGCTTAAATGTAAAGGCTGCCCCAGTTCTGCACGTTATGATTCTGTTGCACCTTCCTAACGTGTGACTGTTTGGTGCTTTAAAATCTGGGGTGTTGTTGCACAAAAATGATTTGGCATTTTTCAATCCAGACCCAATAAGGTGACAAAACCGTAAAATACAAGAAAGGGATATTCGTTTAAGCTTTTTGGGCTCTTACACATTCTTCAATTATAAAATGGACTTTTAAATGTCTCGGTGGCCTTGTTGCAGCAGAAACAGGAGTTCCACCAATCAGAGACGTTAATAGAGACTGTAAACTAGCGAGGCACGAGGCATCATTTAGACGATCTTCCTTTTTGTTTAGAGCTCCTCAGATTTGGAATAGTTTGCCAACAGCAACAAAAAATGTTAGAGTTTCACCTCTCAGGTGAAATAAAAAACAAATCTGTAAACACTGACGTATTTTAGCTTTTAGAGCTGTAACTATATATAATTTTTTTCTTTTTGGTGTATTTTAGATTTTTCTTTGCTCTTATTATTTTGTGCAATGTGAAATGTCTACTTTTGTTTGTTTTTAGGTGTGTAGTTTAGTTATTTTTTTCATTTGTATTGTTTGTTTGTTTTCTTTGTTTGAAAAAAAAGCCTAACCAGGACTACTGTAGGTCTGCAAATCAGCCTTTGGCTATGTATGTATGTATGTTTGGCTGTTTTGACATGTGATTGTGTTTTTCATGCTGCCTCTGATTTAAAACAGTTTGAATAAATAAACAAAGAAATAAAGCAGCCAAAACCTGACACATGATCAAGAACTTGATCAACCTCCAACTGATCATTAGTTGTATGCAGTTTTTCCACAAACAGCTCTTTGCAATTCACCTTGTTCCAGACAAAAATATTTAAATAATACTTGTCAAACTGAACCACTCTATGTTTTTGTTTGTTTGTTTTTCATAAAGGCAGCTTTATTTTTATTATTTTGTGACAGGACCTAAAGTTGCAGTTCATACCGGCTTTTTGCTGAGTTGTCTGTGTCGTTGACACAATGCTGCTTCATCCTTTGAGATGATTACCTCCGCCAAGGAGGTTATATCTTTGGTAGTTTCTGTGTTTCTGTGTGTCTGTCTGTCTGTCCTTGTACAAGATTACTCAAAAAGTTCAAAAAGTTTTCATGAAATTTTCAGGAAACCTCAAACATGCTACAAGGAACAAGTGATTAAATATTGGTGTTAATCTGGTCAAAGTTCACAGATCATGCTCGAACTCTGCGTAGCAGGAATGGTAAAGTCCACAGCTGAACACCTCATGGGTCAAGGGTAATCACTGTTGATTTCAAGGTGACTGGGTCAAAGGTCAAGGTCACAGGTAACCCCTTTGTTAAAAACTTTGCTACGCTCCTACATGTGACCCTTTTGTTACATCCGCAAAGGAAGTTGTGTTTTTGTTTCTGATGGTTTATTTGTCTATTTGTTAGCAAAGATCACGTAAAAACGAATGAATAGATTTGGATGAAACAGTCAGGAAACGTTGGAGTTCTCACAAAAAAAAACAATGAATTCAATTTTGGTGGCGTTTCAGATTATGATCCGAATCGCACTATTTTTCAGTCACGCTGTGGCCTTGGTGGAGGTTTGTACTCTGAGTGCTTCTGGTTGTTAAATGGAATTTAGCAGCTTTGAATTGCAAATAAAAACTAAATATGCTGTATGTTTATTAGGACTGAAAATATTAGAACAGACAGATTAAAAAGTACAATTTTCCCAGCAGGTATTGAAAAAAATAATAGAAGAAGAAGCCATTTATTTCCACGAGAAAAAATCTGACTTTGGGAACGACAGACAGAGATGTTACAGTGTTGTCCTTCAGGGTAGCAAGGTTACAGTTTAATTGAGCTGACATGAATTCCTCTCCTGACACGTCCACCTCACCATGTCCATCTATTAGTGGGAGGAAGAGGAGAGAGAGGGAGAAAGGACGAAGCCAGGCAGGGCATCATAGTCTGACAGGGAGGAAGATGGACAGGGGCAGACCACCCATTCAGGGCCTTCTGTCACAACAGTGATGCAAAGATGAAAATGGTAGGAGAGCAGAGACAGAGACGGAGACAGAGAGCCTGACATTAACACAAAATACTCACTCATTACAACAGAAAGGCCAGAAACAGAGGATGTGCGCCATTTACAGCATTATAGAGCACTGTGATGTGTGTGTGTGTGTGTGTAGGATGTGGAAAATTCTCTTAAAAAAACAAAATTAAAGGCCTAACATTTCTTGAAGTAATGCATATCGCCCAGCGCCTTTCATGCACAAGTTTTAGACAGTTTATGTTGAGAAAAAATGAAGTTGAAGCTGTTTTGAATAAACCTTGAAAAAAACATCTCATGCTTTATTATGAGATGAGTTATGAATGACTTTCAGCTACCACCACATCAAATGTTAGCTCAATGTCTGTAAAACTGACTGAGTTGTAGCTATTCATGTGTTGGCTAATGCCGATTAGCTGTGGCAGCCGTCTTGAAAAGGATCAGCTCCAAAAGGTAATCAGTTGTAGAGGTATCCAATGCCTAATTCCCAAAAGTTTCATTATAATCCGTTTAGTGTTTCATCTGATATTTTGTTAATTTACAGACATAGTTGATTCCATAACTGTCCACTATTGCCTTTCGGTACCGGGCAATAATAAAAAAGTAAAGACTGAGAAATGTTTTCAGAATTTGAATCCGGTTTTAAAGCTAACCACACAAAGAACATGTCTTGGTGTTTAACTCTTCAAACAAGACCAAAAACTAATATTATTACATAACATAATAAAACTGCAAGTTTTTTAAAAGATCAAATGTATTGACAGAGAGTTATGATAATTTAGAAATTTGATTTCCAAGTTTAAAAAAAAAGAAAAACAAAAGATTACATTCTGGAAAAAGAAGCAATTTATGAAAGAATCAAATTTTGGGATGTAGTGACAGCTAAATGGCATCATAATGTTGTTTCCATGTTTTAATACCTTATTAAGGGCATGTAATGAAAATATTATCAACGAGGGTATATTAGTGACCATCTTAAACAAGAAGTCAAGGAAATTTATAAGAAACGCTGCGAGTGTTCACTGAACAAGGCCAAACTTGTCTTATGGCTGTCTGCATTCAGACATAGAGCTCGAAATGACACCAAATCAATATTTAGGTTTCACCTTTCACCCAGAAATAGCTCCAGTCTTAGCTAAACATAAATACTTGTGAAACAGATGTCTGTTGGACATCTTTTTAAAAAAAAACAAACAGTGCAAAATGGTGCGACAGCAGCTACCTGAGAAATATGAAAGTGACCAGATTAAATGAGCAACACACAGCCTGTAAGTCAAAAAGCTGAAGAGAGCACCTGGAGGAGATCAGTAAACAGAGAAGAAGAAAGATGGGGAGAAAAGATAGAGAGTTGGTGTACGCCTATCTCCCAGGGATTAGGTGTGGAAAAAAGCGATGGGAGGAAGATAAGGAGGACAGGAAAGGTCAGCGGAGGCACCATGAGTGAGAGACGTGACAGACATTTTTGGAGGCTGAGCAATGCTGTTAACTGGGCTGTCAGTGAATGTATGTTTAAAAAAAGAGCAAGATGTGAAAGATGTTTTTTTTTTTTTTACAGAAATCTGGAGAAAGGTTAACTGCAGTGTTTTTATCGCTACCTTTTTATGACTTTTTCTTCCTCCGCTCACTTTCTATTAGCAGAAAGCTGATATCACCAGGGTTCCGCCTCTAAAATCGGTTACAAAAAACCAGCTTCCTCCATTTCTTCTCTTCTTTTTCTCCAGAATCTCTAAGAGGAGAGCTTTTCAGCTCTCACTCCTGGACCTCTAGAGACTTCATCAGTTTCTTCTTTTTTTTTTTCAAAGCACCATGTAGCCTGATCAGATCAGACATACAGAAATTCTTCAAAAGTCAAGAACCTGATAGAACCTGATGAGTTTTTTAGTTTTTTTTTTTTTTTTTTTTTTTTTTTCAGAACCTCAACTGTTCTTAGACTATTTTAACACTGACTGGATCATCAAAAGCACCAACTGATTTCACATGAGATGACAACTCCCCACCACTTGCCACAACCAATTAAAATGTGTCAGGAATGTGGCATTTTGGAAAAAGCTCCTTCAGAGTGATGGCAGTGACACTGCTGTACTCTTAGGCCTTGTCCACATGAAAATGCATTGTTCAATCATTTTTTGTTTGTTGTTTTTGTATTGTTGTTGTTTCGCCATTTCTAAAACAACAAAACAAACTTTAAAAATTTGACACCATTTCTAAAAATGTCTTGATCCACACAAAACAAAAAATGACCCAAAACACTTCAGGAGCTATGCCAGATCTGTATGTGGCACTGTATTGCTGCCACAAAAATACATCAAAAACAGGAATCAAGGCATGAAACATCCATATATGGGTGCACATAAAGCTGGTGCTAAATGTAAACACAAACCTAAGAGGGCACCCTCAGGTCATAGGTCAGATGCTAGGACATCATTGGTTTTAAAGTAACGCATTTTGCCTGTCTACTCAAAAAATACACGGGTGGCATTCAAGCTTTTCTCACTTTGGAACTTGTTTTGGGGCTGTGCCCTGCCCTGGCATTACTTTCTCAGACTGCAACAGAATGCAGCTACATGATCACACAATGCTAGCACACCACCACCATGAGTGTCATATACAGACATGACATTCATGGACTGTTTTTATGACCTTGTCACAATTATGATTGTAGCCTAGTAATGGGGTAAGTCCTACCTAAAGTTCTCAACAACCAAGCGTGTTCAGGTTCCATGCCATGGATAGTCTACCACCATGCTCCCCCACCATCAAGGATCAAGGACCCAAATTTGCTACCATCATGATGATAAATCACACCAACCTTGCTACAGACGTTTTGTGCATGCTCAACGCCCACCATGACCAATCACATCCTGTCTCACATGATATGGTCTCCACTGGATTCCTAAAGGTCTAATTATACTTCACAAGACATATTGAGACTGTTTTGCATGGACAAGTCATATTCAAAGAGAAACTGGAGGTGAGAAGTCCTGGTAAGCCCTCCCACTGCCCCACACGTCACATTATTACTTTCACTCGATGATGTATCAGATGAAGGAAAAGATGATCATGTTGTTAGATGAGGAGGAGGAAGATCTGTTGTTACTCTTGTTATCCTTGTGAATGGAAAAAAGACATGAACATAGATGGCATGTTCTCCCCCTCAATAGGACCAGACCTAAGCAGGGTGAGTTCAGTCTGTTGGACCAGTTGAAGCTAAATGATAGCATGTGATGTACTACATAAACAAACCCACCCACCAGTCATGCAGTGCTTGGTGTACACCTTGTAAGTAACCACTTCTGACTAGGGGCAAAGCACGAAACTGGGTCTCAGCAGGAGTGTGAGTAGAAAAATATGCAATTTTCGTCATGCACCCACGTCAGTAAGACAACTTCAGCAGTTTTCATAGAGTATAAACCAGCCTTAATGCACACATGAGGACCTCGCAACAACCTTCAAAGACCATCCACGTTCTCGCTGATTTTTATTTTATTTTATTTTTTATGCTATAACAGGGTCATCATCTAGCATGAAGGTGCTTAAGCCAAGAAATGTTTCAAAGACTGCTGTAAAAGGACACACACAACTGGGCGTACTGTAGCATAGCAACAGTGTCCATGGCAAGCCATAGGACTGCTCAATTTTAGATCAAAGTGCATTGTTGCATTGATTTTTTTTTCTGTGGTGGCTTCACAATGCAGTTGACTGGGTTTTAGTTTCACTTCACACAAGAACAGATTTTTCCATGCAAATAGCCATCACATTGGCCCAAACAGATGGCACGAATTACACACTCCATTTTAAATTAACTTTTCATATAGCCACACGTGCAAAGTTTAGGACTATTGTTTTTACATGCTCTTAGACATGTGAAAGTTTCCTCGTTTCTCAAAAATGCATGACTTTGCAGTCATGGAATGTTCTGCATCAATGCATTGACTGATGCCACAGACTTCCCGAACACGAAAGCTAAGTGGTTTTGAAATAAATGAAAGCTATATGCAGGAAATGGGGAGGGATGAGAGAAGACTCCGACAGCCCCATCTTTCCTGTGGTTAAGACAAATGGATCTATATTCTTTTTGTGTGGACTACAGTGAAATGAATATTGTGTCATGGTGTAAAGCTTATCCTAGGCCTCAGGCTGACAAGATCTTGAATCTGTTAGACAATGGTCCCTTTTTTATTTTACACTGCTGGATTTCACTGAGGGCAACTGGTAGATCCCTGACTTTCTAGAGTTTAAGGATAAAATAGTCTTCTCCATATAAATTTTATCAGTTTGCAGCACTTCTTTTTGGCTTGTTTGGTGACCCAGCCAATTCCCAATGCCTCATGGGCCTGGATCTGCATCCACAAGCTGCATTGGTCATCCTCTACCTGGATGAGATGATTATTCAAAGTGACATCTGGGTAGCTCATGTGAAAGAGGGAATTGTTATGCTGGAGTTTCAGAGGCACAATAAGCTCACTGCCAGGGGCATTGTTAAGATTTTAAACCACTGGGGGCCCAGCCCAGAAATGTGAATGCTCACTTAAATGCTGCATCATATTTCAGGCTATATAAACTGTAATGAACATAAGTTATTGTGATATGAGTGACTTGCATGTATTGGCATTTACATTAAAAAAAATATATATTTAATAAAACTTTTTATTCAATGTTATCATTGTAAACAGCATAAACAACTAGAAGAATTTTAATGCTGCTGGTTGTCCAATTCTAAGCATGTTTTGTTTTTTTTCTTTCAATTTATCAACTTGTGTCTCAGCTTTTTATCCCTTGTAGATAAAAGCTGACTTTAAATTATGAAAACATCCTCATTTCTGGCTGTCCAGATCCTTTGGTGTCTAGTATTTCTGTTGCACAAATTCAAAGTCATTGCATTGATTTGATTGTTTGGTGGCTTCTGAATTTAAATTCTGCTTCACACAAGGACAGATTCTTCCATTGTAACAAACATTACTATATACATTACTATATATATGGTCTGACAATTATAGTGAATGCTCAAAATATGCAAATGTAGAACCTATTTAGATAAATGAAGCTAGCAACAGGTGTGTCTTAAAATAGGTTTTAGTTGTGATAAATCCTACTCTGATAGCTTAAACACTGCTGTTTGTTTAACTTTACACAATGTGTATATCAGATCAGGTTTTAATTAATTGCACTTTTTTAAAATCTTCTTTTTTAATTATGCACTATAAATAGCTTCACATTAGAACATTCCTCCCTCTCTCTCACTCTTTGTCATGGTGTGAAAAACACAAACATGCCAGGTATAGGCATTGTATCGTGTCAGGTTGGATGAAACCAGTTGTGCTTATATGAAAAACAGAAAAAACCATAACATGACCTAATTGCTTTTTTTGACTAATAGTATTCTATTTTGATGTAAAAAAAATTAAAATTAGGACCTAATAATGTTTATGTTGCCTGCCAGCTCACAGGTGGATAGAGTGTAGAAAGACAACTAGATTACCACTTGATATATGAGCAGGTGCAGCTTATCTGAACTGGTAGGTTCAGATAGATGGCTCCCTGGCCTCTGTCGGACAGTGGGGGTATGCAGGATGGTCAGGAGAGGTAGTTTTAGCTCGGCCTCGGGGCAGAAAGTTGAGGCAGAGGTTCAGGGAACAGATCCAGGAGAGACTTATTAGTGAAGCTGTGGGGCATCATTGATCGGTCTCATTCTTTATCTGCGGTTGTGTGCTGAGGCCCTAGACAGCAAAACCACAGCTCGTCCTGCTAAAGGTGCTTACTGGCACAAGCTTATTGTGATCTCCAATATTAACCGTGGGTCAGTAAAATTTGTGGACCTGCTAGCTGGGCATCATTGGGCCAGGAGCATTTTAGTGTCTTGTTTGTGTGCATGTGCATTTAGATTGAGAATGATTTTCACTTAGTAGATTTTAAAGACAGCAGATGATTTCATTGTGTGATTATACAGAAGACGGATCAGAACAGTAGTTTAATAAGAAAAACTAATAAACTGAGAACATACTTTACTTCTTGTGGTTTAAGATTGTTGTACACTTACATCTGTCTTTTAAAATTATAACACGCTTAATTTACATTAATTTTACATTACATGCACTTGTCATGAGGGTCAAAACTAAAATTCATTTGTAAGTTTCAAACGTATATTGTTTAGTTTGCAAATTGTTACATCCCCGTCATTGTTCTAAGTCTTTGTTTTAAGCTAATCTTGTTTAATGTTCTTAGGTTTGTTTATGTGCTTCAAGTTTTGGTTGACTGAGTTACACATTAGTAAGTATTAGTATAGAAAAAAAAAAACTAAAAAAAACAACAACATGAACTTCACATAGAAATCATATTTGAAAACATGCTAAATTAATATTTAACATATATAAAACATATCCTGTGGGGTTCTGGACCGTTCAAGAATTTCATATGATCCTATGTGGTCACATGGTTTTCCACATGAGATCACATGCGAAATCCTTGGTAAACATATGTTGTTTTCCTGTAATGGTTACACACTGTGTTCCCCCCAGCCCATTGTCAGTTCCTCCTGGGAATTCTGCATTTTGTGCTATTTTGCCCAATAAACATATAGCGTTGCTTTTTTGTTTATAAAGTTCTTTGACTTCATCCTGATTCTGCCTCCTGTGTGTGTTAGCATCTGAGTACCACTACAACTGCGTACTACTAATTGAGACATATGTCCATATTTTTCAGTTAGTGAAACAGTCACAACACTGATTTTATCTCACTATTAAAGGTTCAGAAACACTATAGAGCAAGGTAGAACAGTGAGCCATTGTGCACAGATTTTAAACCTTTCTACTTCACTTTTAGTCAGGCTTGGTGAGGAGTAGAAAACAAAATGCATGGTTAGGATTATGGAATAAAAGGTACATATTTAAATTTCTTTTCAAACTAATCCCTTTTGTGTTTTAAATATTAATAAACAAATGACTGAAAGATGATATGTTGCCTGAAAGCAGCCCTAAATAGAACTGGAGACATAAGAAATGTTTTCTTACAATTTCCATGCCTTTATTGTGACTCCTGGATATGAGCAAAATAACCTACTGCACATTTTTCTGTTAGACTGTGGTAAATCTTAAGAAGAGAAGTGAAAACAAACACAGACACATCTTATAACTTTTTCAGTTTCTACACTTTATTAACTTTTAGTTGAAAAGTGCCAATATTTTTAATTTGATTCCCTTCATGGGCAATCATCACACAAGTTTCTGATCATTAAACTTCTTCTGCAGTGAAACTTAGATGTAGTTTTGACTCTTCTGAATTCAAGTCACTTGGAGTAAAAAAAAAGAATAGTTAAAACAAAACATCGTACTTTCAAGCAAAATCCAGATTTTCTTTTTCTTTTATCAAGATTAGATTATCTTCTCTTGTCGACAAGCTGAAATTAGTTACAAGTAGATCATATTTGAACTTATCTGCATTACATTATTAATGCTGTAGCTTTCATTTAAAGCACTTATCTGTTCACACCGATGATCACAACATTGTGCATCCTTTCTCCGTTAAGCTGGTATTTTTAAACATATAAAAGATTTGCGATTTCACCTTGTTTACTCATGTGAGGTTCTGGTTTATCTCTGTTTGTGTCTGAAATGTGTATACAATTATGCGTGAGATCGTTTGCATCAAAGCTGTGAAGCTAGATAACGAGGTGTGTGAGTTGCATTTATTTTGTTTTTTCGAAGGGTTTGTGTCAAGATTAAGCTCTCATCTAGACAACCTGTGGGTGAGAATGTGTGTGTCAGATAAGAAAACAGGCAAACATGGACACAGACATACCGATCACAGATAAGGTCGATGGTAAACTGAATCTGTATGCTTGAGACTTGGAAGTGTCTCTTCATGACATGAATACTGAGTTTTATGGCGTGAAGGGGACAATAGAAAATCTACTGTGTGGATAGAATTTATATCAATAATTTCAAATTGTACAAGTCCTAAATATTGCTGCATGAAGGTCAACTGCAAATAGTGATTAATCAACTGACTGCTGTTTGTTATGCAACAGAGACTTTATGATTCCTGTAAAGCAATTTAGTTTAATATTATATTAATTCTGAAATGATTTTTAATTGGTGCTTAAAAAGGAAAATAAAAGTTCTCGTTCTCAGCCTTGCTCCTAATTGCAGGTGATTCCAAGTTGCTCCTCTCTTGTCATTTTCATTACAAAACTGGCTGGGAATAAAATCATCCATTTTATTGACTAAACAACCTTCAAGGCAGGGAACACTGAAAAATGCATGTGTCGACAACTGCAGTGCCTGCATGCTCACTAAAATGATGATCTTCGAGCACGTGTGAGTGTGTGTCTGTGCGGCTGTGCGTGCACACATGTTCTGTGCCTTTGAAAAGCCAGATTCAATCAGTCCTGTTAATTAGCAGCAGATGTGTTGCTTCCTAAATTAGAAAGTGATGATTCACAGAAAATTATCCAGCGTTCTGGTGCCCTTTTTTTCCCCCACATGGCTTGGATGACAAAACAGATGCATTTCTTTTGTTTGACAGCCTTTAAATAAAGTACAAATGTTCTCATCGACTTTAAAACTTACTCCAGATTAAAGGCCTAACGTTTCTTGAAAGAACTGCACATCACCCTCATCTTACGTTGAGAATTGACAGACGTGTAGCCATTTGGGTGGAACCTTCGAAACAATCTTATCTGCAGTGTCACGCAATAATCCCAGATGTCAGATTGTGTGTTGCAAATGTCTCTGAGCTACTAATGTATCAAATTTTAGCTCAATATCTGTAAAAATTGACTCAGGGTTGGTTAATGTGGATTAGCTGTAGTGGCCAAAATGTATTGGGTTGACTCCAGACATTATTAGTTGTAGAGGCATATCCAGTGATTATAAAAGTTTCATTAAAATTTCTTAAAACAGTTTATTCTAAAATTTTAAACAAAGATAATGCTCTATGAGAAGCACTTGGAGTATGTGTTTGAATTACTCTCAGCTATAACCGTACCAGATTTTAGCACAATATTTGTAAAACTGACTAAATTATAGCCATTTTTGTGTCTTCTAGAGTTCGGTGGTTGTGACAGTTGTCTTAAATTTAACTGGTTTCAAAAAGTAAACAGTTATAGAGGTACATCTAATTATTTCCTGAAAATCTTTCCAGTGGTTCATTGGATATTTTGCTAACAGACAGACGGCCTTGACTCCAAATAGTAAATAACAACATTTTAAACAAAGATCTTGTGCAATTTATTAGTGCTCAGAATATGTGTTGGTCGAGATATGTAGAATTGACTGAATTACAGCCATTTTTGTGTTTGCTAAGGTCAGTAGGCTGTGGCAGCCATCTTAAATCGTGTTGACTCAAAAATTTAATCAGTTGTAGCGGTACATCTCATGATTGTCTTCTGCAAGTTTCATTTAAATTCATCCGTAACTTCCTGAGACAGTTTGTTAACAGACACATGAACAAACACACGCACACCCACACAAACAAGGGAAAAAAAAGCATTTTTGCCCACATTTGCCTTTTGGCAGCGGCCAACAAAAAGAAAGATATCTGTGAAGAGAGAAGTTTAATTTGACTTGTTTCAAATAGACCTTGAAATGCAGTATTGACACATTATGCAGGTAAACTTCTGTGATATTTACTTCTTCAGATTTGGAAATCAAGCAAGCATATCCAATAGACAGCAATGATGCTCGGCAAATTGCCCAACTTGTGTTTAAAATAACTAAAACATCTAGCTCTCAAAGCAATACTGTAAAACAGAATTGGTATAATCATGTTTGCCGCCACAACCCCTGTTTTCAGCTGAATTAGTGAGCCTGAACACACAAAAAGCCAGTAATTATTGCTATTGTTGCACAGTTTTTTTTTTTTCAACAAGAAAATGACTCAGTTGGAGTGAACTTTTACCTTTCCCTAACAAAGCCCATCTTTTTTCCAGCTCATTGCTACTGTTGGTATGCTTCCAGTGTTGTTGGTAGTTTAGTAAATGTGTGGCCCAGCTCCCAACTGCTCATTAAATAATTTCAGAGTTGCACACACACACAGAGCATCCTTTGGGGTTTGGAGCATAAATATACCGCACCTATGTTTTTCATTCTCAGAGAAAACAAACAAAAGAATACAGCTCATTTCATTTGTGAGAAAATAAAAGTGGTGTATGAAGAAGAACCTTATTTGTTTTATTTGAACGTGGATATCGGAATTCCTTTCAGGAGCGTGTGTACTTTCAAGTTCAGCCTTTTACCGATCCAAATGGTTTCCTTTTTATTGGTCTCGACTCCTCAAAGAGTTTTTATGGTTAAGCAGTAAAATGGATGTTATGTAGCACATTTTAATCTTATCTAGGCACTGCAAAGCCATTTACAATGTGTTTCTCATTTACCCATTCACTGCTTTCTGGTAAATAATAATAAATTTACGAATACACAAATGATCATATCAGGGGCGGTGGGGGATTGAATCCTTAATTCCCTGACTGGAAGACAACCACCCTACCACTGGGCTAAAGCTGCCCCATAGATAGGACACACTTGTGTTGTGCCTCATTGTTAAGATGCTCTGGTTTTAGTGTTGTCTTGATCTCAGTTAGCGGTACTGATGAAAATAATCCATAAACAGAAATCAACTTTGCTTTAAGTTGTGAGCTACTCAGCCAGTTTTAACTTCATCATGTGTATTTGGTACCTCATCCCACCATGATTCACAAAAAACATCAAGTTTGGGGTCTTGAGATGATTAAATTCAACAATCATTGCTTATACCAATTTGAATATATTTATCAGAGGACACAAAAACTGTAATTATTATTAAACAAAAGTGGTTCAACAGTTGTTATCATTAGACCCTTGTTTACCTGACCTGAAACCAAAGTTTGCATAATTCAACCAATGAGAGTTGGGTCCATTAGCATCTTCCTCTGTTATTTTGTCGGTTGGAAGCTGAAAAGTGTGGAAAAAAAATAGGCCTAGATATTATGGACCTTGTACCTATTGGGAGAGTACTTAATGTGTTAAGCTGTAACAATAATATGGTCTACCACTTTTAAAAAGGCTTTTTAACGCCTTTTTTTCGGTTTTGGTTTTTTTGAGTAGATATAAATATTGCATGTTTTGGAATGAGATGGGCTGGTCCAATATGCTAAAACCAATAATGAATTACACTTTTGTTGTGACAAATGTACCAAAGTAACTACACTTGCTAGCCCATGGGGTAGGCAACCCTGGTCCTGGAGAGCCACCATCCTGCATGTTTTCCTTGTTTCCCTTCTCCAACACACTTGATTCAGTGGTTAAATAACCTCTTCATGTTCTGTAGAAGCCTGTTAATGACCCATTGATCCAAATCAGGTGTGTTGGAGCAGAGAAACAAGGAAAACATGCAGGATGGTGGCTCTCCAGGACCAGGGTTGCCTACCCCTGTGCTAGCCCATCTACAGAGTCAGATGAATGTTCATAAAGAAGATATAAACTAGCCATTCAGGAAGTTTTCTTCTGTAGGGAGTAAAAACTTAACAGGTGCTTTTGGTCTTTAGGATAGAGCGGTAACAATGTTTAGCAACAGGGGATAGTCTTGACTTAAACTCACAACCAGACAAGTATGTGAGACGTCCCTGCTGCTCCACAAGGCCCTAAAGTCCTGCTGTGCTCCGTTGTGTTCCGTGCTGAAGCATTCTGTTTCATGCCAAGCAAGGCTAACTACACTGTTATGCTCCGCTGGTGCAGAACGTCAACCGCATCTGCTACACTGGCCTGTCTGACCGTGTGTGAGCGAGGGTAAGGATGAATAAGTATGAGGATAAAATAAGCAGGAGAGGCATACAGAATGAAGCCGGGAGGTGAGGAGAAGGAGGAAATAACAACAAGATAGGAAAATAAGAGAAGTAGGCAAGCTCGTTGGGTTATGGGTTAAAGAACAGGGCGGAATGAAAACAAAAGCTGTAAAAAAGAAAAAAAAACACCATTTATTCAAACCTGTAGTGTTTTCTCACTTGATGAGTCAGCTTTAGAGAGACAAGATGGAGGGGGGGATTTCCAGATTTTTGGCTACATGTCAGCATCACTCATATGGCTGACATATCTGTGTCACCATCTGTTGTTGCTTAAATAATACAAAAAAACAACATTTTACTTAGTTTACATTTTATATTTAAACTTTCAGTAGGGTTCAGTTCTTGTTTTTCGTCAGGTTTGTTTTGCCCTCACACACTGTTTTCAGAGCTAAGGATGCTCGTTTATCTTCTGCATGGGTGAGTATCAAAACCTGGAGCTAAAATGGCCCCAAATTATCCTATAAATGTCTGGAAATTGACACTTTCACATACATCCATTCTAATCATTTTATAGGCAAAGCTGTCACATCAGATCATGCCAAACATCCTGAAATAAGGATGAATTTCATCAAATCCGAGGACTTTTTTTTTATTTTATTTTACATACAGCTCATTATGGTTCTGCTTGTCACAAGGCTCCCCAGTTACATTTTTCATTGCAGACAGTGTCCTCTTGAGGAGGAGGTGGGATCAGATGGTTGTGACTGCTGAGCATTTGAAGCTAAAGTGACATGAGACAACTTTTTGTCTGTGTTTATTAGGCTACAGTGCATGGATTTAGCAGACATGTTTTCAGGCTGACTAAAATTTGAAGAATCGAAAGAGGTGGCGATGAACCCAATGAGCTTGCAGCAAGCTTTTTAGTGTTTTTAGGAACCCAGGGTCATGTAGATCCACTTCAATAAAAATAAATAAATAAATAAAGATAAAATCTGTATACCTATACTTTCTAATAAAAATATTATTTGTTCATTATTCATGGACACAGAATGTAAATTATATGAATACTTAAATGAAATACTTGACTGCAATATCGTCTGTTTATAGTGCCTAGGGGAAATATGCGTTTATTCGAATTATATGTGTTTTGTTCCATTATACAGAAAAAATTGTCAATAATATTTGTTTTACCTGTGAAGATGTTGATTTTCTGCAATGAGGTATGGATGTGTCAACAATCACTTTTTACCTTCAACATTGCTGTTTTGGTTGTTTGTTTTTGGTCCTTTTCTGTAAGTGTAGCTTTAAGTTAGATTTTTTGGACTACCCAGCTACCCATCTGCTGACTTTTTTTTCTATGCTTATATTTTCTCTCACATACAGTATCCCCCACACATTCTAAAAAAGAGAAAAAGCAGAAATTCCCATGCCAGCTGCTAATGCTCCAAATTTTAGCTCAACATCTGTAAAATTGACTGAGTTATAACCATTTTTGTGTTTGCTAAGGTTGCTTAGCCGTGGCAGCCTTTCTGAATGGGGTCGACTCCAAAAGTTAATCAGTTATTGATATAGATCAAAAAAATGACTTCTGAGAATTTCATTAAATCCTGCCCAGTGGTTCAGGAGATAGTTTTCTAACAGACAAACAAACACATGCACACCTTTGATGGTGAGGGATAAAACCATCCAGAGTAGTGTAGACGGTGCCCTAATTAGCAATAGTTTTTGAGTAAATTGTATCCATGGGTAATAAGAAAAATGATTGGCATTATGGAGTTATGACTACCTCGTATGCATCAGTATTTGGTATTTGGTCAAACTCTATTTGTTTTTCATCTTTCTTTTAGTACTTTTTCCCTTTTTCTCCTTCCATTACTCTTTGTCTCTCAGTTGCTGTGCTGTTCTAAAATATTGTGTGGAGGAAACGTGGAAGATCTCAATAAACGTCCTGCCCGGAAGGTTCAGACAGCTATTTGGAGAGGGGATAAAAACAGACTAAGGGGCCGGAGTCAACAAGACCTTATATGACTCTGACTGCAGTGCTGCTACTGCAGAATATAATTAATACAACATGGAAAGCAATATTTTTATATGAGTGATTTTTTCTGTTTCATTTTCATCTTTGTAAAAGTGATTAGGTTTTAGAACAAAATCTCAATATTTGCCAGTGTCGGCAGGGAATATTGTTTGAAAGTGCATCTGCATGTACATGTGTAACTGATTAACTTTTGGAGTCATCCCAGATCAGTAGGGCCACAGAGGCTAATTGACCTAATCAAACACAAAAATGGCCATAACTTGGTCATTTTTACTAATATTAAGCTAAAATTTTGTGTGGTAGAAGCTGAAAATTCTCCCTGACATATACTCTGAGCCCTTACAAGATCACAGGAGAGCTTTGCTTAAAACTTTGGCAAAAAAATCCCTCAATAAATGTTAGTTTAATAATTGTTTAACAATGAGTGCATTTAATTTGTTCCCTACACCTGTTTTACAAAGTTAGGTATTATTTGATGATCAACAGTTAATTTATGAAGTTGTTAATCATAAAGAAGTCTATAGGCAATCAATAAATCAGCTCAACTGTAGGTCACTAAAGCCAACTATAGATAAACTATAAAAAGATAAGGTACAGTTAGCGTGTGCTGAATGAGCAGCGTCTGCCTAATCAGGTGGCGCTTGATTTCCAAAAGTGGCATTTTAAAAAAAACTGACTCACTGAACATATGTATGAGGTCAACAGGCACTTCAACTCTCTTTAGATAGATTTTCTAATTTATGCACAACGGCATGTTGCCAACACACAGACACACACTTTCTAAATCTATCCCTCTGTTTGTCCATCTGCCTTTTCTGTTCTGATGCATCCTTACATTTAATCACAGTGCAGTGTTGAAAACAATACTACACACTTGCATATTTGCACTGTTTTCAGCCTGTTTTATTATTTTTACAACAGACTTTATTTAGTTTAATATATATGCATTTATTTTCACACACACACATTTATGTTTCTGATGTTTCAGGAGAATTTCCAAAGGGTGGCACATTTTTGTCCTCATGCACATGTGCATTTCTTACAAACAACTCTTTCTCTTTTTTAGTTACACCAAATGACCCATTTTTAATTACTGGGACTCTAAGGGAGACTTTCAGGAATTGGCTCCTGTATGAAGCTGTTCAGAAAGTTTATCATAAGGTAAGCAGTGTTGACTTGTAGCTCATGATATAAAGCAGCCATGGAAGAATCGTACGAAAACCTGTGGGTGTGAGCTTGAATTGGAGGTCTGGGGTTGTTTAGTGTGACAGGTTCACAGACAGCTGATTTGGCCTTTTTTATGACCAAAGACGACCAACAACAAATATGAAATTTTCTGAAAAAAAGTCTTGAAGTGTGACTGCTCCTTCAGCACATCCACACCTGTCTCCTTATCCTCATTTTTCTCCCCTCTCCTTTTAGACTCTGAATATAATAAGAGTGATAACACTAGGCCTTGCTTTCCATTGGAGTGATGTCTTTGTTGGATGTTTGTGACATATGAGATTCCGCTACTGCAAGAAATTGGATATTCCAGCATCTATTGAATGTGACATTGTACAGTGGGACACAAGTTGCTTTCAGGATTTATAATATCAAGCACACACAGTGATGGGAACAAGATTTTTTAAAATTGCACAGTGTAGGCCAGACTATAAAATCTGAGGTACCATCTCATTTGTTTTCATGTTTCTTTGGTAGATGTTGTTCACATAAAAACAGCTTTGAGCATTTGGTGGCTATGAGTTTTTCCATGGTGTTTGTAGTGACTTTAGTTTCACTGTTTAACTTTCCTAATTCTTTATATTTAGAGTATTTTCAGTTATGTTTTATAATGTCAGCGGTACACTGTTATTTTTTAGTGTTTGGTATTTTGAGCTGTTAGTCTGGGATTATACTGTATTCTTGGGTTGTTTAGCTTATCAGCCCTCTAGCCATGGTTTCCCTCAGCTCCCCTGATTTTCTCATCACCTCACAGCTGCATTCAATTAGCTTATCAGCACACCTGCCCTTCATCCCACAATCAACTCTCCTAGTACTTATATTCCCCAATTTTCTCTCGTTTGTTGCCTTTGTGTATCCTATTTGTACTCTAGCAGTTGTATCCTGTAAGTTTGTTTGTCCTGCCCTGTCAGCTGTTTACTTTATTATTAAAGTGTTCATTTTTCACCTACCTCCCCCACTTCAGTGTCTGCATTTTGGGTTCTCTTAGTAGTGAGAATTGGAACATTCGAGCAATCAAATCATTTGAAGCAATTGTTCTAGAAAAAGATTTGATCTTGTGGAACATTGGGAACATCTCACCACAGCAACATTTGCCAAATGAATTCAACATTCAATAAGTTCTTTACAAACAGCAAAAAACTATTGTTACATTGAGAAATGAAATTGTTTTTTGATTTCCCATTACATACCTACAATAAAAAAGAAATAAACTTAACTCTAAGCTTAAAAAAATAAATAAGATACCCTCTTCAATATCAATTTCATTCCAAAATCCAAAACTACACGGTATGAGACACTTTGCAAATACACTGCAGGTTAGAAAAGCTTTTTTAAAGTCAGGAGGTGAACCAGATGTCAAGCACTCGAGGACATGAGAAACAATCATTCACATATTAAGTGCACACATACTTTCATTGTGTGTAATCATAGTATTTGATTTATTATTTCATTTGTAAACAAGATAAGATCAACATGTTTTCGTTTGAGTTTCACTAAAATTCAAACCTTAAATTTTGAAATAGTTGGTGATGAAATGAAACAGTCATGTGACTCGCTGCACTTGGAACAGATTGTGCAACAGTGCTTCAAAATAAATGTTGCACAAGGTTTCGGTATGATTTTGTTTTTTAATGATTTTGCCGTCACTACCTCAGCACTACTCTACATGACACTAAATGTCAGTTGACATCTTAGCTAAAATTCGGCTCAGTGTAGTCCAAAAATGAAAGGTTGAAGGTCGTCTAAGAGCAGATTTAGTCAGGTTTAATTCCATCAAAGGTTTGTTGTTGTTAGGAGATGCCAGTAAAGGTCGGATGACTTCCTATGTTAAATGATGACAAATTTAAATTTTACTGGTGATCGAAAATGTAGAACAATGAATACTTGTATTTTCACATTAGCACTAAGGTAATATGTCCAGCTCTCAGTTGATAGAAGAGATTGTCTTTTTTTATGAGTGTACTGTTATCACTGCAATATCGGCGACTAAAAGGGGATGAAAAAGGAAACCATTAATTAACCAGATCAGTTAGTAGTAAAATTCCCCTTGCAGCTCCCTGACATACAGTATTTTCAGCTGTTTGTCTGTTATAAACATTGAGTTATTAAAAGCTTCGACTAAATCCTGCTAAGTTTAGCTGAGTATATTAAGGACTAATGAGGGCTACAACTCGCCCTAAAGGTTAAATTGTATTGTTTCCTCAGTGGGTTCTGTTGGTTTTGGCAGGCATTTAACATCACTACAATAAATGTTTTTACTGTTTAATACAGATTGAAAAAATATCAGTCTGTGTGTGGATTAGCTCTAACCTATAAATACCTTTGCGTTGACTCATTCATGTGATTTTCTTTGTTCAAAGACACTTCGTGTGTGATAGCGCCCCGCTACTTTTATTTCATTGAATGTTGACTGTTGGGGTAAGCCAGCCATTGGATGAATTATTGGATTTGTTTTAAAGTAAAGTAATCCTCCAAAACCCATTCAACTGACTTCATGCTTTCATTTTCTGAATCCCTTTTGCTACAACAAACAATAAAATCAGGGCCAGTTATCTCCACTGGCAAGTACAAAAACTCTGACTATACAGTGATGCAGAGCTGTTTTTTGTTTGTATGTGTGTGTGTGTGAGTGTGATTGGTTGTAAAGATCAACAACTAACATGTATTTGCGAAGAGGAATATTTGTACGTGTTTGCTCACCAGCTCAACCAAACCCAGTTTCCCTGCTGCTACTGTTTTTGCTGAGCTGCTCTTTCAGCATCCTTGGCTTAGCGTTTGATTAGTTTGAAGAAATTCAAACAAGATAAAATATTTTTCCCCTTGTAGCAGAATTGATATTGGATGGCACTAGAGCATCTCTCCAGTCTGACACAAGTTTTTAATGGGACAGGACTGGCTGTAAGAGATGAAACTCTGGTTTTATTTAATCAGTGGTCTAATCTGAATGACTTGCATTTGGTTGATTTGGAATAATTTTAGGGAACATGGTGATGCTGAAGAAGGTGACATTCAAAAAGCATTTTGCAGAAGAATAAAATAATCACTCACTGTCAGACGACAGTTCAATTCCTTGTAAAGTGTCAAACCTAATGCAATAAAAGTTTTTACTTTATTTCCATAAAGCAAAAACATTATTTCAGCTGTAAAATTGTAATAGTATTGCTAGCCTGGGCAAAGCCACACCATCTGCAACAATTTTGACCTACTCTTGCATAAAATATTGCAACTTGATATGAAGACTAATATTATGCAAAGTGTCCCTGTGCCCAAACTTTCCAACTTCCAAGACAATACACAAATTTCTAGAGGGAATTTTTCACCTTTAAACTTAATGTCCTTGCTACAAATCAGGTAATTTGCTCTGTTTTCTCATTTACATAAATAACTTGTGCAGCCTCACTCACCCATAACAGATACAGCTGGCCCTATCTGCACCTGGATCAGCTCTCCTCAGGGAAAAAAGTGGAAATGTGAACCTTTACATAAAGCCATTAAAGCACAAGAATACAGAGAGAGACTGATCTCAAAGAAGTGAGTTTAAATTTGATTTACATGATATGCTTTAGCAAATAAAAGCCTAGAATTCCTTGAAGGAATGCATATTGCCTGCTGCCTCTAGTGCCAGTTTTAGACTAAGATCATCCGATGTCAAGAAAAGACAGATTTGTAGACTTCTTGGTCAAAACAACATTACATCGAATCTCGTGCAATATCACAAGCTCACAGTACAGTATGTGTTGTGGATGACTCTCAGTGACTACCATGTCAATCTTTAGCTCAATAGTTTGTCACAGTTTCTGGTGTTTTGGGGTTTTGTTCTTTGTTCAGTGTTTTTTGTAGTTCTTGTTTTGCTTTGGTTGTCTTTTGGGTTTCTGTGTTCATGTCCTGTCACTACTCACCTCCCCAGTAATTTTCCGGTCACGCCTGCCACGCCCACCTCTCCTGCTCCTTGTCATGTCCACAGCTGCAACCAATCTTCAGCTCTCCCTCTGCCTTTAAAACCGGTCTCTGTCTCTGTCTCTCTTTTGGATTGGTTAATGTTGTTTAGGTGTGGTAGACATTTTAAATTAGGTGGATTTCAAACGTTAATCAGTTGTACACAATGAATACTTTCTGAGTTTTTCATTAAAATCCATCAAGTGGTTTGTGATATATTTCAACTCCACTAACTGTTGCTGTAGCTTTAAGCAAAGTTGTTGCACAAGTAGTAGCTCTTGGATTGTGTGTTGTGGATGAGTCTCAGTTTCAACCACACCAATTTTAGCACAGAATCTATAAAATTGACTGAATTATAGTTTATAATTATAGTTTTCTGGGGTTGGTTGGCTGTAGCGGCCATCTTGAATTGGATTGGCTCCAGAATTTTATCAGTTATAGAATTATAAAAATTATAAAATTTGTTTAGTTGTTCATTAGAATTGTGGGTAACAGAGAGTCATACAAACACACACGCACACACACTTGGGCAAAAACAATCACCTGCATATGCCTTTTGATAAAGCTGAATTTCAAATTTTCAGGTTTGGATTTAACATTAAGAGACTTTTTTATTTATTTCCATTTCCATCAGTAAGCAACTGCCTGTATTGTCCACCGTGTAAGCAGAGTGTAGCCATCTCCTGCAGCTACTGAAAAAACATCTCAAGCATTTTCCTCCGTGATACAGAACTTTACAATAACCGTTCAACGATTTCTATGCGTGTTTGCACACACACCCTCATTGCCCACACACTTACAAACTACCATACTCACTTGAACACAGATGTACACAATGAGTGGATGGGTTAACCATGTTAATCAAATGTTATTATGAAAAGTAAAATAATAATTATGTTTTACATCAGTATTGCTGGATTTCTGATTGAAATAGAAATGATGATAAAGACAGAGTTCAGCAGGGGTAAGTGTTTGTGCCTCCCCACCTGGCTGTACAATGTTGTGTGCAAAAAATTGTGCTTACAGTGTGTGTGAGTGTGTGTAGCATACTGCTGTATAAAGGATAAGAACGTGTGTGCCATCTGATGTGTTGTATGTTTGTTTTGTAAGTGCTGAACGCTATAATTGTAGGTTGTTATCCCCATCAGGAAAATAAAAAAACAAAAACTAAATGAAAGAAGTGAACATAGGCTGAAAACAAACAGGCGATATGCTAATGGCATCAAATCCCAGTAGCTGCAGAAAACCAGCTGCAGCCAAAACAAACGTGTTATATAAATTCATCAAGATATCACGTGAAGGGATAATAGCTCATAAAAATGTTTTTTTTGTTGTTGTTGTTGTTTTAAATTAATATTCAAAATGTGTTTCCAAAAGCTGAATAGGTTTGAATTTTCTTTTGAGTTTTATCAGTTTTTAGACACATTTATCATATTACCTAAATGGGCAAATGTGCTTTTCAGTTCAACACTGCCACCACCTGAGAGATTTTTTTTCATAAATAAAACACAGCGAGTGTTGAACAAAACAAGAAAAAGAGTTTAAAAGTAAGAAACTCATTAAGGACCGTGTTGAACTTTTACAAGATAGGTGGACAACAACGGTTTTCTATCACCTGTCTTCATGAAAGGCAGGATAAAATGTAATTGCCTTTATGTGTGTGCGTGTGTACGTTAGTTTGTCTGTTAGCAAAATATCTTTTGAACCAGTGAATAGAGTTTGATGAAAGTCTCAGAAACAAGAATCCAGCCAATCAACAGTAACAAATACAAAAATGGTTATAACTCTGTCAACTGTACATATACTGAGCTAAAATCTGGTGTGGTAGTAGCTAAGACGCATCCCCAGCACATATTTTAAGGACTAACAGATAACATAAAATCTTAGTTCAAACTTTAGCATTAACTGTTGGAGTGAATCCTCTCTGTTGGTTAGCAAAATATTTCATTAACTGGTGGATGAGTTTTAATGAAGCTTTAAAAAACTTTTTTTTCTTTTGTTGTACATCTGCAACTGATTAGACTTTGGAGTCAACTTTAAATCAAGATGGCCACCACAACTAAGTGACCTTAGAAAATACAAAAATGACTATAGTTACACATCTTGAGCTAAAATTTGGCGTGGTAGTAGCTAAACATTATCCTCAACACATACTCTAAGTGATTACAGATTGCATAAGATCTTTGTTTAAAACTTTGGCATGCAAAGTAGCGGGTGGATATGCATTCATTCAAGAAAACAATTTTACTTTTTACTGTTTTATACATGCAGACAGATTACAGCTAGCAGCAAGCAGCGCAAAAAAACCCCAAAAACAACAATTGCAGCTGCCATTGAGGCAATATTCATCACTGTCAGTGGGTTGATCTGTTCAACTTTCTCAGCTGCAACTCTCAGATTTATTTTGAGGAATGGCACAAATATTAGTTAAATAACTTATTTGGCATGTTTTTATAAACTCAAACCTGCCACAATTAACCTTATTCTTTGAGTTTAATTTCAACTCGTTATTATTCGTTCTTTCCCTATTTGTATGGCTTGTTAACGGTGTGATCATGCCAGGAGCTTGCATTTTGGCCATATGTGTCGTTCAGCAAACTAATTATAGAGGTTAGAAATAAATTTTTGAAAAGATGCAGCCAGGAGGGCTTCCTAGTTGCTCATTCTGCTTGTGCTACAGCTATAATGTAGAAAAGTGACATTACTAATGGACATTTAAGTGTTTTATGACTGATCCTAATGTGCGCTTACATTTATCTTGAAGGGGGAGCAGTGTTTGTCTTGTCTCTCTCAGAAATAATAATGTACACCCACAGCCCGTCACCTTCAGTCACATTAAGCACATTACCAGGGTGAAACACATAAATGCTTTCAGACATAAGATTGTTTAGTCTGCAGTAACACAAAGCATTAGACAAGGAATAGCCAGCCATCTTCCACTGCACCGTTTCATAATCTAATCACACAATTAATCAAATTCTAATCTCGGTGTTGTGATTTTGGGTTCTCACAGACAAATGAACACAATTGACTGACTGTGCTCAATCAACTGAATTCACTGAAAAATGTTTTTTTTTTATTTATTATCTGACCCAAAGGCTACATTAGGTGACTGTTGACTCATCATCACTTTTTTCTTTTGTCCTGAAGCTGAAACTTGCTCACCATGAGGAAATGTGTTGCAGAAATGTGTGCATACTCATTTTCTATAGAAACCTCATTTTGCTGGACAGCAAAAGTGGAGCATTTTTGGTTCAGCAAAGTCGGACACATTCTTACTTTAGTGCCAATAGCTTCAAAATAAAGCATTGTTCAACACAAACCCGACCTGCCACAAAACATAACAAATGTCTACAAAAAAAAGTAAATGTTTTCAAAACAAATTGTATTCTGAGCTGGACAAAAAAGTGACGTCTATGTGCAGCAGGTGTTGTGTCAAGCTGTGTTCGATGGACAGAGCCGGTGGAGGGACAGATTTTTGCAGGAAAACCGAGTTCGGAATAACACCTGCTGTGAGACAAGCGCTCAGGGAATATCCACAAAGTCAGCACCTGATGATAAATATTCAAGAAGTTCATCAGTATCATGTCACCAATTTGTGTTGATATTCATGAGGATTTTTTATTACCAAATCCAGGAGCCCATTACAGATGTTTCCTACTACTGTCTTCTAAGACTGATAAGAATCAGTGCATGTTCCTTTGAGGTCCCCAGAAAAGCTAGAAATAGCTACTACAAGATCCAGTAATTAGACCTGGGGAGAATTAAATGAACCTTGAGGTTCTTAAAACATTTATGACTCTCTAAGTGTGATTGTCCCTATAGATTTTATAAGCCTTAAACTTGCCATTAATTAGTTAATGTTGAAGAAACATTTCAGATCAGAAATAGTTAAACGGCTTAATAACAGGAATCATATCCGTCCAGAATATCCATTAGGGGGCAGAAATGTATTCTTTCTTTTTTGAAAATTACACTTTCAAACAGCTGAAATCACTGAAAATATGATTGATAATCTTGATGGGTGGCCAGTTAGTGAAACAAATGTTGTCCAACTATAACTTCATCAGTTTGATTCTCAACTATTTAATATCTCCTTTTGGGCAAGATGCTCATATCCACATTTGTCATGTCCACATTGAACCTAGAATGCCGTTTCAGAGCTTGTTTTCTACTTAATTGTCAATATATGTAATGACTAGACTAGAGAACCAAATAAAACCTAAATGACATTTAAGTGCAGACCCTGTACTATTTTTGTAGAGATGTTTTAAATACTTGACAACTCTCTGCACAGTCTCATCAGTTAAAACACACACAAGTGCACACACACACACACATAATTTCCACCCCATACTTCGTGCATCATGTGCTGCCTACAGTGTGCTGAGACACCCTGCTTGCTCATAGCTTCTGACTTGGATTTCCAGCTGTGAGAGCACATGTCCAGCAGAAAATCTCCAGCTGTGTCTCACTTGTGTAGAAGGCAGAAGTCCAGACCAAATTGTCCTCACATTCTCTCTGCATTGTTTCTTATTTTATCGTTGTACTGAGTTTTTTTTTTCCTTTCTTTTCTTTCTATCATCCATTTTGGAGCATATTAGCAGTAATGAGGGGATTCAGTATTTTGCTAAAGGGCATTTTGATACATGAAGGGCTTGGGGATTGATTATTCTGGGATGTGTTGTTGAAGAAGAATGCAATTTCAGGATTGAAAATTCAACCACATCTCCCCTTTGTAAATTTATTGTCTAGTACATGCAGTGAAAATGCTGTTAATATAGAAATGCCAATACCAAACCTTGTAGAAACATTTTTCTTCATATAATAAAATAACAACAACAACAATAATACTAATAATAATAATCAAATGTAGCAGGCTAAATATCTTTGATGGTGCAGCTCTAAAGGTTGCACATACACATTTATAACAGGGTGACAAATGCAATTTATTTTATTACATCTTGAAATACCTTTACCTAGCACTGATGTGCCAGAAACTTAAGACAATAATTCAGATTTTTTTTTTCTTTCTGAAAAGTCTGAGACTGCCTAACGTCACCTAAATTATCAAGTGGCAAGGCGGGGTCATATTACACAACCTAACTAGAATAAGATGCATTTCTTTATATTACAAATTACTACAATGATTGTTCAAACAGACAAATAATGCATTTAAATACTCAAACATTAAAATCAAAGAAAAAGAAAATTTTTGAAAAACTGAAAACTTCCAAGACTATGGATAGAGAATTGCAGAAAACTGACCACATAAGACTGAGGTGATTGCATGAGACTGCAACTGTTAAAAAGAGATGATAATAGTAAGGGTATACCTAAACTTTCATAGTCTGATCAACTACACCACATGTGTTTCCTTTCAGCCATGATTCAAAGCAGTAAAGTAAATGTCTAAATATAACATGTTGCAGCACCAAATTTGCCTGGAACTAAAGTTGCATGGTGTGAGAATTTGACATTTTCAGTGATTCTTGTTTTCTAATAAGAAGCACTTTATGTGTCAACCCTCTTTGATTCACTGTTTGCAGCTATAAGGTGTCAACCTCACCCAAATGTTAAAATGCTGTTAAAATGGTACATATCCTATTCTGTATGATTATCAACTTGCATGTCAACAAATTTACTGAGCCAAGCAAAGCAAAAAGAACACAACACAGAGCAAGCAGGTTGATGCTCTGAGCTAAGTCAGCATCCTCAGCATCTGAGCTCAAGCCTTTGCCAAGGCCACAGCATGACTAAAAAACTGTGCAATCTGGATCATAATCTGGATCAGCACCAAAACTGAATGCATTGATTTCTGTGACAACCCCAACATTTTCTGAAAATGTCATACGTGATCTTTGCTAACAGACAGACAAACTAGCGGACACAACCGAAAACAGAACTTCCCTGTTGGAGGTAACAAAAGGGACACGTGTAGGAGTAGAGACAACTTTTCAACAAAGGGGTTCCGTGTGACCTTGACCTTTGACCCCATGCACCTTGAAATCAACAGGCATCATATTTGGCCCGTAAGGTGTCCAGCTGTGCAGTTTGAGATTCCTACATTACACTGCTGCATAGTTAGAGCACTAGGTCAGTTGTGATGTTGACCTTTGACCCCCGTCACCTTGAACTCAACAGTGATCACCTTTGACCTAAAAGGTGTCCAGCTGTGGAGTTTAACAGAGTTAGAACATGGGCTGATCTGTGACCTTGACCTTTGACCTTGAACTCTGACTTGATCACCACCAAAGTTGTTCCTTGTGCCATGTTTGACGATTCCGGAAACTTTCATTAAAACACTTTCAGAACTTTTTGAGTAATCTTGTACACAGACAGACAGACAGACACTACCGAAAATGTAACTTCCTTGGCAGAGGTACAAAGTGTCTTATCTGTGTGCTGGCATGTATCAGTCCTGTTTGACACCAGATGCACATAGTCAGACTGAAAATTTTGAGTTGCAGTAACTCTTTAAAAGGCATGCCTTCAGAGAAAACAGCTTGACTGAGGAAGGCTTTAATCAGATACTCTGGTTTAACAGGACACAACATGTATGGTCATCAACTTGTTCATTTAACTTTTCAAACTGGTTTATTTATACTGTATATGGCTGACATTAGTTTTATATGGTTTAGTCTATTTCTGAATATACCTGTATGTTGGTGTGACAGTCTTTCTACACTGATCAAAGCATTTTAGAGAATACAAAGTGTTACAGCTTGTGTTTATATTTAATCTTCCGAAAAAACTTTATCTTTGGATTACTGTGCGATTTGGTATTTTTCAATTATTCTTTGGTTTTAGTTTTCTACCTTTGTCCCTGTTTCTAGCTCCTCACACACCACTTGACTTATATTAGTAATCAGCACACCTGTTGAATATTACCATCTCTCCTCGCAATATATAAAGTTACTCTACAGTTTCCCTGCCTATGTGTGATCTTTTGCATACATTCGCATATTGTGCCATTTTGCCACTTACCCAGTTTGCTTTTAGTTTTGCTATTAAAAATTCTTACTGAAGCCCTGAATATGCTTCTTGTGTGGTCGTTTGGGTTCTTACAACAAACCAACCAATCTATGTGACCAAAAGTAGAACAAATGACAACCTTGCTACCACTTTGCACTTTGTCAAGTTCCAAAAGCTCACACTGAAACCACCAACAATAATAATAGTGCTGAATGCTCATGAAAAAGAAATGGTTCATTTCTACCATTCTGTTGGATCTCATTTTCCACAAAGTTCTTGTATGATAGTTGCTAAGCCATGTGACCTTCCCAAACTCTGCCATCCAGGTGTCTCAGTACATATACCCTGCTTGCCACAGCTGCTTGCCTTTTAAATATGCAGAAAGTGGCCATTGTTAAGCTATGCTACAGCAATCAGCCAGTGACAAAAGGCTCTAAAGCTTCAATTCTTTAACCTAAACTTTAAAAGGCTTTTGTTAGATGAGCTCAGGGCTCGTTGTTTTCTGTTTAATATGCAGGCTGGTAGCATTAAGGGTACAACTTCTGGCACTATTGTTAATATGCAGCATACGGCTGGTGGTGCAGAGTGCTAAAGCTGCTAGCTGCGATGCCCAGGGAAATCCCTGCTGCTGACCTTTCACTGACAGGATGAAACCTGACACAGACACACAAATGATAATGAGTGTTGGGGAGAGAAGGGAAAAGATGGAAACGAGACTGGTGATGGAAAACACAAGAGAGAAAGGCTGATGGGGGAATTATGGAAATGAAGGAGATGGACTTGGGGGCAAAGGAGAAGAAGAAAGCCTCAAATAGTTTTGGAGAGGCATGAGCGAAACTGTAGGCAGCGATAAAAAGAGAACTATGGGGAAACAAAAAAGACAAGAAGAGAGAACGATTACCGCAATGGTACCAGATGATCACAAGTGACAATAATACAGGGCGGACAAAGTCAACCAACAGAAATTACAGAAACAGACATGCAGTGATAAAAAGAAACACAAACCTTTTACAAGGACGTGATTGTAAAGTGGAAAACAACAGGTGAGAGAAGAGCAGGTCTCAAAGTGGAGAGGAAGATCAGTGAAGATAGAGAGGAGTAAGAAGAAATAAAAGGAGGGAGGGTGAGAGGATAAGAGAAGGCAAGCAGAGCGCACAGCGATTCCCTCGCAGCAGTGTTGGTGAGGCTGTAATTTAACGCTCCGTCAGGTCCCAATCAGAGTGTGCCTGTGTGTGTGTGTGTGCAGTGGCTGGGAGGGGGAGGCTGGGTGGGGGGTTAAACACTAAGTAAAGTTGCAAAAAGGGATGAGGAAGGGGGAGGGGTGGCACAAGCAAATAAATAGATGAGCAAAGAGAATACACAAGGAGAGCAGATCCTAGTGCTTCGTTAAGGTTTTGCAACATGTCTCCGCTGCTCTGGAGACATGTTGCTTTGTGTCGGGATGGAAACCGTTGAGAAGTGATGGTCACTTGTGGAGAAAGTGAACAAAAATGAGAAAATGAGAGAAATTGAGGGAAAAAAAAGAAAGGCATGTCGAATGGACGCCAGCTTCCAGAAAACAGCTGAGAAAGATAATACTCTCCAACAATTTTTAACCAGAGATGGTATAATTTTCCCAATAAGACTGAGCTGTGTAAAAAAAAAAGCTCAATATAAATTACTTTTGACTTTTTTTCCAAGGTTAAAAATTCCCTTTTCAGTTTAGTTGCAAGAAAAAAGCTAATTAACAATTAAAAAACCTTGCATTTCTTCAAAGAATTGATATCACCTGCTTATTTTCAAGCTTTCAAGACTTTTAGACCAAGATCATCTTATTTTGAGAAATGACAAAAATCTTGAAAATACCTTTATGCATGATTGCATACAATATTGCAAAATTTTCTCTAATGTGTTAGAGCTCAGAGTAAAGGCTGGTAACGAGTCTCAGCTGGTACAGCGCCAGATGTTAGCTCAATATCTACAAAATTGGCTGGGTTTAAACCATTATTGTGTTTATTATGGTCAATTGGCTTTGGTGGCCATCCTAAATTGGTTTGACTTAAATCGGTTGTAGTTGTACATTTAAAGATGTTTTTGCTAAGAGATTCAATAAAATATGTCATGTGGTTCCAGAATTATTTTTCTAACAGAGACGAGGGCTGGTGCAAAAGTTACACTTGGGGTATGTGTTAGGGTGATACTCAGGTACTACCAAACCAAATTTTAGCTTAATATCTGTAAAATAGACTGAGTTAGTGGCAGGCAACAACACAAATCATTATTTGCAGCAGAAAAAAAAACTATAGTAGTGAATGAAGTTGAATATAGCAGGATGGAAGACATGGGGAGAAAGAGAGTTACATAAGGAAGAGTGCAAAAAGACTGAAGGCTACAAAGCAGATAACAGGAGAAATTGTTGAAGGATCAAAACACGAAAAGAGGAAGGAAGCAGTGCGGAGAAGCTGAGGAAGGAAGATATTGGAGAGGAAAGAGAGTCGAGGAGAAAGGGGGATAAGGGAGAGGTGACGACTGCAGAAAATAGAGGATGGGATGAAGAAGTGAGGGAAGGGAAAAGCTGTAAAATTCAAAGGAGAGGAGAGGAAGAGAAGATGGGATTAGAAAGTTGGAAAGAGAACAGAGTGAGGACCTGTGGGGGAAGGGTGGGAAGAGAAAAATTAGTTCCTTTTTATCCAGGGTGGAATAATCCCTCAAAACTGTACAATTAAGAATTCAAAGAACTATTTAGATCTGTAAAAATGGGCATTGAGGCAAGTGAATTGAAAAAACCCAACAGAATGTCAGCATTTCAGGTAGCGAAATATGGCTTTTACTGTCATATGGAGAGTTAGCACTGTCACTGCACAGCACCAATATGTTTTTCTTATTAAAAGAAAAATGCACAAAATTATAAAATCAGCAATCCTTGACAGATTGGATATTCCCCACCACCTTGCATGCTAAATTTCTGTTAGAGGTCAGGGTGTGTGCCGATAGATGACTCTCAGCTACTACCACACCGCATTTTAGCTTTGTGCTGTATCTGTCACAGCTCTAGTTATTTTTGTTTACAGTTCTAGTTATGTTTGTTAACAATAAACCTACTCAGCAGAAAGCAATCAACCTAATTTGGTCATGTTACATTAAAAATCTACAATTGACCCCATATTGGATACAATAAAAATAAGAGTAAGTCTTAACATGCCTGCAGGTACAAAAAGGGCAAAATAAAATAAAATAGGGTCAAAGTAACTTTCAGTAAAAGTAGACTCATTTCGTTGCACAATAAAATAAAAGACAGGTTGACAGATAAGAGCTACAGACAGTAAATCTGACCAGCTGTGTTGACAGAATGAAGCCTGCACAGGACAGACAGAAAACCAAACACACGGAGCAGGATCAGTTTAGTTCCCTTGTTTATTATATAATGTGAACTGAAAGCCACTTCAGTCTGCAAACACTCTGAATAATTTCACACTCTGTTTAGGTAAAAGTAATGCTGCCAAACTCATCCATTTTTGCAAGTGAAAAGACTGCTAAAAGATAATAACTAAATTGCCTTTACTTTGAAGAAAAAGTAAACAGTTTGGTTAAAGGTATATAAACATGTCAAATGCTTTGCTGTTCTTTGTCATTGCATGTAGTGTATTTCCCATTGGTGTATTCTTTGCGTCTTTCACCAATTATTTATTTTAAAAGATAACCTGAACACAGTATGCTGTGGGTAACTCTGCTATAATTTGTGCCTGTTTAGAAGGAACTGTCATTTCTGTTATCACTGATTTTAGGTTTCCTGACATTACAAAGACACTAACACATGTAGAAAAATTGGCACCAAGCTTAAACCAAAGTCATCAAATGTTGACGCAGAAATCTAAAGAGACTGGTTGAAAAAAAAAAAAAGGCATTTTAACAATTTGTGTATGAAATCAAACCCTATCATATCACTTTTTTTAAGGTTTCCAGTCTTTAAACATATCTCATTTGGTGTTCTGTTCAGATTTGCATGTAATCATTATGTCACACTCCAAGATCAAAAGACAAATTATCCAGCCTCTTCTCTTCATCTTCACCTGGCTTTAATTTCAAGTTCTGCTGCATTCGACGTACTTCAGATGTTATGATTAAAAAACGCTGTTGCTCCCACCTTTCAAAGAAACATTGACACAGAGAAACAAACCCTTGGGAAAGCCCAATGTTGATGGGATGGATGTGATCATGTGATGGAGAAATGACTCCCTGATTGGCCACTATGTCATTACACAGGGTCAGGCATTTTCCCCGAACTGTGTCACATCACTGCCTGACTCGCAAAAAAAGAGTGTGACCTGTAAACAAGGGTAGTGTCAGATTTGTGGATAACACTGCAAAGCCAAGTATTTTTGCAATATTTCGATGATCTTATCTGATTAACTTTTTGGCAAGGTGCTAATACAATGCTATGCAACACATTATGATACAGCATAATACAATACAACACAATATGACACTATCCGATACAAGACAATACAATACTACACAATACAAAATGATACAATATAGTAGGATACAACGTAATATCATACAATATGATACAATTCTATACGATTAGGAATGCACTGCATTTTTTTTAAACCAGGTACAACTACTTATATTTGCGTATTTGCCAATACCAAGTATCAATACAAGTACTAACAAATGTCTTTACACTTCTTATAACTACTTTGTTGACAGTTATTACTGTGTGCTTTCTAATGCAACAACAGCAAGCTTTAGCTGTTTATAGGTGCCCCTTTTCTGGGGAAATTCTGTTTGCTTGAAGGTAAAAAGCAGAACAAGTGATTTAAAAATAAATACACCACATTTAAGAAGGCCGGTGTTTTAGTCCACCCGTTGAAAACAATCTGCACTGAAAAGATGATGAAAAATAGAGTTGATGTACACTGTACTTTTTGGATTTAAATATATAAAGAAGACTGTCAGACATTTCATTAAGATCCCAGCAAATGATTTTTTATTCATAAAAAGTGCATAAAATGCCTTCTCTAACAGCAAGTCAACAATTTTGCTCACATTCATTATGTATTGAGTTTTACATGTAAAATCATTCAGATTTATGCAAACGTAGCTTTGGATAAATAAATGCAAAAACATGTGCCCTTGTGCTGAAAAAGCTGTTAGGTTTGAATGGAACTTTTAAATGGTTTTATTGTCAGAAAAGAACATAATTCGACATGCGTAGTCTGGTTTTATACATATGTGACATACTGTATGACAGGTGCAGTTTCACGGCTGAAGCAGTAAACTGTGTGTGTGTCTCAGAATTATAAGCTTCAGTAAATAATCAAAGAAGATTTAAAAAGTATTGATAGATGTTATTTTAGCACCACAATCATTTGTTCCATTTTGAAGTTTTCTTTGAGGAAAACTACTATCCCACTTTCTCCACCTTATATCTGTTCTTGGATGAATTGATGAATCATTTACTTTTGTTTCCCTACTGACTGTACATGTGTCTGGTCATTTAAAACACATACAGTGTGATGTATGTCCTTAACAAACACTTGTATACACATAAAAAAGTAAACAAAAAAAGATGGATGTAAATTATTTTGCAAGGGGACTCATTGGAACAGGTACAGTAAGCAAAACATGGAGAGGAACCACTCCACAACAAGCAAATGTACAGATAGCCTCATGGCAAATTAATCATCATGGCATATTGCTTCGGTACACACGGCCTGCTGATCTCAGCTACAAAAAAACTGTAACTAATCACATTCTGGCTTCTGAAATTGCTCATTTTTCATGCCATAGAGCGACTTTACAGTTGGGTAGGAAGTCCAAATAAAGAACATTTTTTAAGACTAAAAGATTAATAATCTGGAGTTTTTAAACAATCAACAACAACAACAATACCAATGTTTTTTTGTTTTTTGTTTTTGGATTTTGCAAACAGAGGCTCCATAAAATCCTACAAAACATTTAAATGTAGCAGTAACTAGAGGTAATTCCCAACATATATACTCTTAGCACTAGACATTGTGAAAAATCTTCATCTGCAATATGGCGTTAACTGTTAGTCAACACTGGCTGTCTCCTTTAGTAAAATATTTTATGAACCACAGGACAGATTTTAGTGAAACTTTCAGAAAGTGATCAGTGGATGTACTTTTTGATTTAACCCAATTACAAATAACCACGGCAGCTGACTGACCTTACCCAGCACATAAATGGCTATGACTCAATTTGTTTCACAGATATTAAACTTAATTTTGGCCTGGTAGTAGCTGAGAATCATTACTAACACATTGTCCAAGAGATAACACATCTTGCAAGATCTCACATAAAACTGTGCACAACCTCATTTACTAAATTTAACCAAATTGGCTATAATTCTGTCCCTTTCTATCAAAACAAAATTGAAAGTGGCATTACATGCAAGATGCATTCCTTCAAGGTATGCTAGGCATTTAGTTCCTTACATTTATAAATAATTGTAATGCTTCTGCTAATAAAGTGAGCTATCAGAATAAATATTTAATCTATTTATTGTGTGTCAATGTACATGTGATCTTACTTGCTGATGTTCAACAGCTTCAGTTCTTTCAGATATGTCTGCAAACTCAAATACATTGTAGTCATATAGTGAGGCGTTTGATTAACTACTAATACCCAACAAGTATTAATGTTCATTAATTTTTAAATGATGGTTGCAAGACTCATTCACTGAATTAGAAACAGTTGTGTAGGTGGTAAACTGGGCTCTGAAACAATAGGGGAATTGCTCCTTTCATTTTATAGTCAAGAGAGAACAAACACCTCCACAGATACAAAACTCTTTAAACTGTGTAACTCACTTTAAACAGCATAAAAAGCTGAATAGCTGCAAAGGCCAATGGAAATAAGAGCAAACCGTTTGATCTGGGAACAACTTGTCCACTTAAATTGTGAACAAGAAAATGTTATTGAATCTCTGTTGGTATCAAGCTTGGATAAACAGGATAATTGGTTTGTGCTATAACCTTCCACAGAGCCTCACCTTTTAGCCAGGTTGAATGTATATATATGAAAGAGATGGAGACACATTAAGTTCAATTAGTCTGTAAACCGGCTCTGTGTACAAAAAGACGTCATTCTTGACTGAGTTCCTCATCTGTAAAGTACTTCTTAGCTCAGCAGGAGGTATTTGGGGTGTCAGCAGGAAGAAGAGGGGTCATTCAAACAGTAGGTGGGTAAGTGCTGTTTCGGGTAAGGCAGCTGTAAGCTCCCCAACTCCACTAGTGCTTATGAGACTAAGAACATCCAGGAAAATGTCTAAACTATTTGTTAACGACTAGGGAATAGACTAACGATTTTTGTGTCTTTCCGGCAAGAAAGAACTGTTTCCTTTTTTACAAATGAATGTAAAACTTTAGATAAAAATGCAAAACTGGAACAGATGTCTACAGGACCCTGGCGCATCCTCGTGACTTGCCCTCCAGGTTAGAGGGGCTCTATGTGGGCTTTTTAGACAATTAGGACAAAGAGAACAGACCCTCAAGAGGTTTGGAGACAAATGTTTGACTCACTGCACATACTCACTAAAACCACAAAGGAGAAAAAAATAAATAAATATGTAGGATGAGTTCTCCTGAAGACAGTAGTTGTGAAAGACATCTCAATGTGAAAGACATCCATTAAACAAAAAATAAAAAAATTAAAAAAAAGCTGACAAAGTAAAAAAAAAAAATCTATTTAAATATTAATGCACCATAATAAGCAAAACAGAATATATATTTTGTAGGGCAAACCTAAATGCATTATAAGGAAATATCATACATTTACAGAACCTGCTAGGTGCCAGGGGTCCAAATAAAAACAGGGGTAATAAAGATCTGTTCCCTCAGTTTAGAAAACCATGCCTACAGTTTTGCAATAAGACTGTTTTCTATGTGCAACAAGTGTTGTATTTAGATTTGTTGGAGAAGTTATTGAGGAAACAGAAGTAAACACCAGAAGTGACATAAGGGTTTAGGGACAGTCTACAAATTGCAACATCAGTCTACATTGTTTAATAACAGCAACATTGTCTGCGGTGTCACCAAAATCAAGTTTGGGTTTTTTATTCTTTTCAGTTAAATATAAACTTGACCCAATTTGTTGTAGTTCTGCTGAAGCAGAGGTGTTTTAAAATTTTCCATCTTCTCAAGGGAGCCATGGTAGGGAAACTTTGAGCACCAGTTTTAAACTAAGAAAAAAAAAAAGGTCTCTACAGGAAATAGATGTTTTATCAGGTTTGACAGCTCACTAGTAAGGACCATTCAACAGCAGTGTCAATTTAATAATTTATTGAGGAGTCAGAGTGAGTCAGAGTGTATGAAAGGGAATTGGGAGCAATGGTATGGATGAATGTGATAGTCGTCTAATTAGGCTCATCTGGGATGTCTTTTGATTAAAGGCTTCAGAGAAAGAGACTCGAAGTGGGGTGTTCAGTCTCCGGAGATTGTTAAACCAATGCTGACTGCAGACCCCCCAGGTGATGCCGGTAAAAAAAAAAGAGAAGTGAAATGAAAGATGAGTCGATGAATAAAATACTATTTGTATAGAGCTATTCCTAAAGTTAACAGACAAAATGAGGCGAGTTAGGAACAACAGATGATCACTGAAATGATCAAAATGAGCTAAATATATTAGTTATTTCCAAAGATTTCATAAGGAGGTCAGTTTTACAAGAAGGTCTCTGGTTCAAATCCGGCTCACATTCTCCCTGTGCATGGGCAAGTTTTCTGTTGGTCATTTGTGAGCCTAAATAGGGGCAGCAGAAATAAGCCGTAGCAATTCTGATGCGGGAAAATCATAATATTTCTGCAGGAATAGCTGTGTAACAGGAAACTGATAACAGTGTGGGGATTTATTTTTTAAAAGCACTTGCATAAATAGCTGTGAAACACTATTTTTAAAAGCATTTACACTTCTGTCAGTTTCACATTACATGTTTCTTCTGGCAGTAATATTATGATGTTCCTGCTAGAGGAGCCCCTGGCTACTCTGCAAGTGCTAGTTGGCCCCAGTCGAATTAGCTGTTAGCTCATTAGTCCAGTGAGACTTTAACATTTCTTAAAATGCTGTGGTAACAGGTAATGAAAGAGGTAAGATAATAATTTTTCATAACATTCACAAAAAACTCCCTTTTGATTTTTTTAACTACCCTTTTAAACCTTAAATAAAACTGAAACATTGGACTTTTTCAACTGATCATCTTACACTAATGCCAAATATCGAACAAATACCTTGATTTTCTTTCATTTGTAGGGGTACAGCTGGACAAGGCAGTTACTTGAACAGTCAATAAGCCATTATTGTTATAAATGAGCCTCAAGCAGCAAAACACGTCCCCTCGTCTAAAGTCAGTACGTTGTTTGGGGGAGCACATCAGTCTAGTGGCAGTCATCTCTGTGCTTTTGATTTAAATATATATATATTTTTTTATCAATGTGGTTGTAGAACACTTATTATATTAGAATAAACAAATGACATACAAAAATAAATGCTCAGGGTAAACAGTCTGCGTTAATGTATCTAATATTTAGAGCAACAAAACAAGGTTGTAAGTGGAAGTATGTAGGCGGTTAAAAAAACTAACTCTGGGTATCCCATAAACACCTGCTGGAAGGTGAAGTATGGACAAATGTTACTTATTTGCATTTGATTTTAACACTATTTTAATAAGCGCATTTGGTATTTTTACTCAGAGATGTGCCTTATTGCAAAAGAAGATGTCTTTTAAAAAATATTTTGTCCCTCACTAACAAGTTTGTGCTCCACATATCTGTGAGAACAACCACATTTAAAAAAGTTTATTTCCTCCAATCACAAGGACATATTTTAGGCACTTACAGATGTTTGGCTGCTTTCTTAAAATACCTTAAAAATATGGCCCTATTTTTTTTTTAAACACCCAAAGGCATTCACTGGCTTTGTATAAAAGTTTAAACAGACATGAAATCAAAAGACGGAAGAGATCAAAGATTAATTATTGCAGGAACAATTAAAACAGACAGTTTGACATGTTTGTTCGTAGGTGATTTATCTTCTTCCACCTGACAGATGTTACCCTCCCGAGCATCTCAGAAACAGGCTGAATGCTTAGCAGGATTGTGTCAAACCATCCACCTTTCTTTAAGATCCATCTATCTCCACATTCACCAGCAGCCCGCTGCGCCTCAGCAGTCTATATGTTCTTAAAGAAAAAATGTGAATAAGTAGGAATAAGAGGCTTGTTCAAAGAAATCCTCTTGCCTGAATGGTCCTTTGGTACGTACAGTGCACTGATAATAGCTGCCACAAAAAACACGTTAATGCTTTTGTTGGACTTCTTAAGCTCCACGGTCGAAAACTCTGGGATTTATCCTGCGCTATATTAGAAACATGAGACAAAGTGTGCTGTTGTGCATTTAATTTGAGGCTGTCTCATAAAATCCTTATCCTGTAAGAGAGACTTTGTAAAAGTTAAAAAAAAGGAAAGAAAAAAAGTCCTGTTCACTAACAACAGAAATTAGTTATGTATTTAAACTCATATTAGAGTTATCAAGATTGGAGGCCTAAGGTTTATGTTCACAGATGAATCCTTAGCATGAACTTGTAAATCTTACTTTTTCAACCCATGAAAATGCCGGAAAAGCTAAATTTAAGTCTTTGCATATTTCGAAAGATTAGATAAAGACACTGTAAATATAGACTTTAAAATAACATCTGTTTGCAGATACAAAGAAAAGACCTGGGTTTAAGACTTAGCTCTCAAAGTCACACGATTTGTGTCTTGAAGTTACAAGAGCAAATGTTGTCTCTGTCTTACTTTGCAAACTGTTCATCCCCAAGTCATATTGTTATACCCTGGTATAGGTTCTCAGTCATGCAGGGCATATGGATCCTAACAAGTTCAATTAAAAGCAGCTGGACGACTTCTGTTTTTTTATCAAGAAATAAAATAAGTTCTCAAAGTGCTTGTACCATTTTCCATCCTCAAAAGTCAACTTTCCTTTCAGAACCTGCAGCTGAACTATAGGCAACAAAACCATCTGCCCACTAATTGGACAGTTTGATTTAGAATTGCATCATAACTACATTAAGTTTCAGTTGTAGAGGGTCAACATTTGAACTCATAACTCTGGGATTAAACAGATGGTGTGAACTTAATTATTGACTTTTACTCACAGATTTCTGTTCTGTATCTGTAAACAGATGGTCACAACAAACACCCATGTACGTTTTTGTGTATGGGTGTGCAACTTTACAGATTATTTCATTACAAATACACATCCCATCAATGTACATACAACTTTTTTTGACAAGTGCACAAGTCAAAATTCTCAGGTAGAATTATTTAGGAATTATTATGTAATTTACAGCTTCAAAGTGATACTTTGCATATTTGCAAAATATGGTTGTGGAAAGGTTTTAAACAACATCTTACCTTTTGTTGATAACTCTTTGCATGACAAACGTTTGGAGAATTCAAGTTTAATTCTGATCAGACTGATCAGCTAACAGCTGGTACGAGTGGGCTCAAGACTATTTTTTTTTCTATTTTAAAGCAACTCCAGGTGTTTTACAATGCTACAGGTGGTTGCTGTGTTTTTGCAGCAGCCAGCTGTTACACTTTTTGTGCAGCCTTTGGCACTTCAAGCAGAAATATATCATATCATGTATGTCAGAATATTGTTGTCATGAAACTTTTACCAGCGCAGACTCTGTTAGCTTATCAGTCAGGTCCAAATAAATGCTATTTCTCCAAACTGTCACAGTTAAAAGAGCTATCTTAAACAGGTAGGATGTTATTTCTTCATAACCTTTTCACAGAACCCCACTTTAAAAGATCTGAGCTATCCCTTTAAGTATTGACTTAATTTGTGATCAATAATTTATATGATTAAAAAAAATTAACTGCTTATTTGACACCAGAGAATGAAGCTTCAGTTTTTAGCTTTGTTTAGAAAAACATTGAAATAAACCCCTACCTACACTTCACCCAGTGGCAAAAGCTTACCGAAATGTTTGTAATATTATGTCCCACAGAAGCAAACTGAAGTAGCATTTGGTGATTCACTCACTTCTATTCAAGTGCCATAATCAATCGAGATTTGTACTCACTTATTTTTACAGACAGAAAGAAAACAGCTGGGTATAATTTTACTAATGTGATGTGTAAGCATTGTCACTATCAATTCCAGGTACTTGCAACTCAAGTGACACTTTTCAGAGAACTTGCTGCCAGTTACAAAAGCTATTCCCCAGAAGAAGAAGAAAAAAAGACCTTATTAAAGTGAACAGCCTCAATCACTAATGATGGATTATGGTTTTTAATGTGTAAGGATAACTGTCAGCAGAATGAGGAATAGAGTTTTAAATAGGCTGCTGTGCTCAGAGCTGTGGAGAAGTGTGGCTTTGAATCCAAGAATTACTTTGCCCTTATCGGTCCACGGATGAAAGTAGCAGCACTTAGTTCCAGTTGTTCTTACATGCTTAATAAATGATCAAAGAGAATCCAAGGCCCTCCTAATGTAAAATAAGATACTAAAACAATCAGTCACATATATGTTAATGGGAATGGAGACTGAAAAAAAGCTGGACTGATGCCGTCAGAGCAATATGGCCTGAGGACAGGCTTGAAAATTTGCTGCTTCTTACAAAAAAAAGAAAAGTACAAGTTATGACAAAAGATAACTATCTTTCAGAGAAGCATTGTGCTCTAAAATCTGGACGTGTATGCAGTGATTATCATTATCACCTACGTCCAAAAGGCTTTTGTATATAAATTTGTCAAGTATTAATTCAGGTAAAGTTGACTGGAATTTTAATCAGCTCTGAGTTCTGGCTGAAAAGGCTGACCGTTTTAGTCAGGTTAAAAATAAATAGGCTATGCACTAAAAACTGCTGGGTTCATTTCATAACTCAGTTGCTGGGTTAAAGCTGTTGGCTCAAAGGCCGTGTTGGTAGACCCAGTGGTTAGGTTGGAGATGGGCCACGTCATTTTCAGTCTGCCATTTTAAGCCAGGAGTTGACCAAATTAAATCTGACTGGACCTCTGCTTTAGGATGTAATAAGTCCAAAAACAACTTGCAAGAAGCTGTTTAACCTGGTTGGCTTTGTGAATTACCTTAATGTGCACTAGAAAGTAAATCTGGTTTTCAAAACCAACATTAAATAGTGTGAGTTAGCTGATGCTAAAAGCAGTCTAGCTATCTAGCACCAACCCAAGTTGTAATTATCTCATAACTCAGACTTTTTTGTTGTCCTTTTCAATTTAACTTCAACAATTTAGTCATTTTATTCAAAATTTTGGGTGGAAAACCTAACCCAATATGCTGGGTCAAACTAATAACCTAACCCTGCTGCATTAAACTACCCAGGGTTGGCTCGGTCCAAATTTGACCCAGTGCTGAGTTACAGACTGGGAAGTTTTTAACCCAGCAGTTTGGTGTTGACCCTGGTCAACTGTGTAGCAAACTTATGTAGAACCATTAACCAAAGAGGACCACTGTCCCCATAGGCTGGTTCCAATACAAGTTTTAAACTCTGCCTCCTCCATGTAAATAAACAGGACTTTCCCCTTATTAAAAATTTAGTCAGGTGTTGACTATTAATAATACACATAGTTCCTATCTTGCAGCTCTATGTTCAAATATTTGTTTGTTTTACTGTGTTTAGCTGTAATTAGTTATTTCATGCTTAAAAAGAAGATCATGTAACAACCCAATTGTATGTGGGTAAGTAGGCAGGACTTAAAGTCTCACATGTCTTCTGCACAGACTCTGGTTCCAAACATACAAGATGGCAGCTCCTGTAAACCAGTTCCTACAGGCTTCAGCTCCCAACAACAAGATAAAGCGAGGACATTTGGTCTAGTATTATACCATACGGTCAGTGGTTAGAACACTTGTTTTTTAGAGGATGTCTTGACTTAAAAGTAAAAAAAAAAACCAGCTAGATGATGCACTTAGTTAAAACTCATCTCCGTTCATTAAAAAGATAAGTTGTTTATTTTTTATTTTTTTTTACCAAAACGTTCTAAAAAGACAGAAACATACATTTTAAATGAGCTTGGAACATTAATTGGCACATCTAATTCACCTAATACTAGACCTCAGTACTTTACTATAAATTATAGTACAAAAATAAGCTCCGCCTACATTATGGCCTTCAGCATTTCAGAGAATTTCCTTCGGCTCTGCAGAATTCACCATAGCCGGTCTTTGCCCGGTTAGGGACACTCTTGGCCACAAGATAAAGCTTGCTCTCTCATGTCTCCGAGGAAGCTGCACTGCACCAGTCTTGTTTACTCTCTGCCCAGCAGATAGTTGTATTTGCTCCAGGGCTGAGACCATCTCTCCCACGGCAGAGACAGCACAGCTCCGTCTTCCTTTGCAACAGTCAGCAGGACCCAGGCAGCTCTGCAAGGTTGACATTTTATTAAATACAAGCGGGTGCTGGCTCATACTTGAAAAGCCCCTGAGTCTCATGCTCATTAAGTGAGCGTTAGTAACAGTGATCATTATTTTATTACAGTTTGGTCTTTTTAAAATGGCAGTGATTTTAGTGAGACACAGCCACAGAGAGACAGACTGGGTTAGAAACGTGCTGCTTTATAGAGCACTGATTGCAAATTTGTGTAGAATATTGAGGGAGGGGGGCACATTGACGACCATGACCATTTCACAGTTGTATTTTTTTAAGAAACCAACTTTTCTGTTGCAAGCTTCTGACTAAAAGCAAGTAGATGTACTGTTGTGTATCCTTGTACATCTTAACTGCCAAAAACTTTCACATATTTAATTTATAATTGTTAACCCTTTGTGTGTCTCCAGTCTAATAAGAATATTTGGGTTTATCATTCTCAGCAGTTAATAAGGTTATTTGATACATTTGTTTGTTTTTATTTCATAGAAAGTTGGTTTGATAAAGCTATTTCAGTAAACTGTTATTAATCACTAGCAGAACATATTCAAAGCAAGACCAGAAAGATTGACTGTGTATTTATTTTGTCAAAAAGTTGTGCTGAAGCCAAGGAAAGCTCATTCAGAGCTCTGTCGCCCAGTAGGAGAGGCTCTTCAGCTCTTATCAACATGTTAATAAACCAATCAGGTTTTCATTTAGTACTAATCAGCCAATCAAACTATTTGTTCCTGTCTCTCATTTCATGCTGGGATCCTTTTCCGGCAAAGGGATGACTGATAAACCAAGAGGATGTGTGTGAGCTCATTAAAAGAATTTAAATGGATAGAGGGTGATAAGATGTAACAATCAGAGATCAAAGGAAAGCGCAGTACATATCGCTTGGGAAAAAAAGTGATCCAAGCCAGTCATTTGTCTCTCAAGTTAATAAAGCAGGTTGTACTGACATTGGTCAGGATTTTACACAAATTCAAAGCAATAGAACTTTATTTTGTCTTTTCTCTTTTTCTCAGACAGACAGGGTTGACTCCAACAGTGCTAAACTTCAAAAAAAAATATTGATCAATGTGTTAGCACTCAGAGTATGTGTTGGGACTGTCTCTGAGCTCCTACTACACCAAAGTTTAGCTCAATATCTGTAAAACTGACAGGGTTTTAGCCATTTTTGAGTTTGTTAAGGTCAATTATCTTCAGTTACCATCTTGAATCAAGATGATTCCAAAATATCAGTCAGCCATATGTACATATGAATCCAGTAGTTAATTTAAATCCTTCTACTGGTTCATTTTTGGGTGGCACAGTGGGGCAGTGGTTAGAGCTGTTGCCTCCTTGCAAGAAGGTTGCAGGATCTCTTCCCAATCTGGGGCTTTTCTGTGTGGAGTTTACATGTTCTCCCTGTGCACACGTGGGTTTACTCCAGATAGTCCAGTTTCCTCCCACAGAGCAACAACATGCATGTTAGGTTCGTTGGTAACTCTAAATTGTCACTAGGTGTGAGTGAAAGTGTGAATAGTTGTTTGTCTCATTTGTCTCTATGTGTCCCTGTGATGGACTTGTTACCTGTCCAGGGTGACCCCTGTCTCTCACACAGTGATGGCTGGAGATAGACACCAGGTCCTCACGACCCGGAAAGAAGTGGTTAAAGAAAATGGATGGATGGTTCATTTTAGATATTTTGCTAAAACACATACCAAGGAACACACACGATCACCTGTTTTTCGTCTTTCATAGCAGCGAGCAATAACTACTGATAGTCTCAACCCATAGCTGAGATTAATAGTCATGCATTAATACACAAGCATGTTCAAAGAATAGATGGATGTGAGCTAAAAATACAATGTCTAAAATTTACTCAAAATTGAGAATTCTGGTAAATGTAAAAACCCAAAGATGGGCAGTTTCTGCTAATAGGGTTGCATTCACAATCCAACACAATGGGAAGCAGTTTGAACACATTTTATAAGTGGTGAAAAACTTGTAAATAACTCATAAAAGAATAAAGTAAAGTTAAAACCAAACACACCATTGTTTTTCTTGTGAAATTCCCAATAAGTTTGATGTGTCACATGACCCTCTTCCCATTGAAAAAACAAAAGTTGGATCCAAAATGTCCGACTTGTAAATGGCCGCCATGGTCACCACCCATCTTGAAACATTTCTCCCCTCCCATATACTAATGTGCCACAAACAGGAAGTTAATATCATCAGTCATTCCCATTTTATTAAGGTGTATCCATATAAATGGCCCACCCTGTATTTTCCATGACATAATTTCTGACTCTTTCAATATTATCAATTTCAATATCCAAATCAATAAGAATATTTTGTTTGGTCAACTAAGTATTTTTGCTTGTTAAAAAAATCCTTTTGTTGTATTTTACGAGACGTACCTAATAGAAATAAATTAAGGGATTTCATAGCAGAATGATCTGTTTGAGTACTGCAGTACAAAATAGTCTCAGAATAGAAGTCACCATTAAAGTTATTACCAAATGTAGCAATTGAGTCTTTGTGAAGTTTAGAATTAAGCTTTGAAGGGACACATTAATAATTTGCACAATGTTATGTTTAATAATTCCAGTATAAACACTCTGTCTGTCCATAAATCCAAACCCAGCTGAAAACATCTTCACTAAATTTAATAAAGGGCTATATTTTGCTGCAGCAAAAAGTGGTTCTACTGTATCAAATGCCTAATATCATTAACTGGAGCTATACATTGATTATCTGTTTAAGGCTTTAATATTGCTGTTTAAAACATGAGTGGTTGGAGTTACTGTGCTGAAGTATGTTTGAAATAAAATGTGAAACAATCGATTTGAGACAAGTGTAAAAAAGAGATTGCTAAGCAGGGTAATATAATAAAAGGTCTTGAATCGTTAGATGTGCTGCCACCACTGCTTTCTGCATACAAGTTATATAGGTGGTATTACAAATTTTTTATTATAGGAGACATTCAAGGCCCGTTTTAACAAGTTTTATAATTTTTTGGGGTCTTAGTGAAATCTACAGGGAGCCTAAAACAAAGCTTCAGGGTTGTCTAAGTATTGATTTTTTTAATATGTTTTTATTTTTATGTTTGTGACTTCAGTTTTAATTGTATGCACACATACAGTTAATTTTTGTATTATACAGGTGAGATATCTTGATCTTTTTTTGTTTGTTTTAATAACAGATTGCTCAGTCGGAAAAATTAGTCTGTCCTAATGATTGAATAAACACTGGTAGCATTGAACATTGGTTCAAAGACCATATTTTGTCACCATGCTCAAATTTGGAGGGCAAATAATAAACAAAAACACAAATAGCAAGATAATTTTCCAATGAACAGGGCAGCATGGTAATGCGGGGGTTAGCACTGTTGCCTCACAGCAAAAAGATCTCTAAATCTTGGCTGCACAAGCCTCTGTGTGTAGAATTTGAATATTCTGTCTGTGCATGCATGGATTTCCTCTCAGAGTCCAAAAACATGCAGTTTAGGTGAACTGGTGATTCTAAAATCTTAGTTGTGAGAGAGTGTGCGTGTGGGTGTGTGTGTATGTGTGTGTGTGTGTGTGTGCTATTTACCTCATGTGTCTTTGTGTTGGTGCTGTGATTGACTGACAACTTGTCCAGGGTGTACTTGTTGACTGCAGAGATAGGCTTCAGCCACCCCCTCCATGACCTTGAACACACCAAGATGAGGGCAGAAAATGCTTGAATGGATAGCTTGGTTACACCAATCTGAAGTTTAGGAACCTTGCACTGAAAAAAATAGGGAAATTTTGCAAAACCCCAGTTCTGTTGGGTGACATTTTGTACGTCTAAGCACTCAGGTACGATGAGCCACTGACAGAAAGCTATGCTTCCTAGCAAACTGACTGTCAAGGCAAAGTATGAAAAGCAAAAATGCCTCTAAAATATTACACATCTTATTAAACTAACACATGGAAACAAATTCTTCATGTTTTCCTCTTTTAACTCTTGGTTTTCCTGAAATTTACCAACTAAACACATTTTACTGCTCATTTACTACAACTGTTGTATCATTTTTAGTTTTTTGCTAATTATAAACTTCTCTGTTTAAACCACAGTGATTACAACAACTTGGTGGAGTTTTTCTGCGTAACAACCTTTTGTTCCCAACACCAAGACAGATTTGTGTATTCGATCATCATCAAAACAATAATAATTTTATTTATTTATGATGGCACTTTTCTAAAGGAGAGCACAATTCAAGATGTTGGCCATGTAAATGTCTTGCAGACACAGGACCACTTCCATGTCCATTTGTTTCACTTGTTATATTTGATTTGTCAGTACTGTTTTTCTGGCTGCCATAAAAATAGTATCACTGTTGAATCTTTGACTCAAAAGAAAACATCAACAAAAAACCAAAAAGCCGCTTTTTGTGTCACATTGTATGGAGACCAGCCAACCATGTGCTCATCTTTGAAGTCCTAAGCTATGTGTGTTCATTGGGTATGTGATGATATCGTTTAGCCCATGGAGTCTTTTAAAGGGATTACGGAGACATGTGTAGCCTTGCTGACAGTTGCTCAGTGCTGGAGTTCAGAATATTATGACTACCATTATCAGATTGCAAAGGCAATGGGACATGTAACACATCAGCCCACACAAAAAGAAACATAGTAAACAACATTTGTTACTATGCCTCACAGCACACCAAAATCCATTAGGAGGAATATGGGCAACTGCTAATGGGCTGTCAGTCAATGTTCAAGCTGAATGTTGTCAAAGATTTTATACATTCGAAAGGTATTCGGACGCTGACAAAACGTATAGCAAAAGGTACAGTTCAAACTCAAAGGTCATGTTAAATACTAAAATGATTACATTAGTTACGTGTGAAAGAGAAAGAAATGGACAAACAGTCACTGAGCATTAGGCATGTAAAAGAAAATAGCCTCATGCTAATGCAACATCACAGAAGTGAGAAGAGCTAATGGGAATATGTGAGAACACATTTTTGACACATCTGCCTGAATAATAACAGCTATTGACATGAATAGGTCTCAGAGGAAAAACTCAAATATAAAAGTAAAATATAATATATATTTTTTTAACTCACATAAAAAAACACGAGCGAAGCTTTTAAAAACAAAGCTCACAATGAAATGTATATTTAATATCAATATTCTCTATCAAATCACATAATCAAAAATACCTAGATATTTGAACAATCATATTGTATTATATCATATTGTGTTGTAATGTGTACATTTCATTTTATTTTATTTAATGGTACTGTATTGTATCAGATTGTATAGTAGTGGTTTACGCTGTATTGTATTTTATTTTATTGTATTAAATATTATCATTTGTACCATTTCATCATTATGTATTAAAGTGTATTTGAACATATCATAATCTAGAATGTACACAACATGACAGGTCATCAGAGAAACAAGTTCGAAAACATTACAAAGCCAGTTATAAAACAAGAAGTTGAACTTTCCTCATCTTCTCCCTCATGACACATTACAACAGAACATTGCACATATCAACAAAATGGCCTAATGCTCACAGGATTTCACATATTATGCTAATTTACTGTAACATGCATCATTGTAGCAGAGACAACTTGTCCTCTCTGGCAACTTTAGCGGCTGCATTTTGGCTCATGTCTCCGAGAACAGAACATTGCACAATGAAAGAAGCCAAGTTGGAACATCAGACACTGATGTCAGGAGCTCAGATCAGCCAGATAGCTTCCTTGTCAAGTGTGTTTGGGTAACAAGACGGAGAACAACCTCATAATGAGAATGTGTGCGAAAGCCCAAAAAAACCCTGTTTATGTGATCCCCACACACAACGCGGAACATCATTAAGACAAAGTGGATGAAATGTGGTGTAAAAGAGATAAACGAGAGAGAGAGAGTTATATAAAATCTAATGGACACACTCAGATCTCAGCCATACTTAGGAGTCTTTGTCCTTATTCTACAGCTGTGTCCTTCAGCTAAAGCTAGAAAAAAACTAAAGATGCTATGTTTGGGGTGGTGGGGGGGAGCAGGTAAGGAAGAGGCAAGGGACAGTATAGACGAGCACCAAGAGTGACAGCAAGAACAGGGCGATGATGAAATGGGGAGATGGAAAAACGTGCTTGAATGCTTCGACTGTTTATAGTTATTGTTTGCCCGCTTTTTTATTCATGATGTAATAATTTGATTGCGCCAAGCAGAAATGTTACCTGATTAATGTTAGCTGATATAATACACAAAAGGCAAAGTGAAGTTTGATTGGGCCTGACTTTCTACTGTAATCTGTTTCTATAAGCACAGATCAGGGAGAAGGAAAGAGTTATAGGGGAAACGCGGAGGCAAACAAGGGCGAGGCGCTTGCATGTACAATATGTAAATTCACACGATTTCATGCTGCATGCCTCTGTTCCTTTTCTAGCAATAAGCCGCTCTCTTCCCCTGAAGTCAGGCTGTTTATAATTAGTTCTTAACATGATTCATATTCTATCTAAATTAATTAATCTTGAAAACGTTGTTTAACAAGTTTCACTGAGGAGGATTTTTGCCCATGACGACAGAAACAAACACATGATGTTCTGAGAATACAGCAATGTATCCCGAGATAGAATCCCCTAAAACAAAAAAAAAAAAAACACATCATATTAGCATACTTTAATAACTCAAGTTAAATAAATAATTGACTGACTGATGATTCAAATCATCTACAAGCTGAAATAATGTATACTTCTGAATCTTCAGTTCTTGTGCTTCACTCAAGTGGACAGTTATTACTGTGTAAGAATATGATAATATGCTAAACACTCGTCACCCATGTTACTATTTAGAGCCATTTGCACAAAGCCATTACCACTTGAAGCATCATACACATTATTCAATTTATAATTCTTTGCTAAAAACTGATTTTTATACCTTTTCTGTGAGAACAAATTTAGTCGAAACGACAATCCCAAATTCTTTCTGATTTAAATTTTCATAAAAAAGATGAATGGTGGCTGTAGGAGTTTACACTCTGTAACTGAACGCTCGACATAAAGTCTGTGCCCCTTTCTTCATGTAAACTATAATCCCACACGTCCTGTGATCTGTTCTGGTGCATACGCCTCTTACTTGGTTACATCTGAAATAGACTTTAGCAACACTGTGACCCTGAAAAGGGAAAAGTGGGCATGGAAAATGTATGAATAAATAATCCCACACGGTAGGTGGATGGGTTGTTTGCGGCCCTTTGTATATCAGATCCAGCCTTGATTGTGTTGTGGCTCAAGGTTGAGTGGTTGTCTTCCTATTGGAAGATTTGTGAGCTCAATCTTCAACCCTGCCTTATGTCTTATACAATGGCTACAATGAAGACCTAATGCTCTGTACTTGTATGCTGATGCATGAGTGAAAACTGAAAGCTCTATGTGTATTGAGCGTAAATGTATACTAGAAGGTGCTATGTAAAAACATAAATAGGAAACACTGTGAAATATGATGTAAGATTTATATTAGGTTCAAAAGATGTGTAAAAGTAGATTGTGTGGTTCTTTCATCACCTCCCAATTTTAAACAACAGAAATAAATCTTTAAAATCCAGTTACTATTAGCTTTACTTTTGGGCTTTTGTTTGAAATCAGATGAGCAAGTTGTACCTTTAACTCATTCATTGTCTTTCATGAATTCTTAGCTAATTGATGTTTAATAAGTCTTTTAAAAAATACTACTGCCAGGGTAGCAGCCTCTTGATGGCTGAAGGATTTAGCAACCTAAACTCAACAGAGCTTTAAATTAAAAAAAAAAAGTAACAAATTTTTTTTGTAAAGGTTCTCTGTGCAGACTGTGTTGACAAGTGCAGCCAAGCAATAGCAACAAATCTTATATTTTCTTGAAAGTGGACATGCTAACAAAAAATGTTGTTACAAAGGTTAAAAAAAAATAAAAATAGCACAGCTAAAACAGAACCTCTTCATTCTGTCAATGCGGTTGTCAATTCTCACGCAGCGCACGATTTTAGTGCCTGTTGCATGCACGCACACCAAATTAAGAAAGTTTGTGCACTTAAAGCAAAAACACAAGAACATTTCACACTAAAGTTTGTGATTGGTTATCACAAACACAAAGACACTTTTGACTGGCTTTCTCAATAAGGAACCACTGTGATAGCTCTTTCCACTTATAGGATTTTTTTATCTGTAGGTGCGTGGAGTCACAGCTGAGAAGAGCGATGTCTTGTTAAAAAAGTGACATCTTTTTACAGCAGATAATGAAGACTCTCCTGTCCAGCAAACCAAAAACAGAACTCAGGCATCTGTCTAATGGTGTAAGTAAAGCCAGCATTAGAAGTGTTGGGAAAACTTTGTCTGAATAACATCAGACATTGTTCCACCACGTCAAGTTATGTTTATCACATCAAATTTCAGCCCTTGTTTTCAAAGTGAAGCAAAGATTCACAAGAACGTTTATGATCTTATTGATTTTTTTGTCTTATTTCATTTAATTTGTGAGACAATTAGGGTAAAGAGTGTGTTCCTCACTGCTTTCAACATTATTATTTCTCAAAATGCTGGGAAAAGCTCAAGCAGTGGTTGTCATCAAGTAGAAATGTAGGGTAAGTTCTGCAAGACCCCAAATATGCTTTCCATGACCTTTACGACCTTTAGAATGTGGCTGAACTGTGGTAAATTTTGAAAATTTACCATCACTGTGAAAGCAAACAGGTCACTGCGATACTCTTATTATTCGCTAAGCAGTTTGTTCCCCTGTTATTTCAAATGTCCCCGAAGCTCTCTCTTGTGCCATCACCATGCTCTATATGCCCACTCTGGCACTGCTTTCTTGGACCACATCCTGATGCAGCTATGACCTGTAAGGTATAATGCTGTCACCATGGGTATCACATTTGCACTGGGTTGTTCCCATGACCTTGTCACGGCAACTGCCTAGGCATGAAAGCCAGCGTAGCCAGTCTTGCTCCAAATTCTCAACAACCAAAGCATATCAGTGTGAACGGACCCCGCAAGATGGATATGCTGCCAAAATGCTCAACACAGAACACCAATACTTTGCAACTATGATGATAAACCATCACGACCTTGCTACAGAAGTTTTGCACTTGCTCAAAACCCTCATGGATCTATCATGCTCTGTCTGTGGAGCCCAATGAATTTTCAACTGAACAATTCATGAAGATCATCCATGTTATGGCTGAATTTTTTTTATTTTGTAGCAGAATGGTCATCCAGCGTGGGCCTAAGGAAAGCCCAGTCTAAGAAAATATTTATCTGTCAAAGTCTGAGCTACAGATAATAGTTTACTGATACAGCAGACACTGCAATCTTGTGCCATATGTGCCATGATATGTACTGCATGAGTCTATGTTGCTGTAAGATCCAGCTGACAGAGATGACCTTAGCTGAGGAAACAAGTTTATATTTGGCGGTGCCATCCCTGTGTAACCTCAAACTTGCCCTGTAACCACCTACACACACTAACACACAACTTTTTTTTTAAATAAGTCTCCCACAATAGCCCACACAAATACACACTCCTCAGTCATTCTCCCCACAGCCCCACTGTCCTTTAATTGCTAATTAGTTCCAATAGATTTAAGAGTAACACTGCAGCTGAAAAACACAGCATGTAGGTCAGGGCTTGTGGGGTTTTTTCTCCTCTTCTTCTTCTATTTGGCATGTATCTTTCTTTGCGTTTGGCTGGTGTATAGACGTGTGTGTTTGTGTGAAGAAGACAGACAGGTTTAGTGCCAAAGGCAATCACAGTCCTGAAACATTTATATCTCATTACACTGAGAGAGGGCTGGATGGACAAGAGAGACAGAAAAAAAGAAAAGGAGAGGAGAGGACTGTACTCACAGAAAGAGCAGAATAGAAAAAGAAAACAGAATAAATAAGACATTTTTCAGAGGTTGAAGCAGTTATTGTGAGTCACTTTGGGTGAGCTTTCACCAGAGTATTCTAAATATGGCATTAAAGTGTTCACATGTGCATTTGTACTTTCCCCCAACAGTATTAAATATTTAAACTTGCACAGAAGGGTAAATGATATAAGTAGGGACACATTTTTTTTCTGTTCTAGAGCTTGTAAAGCAATAGCTTTGCTTCAAAGTAAGAAATGTATTCCAGCATGTTTGTCAGTCATAAACAATCATACACAAAGCAGCAAAACAAAAGAGTATAAAAGCTGAATTTTAAAAGAATATATGTCAACAAAAACAAAAGAAAGAACCAGTTTAAGTTTTTAGATTCTTCACCCCACACCCCTACATCAGCAGTATCTTTTCCAGCGTAAGTTGGCTTTAAAGTTTCCCAACCAGCAGCGTGCTGTATTGTATGCTGCTTCTGTCAAAGACCCAAACGTCTGCCCTGCAAAGGTTTGGGACTGAATGACAGAGTGATGCATATTTCATATGAAGCATTTTGAAGCATAAGAAAGAAGTTCTGTCTTCATAACTTTCATAAAATGCTTCTTTTAAGTATTTGACTTGTGCAACGCATCCCTCTAAATTTATGCTGTCTGGCTGACGAAACTGTTCAGTTTTGCCAGCAGTTTTCGTTTAAATGTAAAGTTGTATTTTGTTTCATTCATTAGGTTTTTTTTTCTACTTTTAGTCACGGTTGAAATGCACAGTTTTTATACACGCTAAATACAATTATCTCTTTCTGGCACCCAGAGATGCTTTGAAACATTAACAACATAGAGATGATTAGATGATTTTATTATTTTAAAGTGGGGTTATGTGGAAAGATTATAAACAATTACTATTGTACCTGTTGTCGATAGATCTGAAAATCTGAAGAAACAGATTAATGAGCTAATGGCTGGTCAGAGTGGGGCCAAGACTAAAGTGGGTCTCTGCTGCATAAAAACAAGTTCAAGATTTGAAAACAGTTTATGCAAATGCTTTATTAAAATTCTAAATCTTTACATAACAGTCAGTTTTGCAATACATGCTTGTTTGCATAGAATTGTATTGTTATTTACAAGCACAAATAGTGGCAGCAGCTAGCTGTAGCACTTCCAGTGTAGCCGTAAGCACATCTGGCAGGAATATCATAATATTTCTTGCAAAAGAACAGCATAATGTGGAACTAACAGCAATGAAAAGGTTTATAAAACAGAGTTTGTATTAAGTAACATGACATTTTTGAAACAGAGTTTGTTTTAAATCATCACTTTGTTCTTGACCCCGCTCAGAAAAGCTATTAGCTCATCAATCCAGTCAGTATTAATCTCTATTTCTCCAAACTGAGGTTGTTCAAATAACTGTCTACTACAGGTAAGATGACAACTGCTCAATGTCAGGATTCGAGACTTTCTCGGTGAGCAGTTCGGGGTCAGACAGACACGGGAGACCAAAGTTACGAGAAGTGAATTTATTTACAGTGAGCTAATCATGTGAGAATGATCGGGAGCCAGGACCTGAAAGCAGAGAACGTAGTGAGACGGACGTTCCTCCAGAGGTTGACAGTGCACTCACTGAAACCGGCTTGATTTGGGAAGTATGGAACGTTGGATGGATCCTTAATGAAGAAGGTAAACACAGTCTTACCGCTGAAGGATTGATGACTTTGTCAATAGTATAAGGACCAATGAACCTGGGAGACAACTTTTTAGGTACATCCTTAATGTTAATGTCTCGGGTGGAAAGCCATACCTGTTGCCCCTCCTGATAATCGGGAGCTGCTGCTCGATGCCGATCCGCAAATCGCTTGTTCTGTGTTGCCGTCCTCAACAAAGCGGCCTTGGTTTGCTGCCAAATCCTGTGACAACGCTTCACATGGGCCTGCACGGATGGAACCAGTATTTCTGTCTCCAGACTGGGGAAAAGAGGAGGGTTGTATCCCAAGGAAGCTTCAAAGGGGGAAAAACCTGTGGCAGAGGAGGTATGACCATTATGGGCGTACTCGACCCACGGTAAGTGTTTGCACCAGGATGATGGATTGTTATTAATGACACAGCGCAGAGCGGCTTCAAGTTCTTGATTACACCGCTCTGTCTGGCCATTAGACTGTGGGTGATAACCGGAGGACAAACTGACTGTGGCACCAAGAGCGTTACAAAAAGCTTTCCATACCTGCGAGATGAACTGAGGGCCCCGATCTGAAACTATATCCAACGGAATACCGTGGAGACGGAAAACATGGAGGACTAACAATTGAGCAGTCTCAAATGCAGAAGGTAATTTTGTCAGGGGAATGAAATGTACTGCCTTGGAAAAACGATCAATGATATTTAGGATGACAGTGTTACCTTCGGAAGGTGGAAGTCCTGTGATGAAATCCAAGGAGATGTGTGACCAGGGACGAGCAGGTATGGGCAGCGGTTGCAGTAATCCGGCTTGAGGTTGGTGAAGCGATTTGTTTCTCGCACAGGTAGGACAAGCTTGCACAAATTCCTTGATGTCCGAGGACATTGTAGGCCACCAAAAATGTCTCTTAGTGAACACCAACATTCTAGAAGTTCCAGGGTGACAAGTGAACCGATGATTGTGAACCCAATCCAAAACCTTCCCCACAATATTCATGGGGATGTATCTCCTACCAGGAGGTCCTGTACCTGGATCAGGCTCTGACTGTTGTGCCAATGAAATAGTATTTTTTATCTCCCAGGTAAGAGAACCGACAAAACATGTAGATGGCAGAACACAAATCTCTTCTTTAGAAGAGTCCGAAACTGAGTACTGTCTGGAGAGAGCGTCTGGTTTAACATTTCTGGATCCGGGTCTGTAGGTAATGGTGAAGTTAAAATCGGGCGAAGAACAAAGACCAATGGGCTTGTCTGGGATTGAGTCTCTTAGCGTTTTGCAGATAAATTAGATTTTTGTGATCTGTCCAGATCACAAACGGTTGACTAGTCCCCTCTAACCAGTGTCGCCATTCTTCTAGAGCTAACTTAATAGCCAATAGCTCTCGATTTCCCACATCGTAATTTCGTTCGGATGGGGATAATCGTCTAGAGAAGAACGCGCACGGGTGGATCTTACCATCAGCAGATGACCGCTGGGACAACACAGCTCCGAACCCAGTATCCGAGGCGTCAACCTCCACCAAGAACTGCTTTTCAGGGTCTGGATGACAGAGGATGGGAGCTGAGGAAAACAAGGCCTTTCGTTTGTCAAACGCTGCATCTGCTGTTGGGGACCAGGTGAAAGTGCGGAGTGTGGAGGTAAGTTGCGTTAACGGGGCTGCCACTACTGTAATCCCTGATGAAGCGACGATAAAAATTTGCAAAACCCAAAAAACGCTGTAGTTCTTTCCGATTGGTCGGGACGGGCCACTCAGTGACGGCTCTGACTTTCTCGGGATCGGTGCGAAACTGCCCTCTTTCAAAAATAAACCCCAAGAAAGAGACAGTGGAAACGTGGAACGCACACTTCTCAGCCTTCACGAACAGTTTGTTCTCGTACAGTCTTTGCAAAACGGCCCTTACATGAGTTTTATGAGTCTCCTGATCACG
>NC_051431.1:14894874-14961833 GCF_001649575.2 Kryptolebias marmoratus | reverse complement strand
TTTGTGCATTTTCAGGTGAAAGGTCCTTACGGTGAGAGAGGCAGCACACAGCACGGAGGTAGGATAAAGAGATGAGTACTTCCTGGTAATTGGATTTGCAGTTTTCTCCAGGGGCAACAGGTAGGTTACTTTCCAGGCAGGCAGACAGGTTCAGGCAGAGCAGGTAGGTCATTTTAGCTTCACAGCGGGTTCTCCAACAAATCAGACCAGACTGGATCTTCAACAGGTAGGTAATCCTGAGAAAGTGCACAACACAAATAGAATACTTAAAAGAGTCTTCACAGACACAAGAAGTTTTACGAAGGCTTGGCACTTTACCACAAAGGCAAAAACAATGCTCCAGTGCTGGTCTGGTTCCCACTGCAGCCTTAAGTACACAGGTGCCTGACGAGCCTGATCCGCTGCAGGTGTGGGGGGCGTGGAGAAGGTGTTGCCAATCAATGGCCAGGACGGCCCACCAGGAAGTAACAGCAAAAAATCCCAAATCATCACACTCAAAACATTTCCACAAAACCCAGCTTGAAATGATCTAAACTATTACTTTAGGATTCATCATTAGCATTGCATTTGTATTTAAAACATTTATTTTAAACCCATAAATACAATCATTCATTCAACTGTTGTAAAAAACCTAATATGTCAAAGAGAAATTAAAGTCAAAAGGTTTTACTGCAGTCCTCTCATGTTATACAGCATGGTGCGTCTTAGACACACATGCTGCTTACAAAACCACAGCAAAGGTGTGAACACAGGATTAAACTGTGTGAAGTTTTGTTTCGTTCCCCCCCATCTAGATTTGGCAGGTTGCAGGTTGTGGTTTTGTCTTTTGTCTTCTTAAATGGCGCAGAATGTGCATGTAGGAAGTGTTAACAAAAAAACAATCATTGTAATCTAATTGCATATTACAGAACCATTCAACCAAGGGTGCTCTGCAGAAGGTATTTAAAATGTGTTAGCTCATGTTTGGTTGATCTCTAAGGAAAAAAAATAAATCAATTACGACCACAAATTGTAAATGTGTTAGTGAGGCTATATAATGCCATATTGTTGTACCTTTCTTTTCTCTAGTTCAGTTAATGTGGTGTGTAAATACTGCAATTACACTTAAGTGTTTCCAGCTGTGCAGGTGAAACAAAATTTTCACCACCATTAAGTTGAAACTCCACACAAATGTTTGCAGTTTTGAACGTTGGCTGCTGGAAGCTTGTATCTCAACAGAACAGGTTTTATTACTTGTGCATGTGATTATGTCACATGTGGACATAATTCCTGGTGAAAAATTAAGCCATTGTGCACAGAAGTAAATACATGCAGCAGTTTAGACAGTAAAACAAATTCCTTCAGGTCCAGTATTTTTAAAGGCTTGGTCCTATTTGATATTTGAGATTGATTTCAGCTTTTGGAAGGGTGGTTTTGGTACCTTTGACTGATTAGACCTCTACTAGGTCTGAGGTTAGATAAGCTTTGCTGTGCTGTTGGTGATGTATTGCCTGGACAGCGCTGAGAAGAGGGCTAATCAACCAAAAGTCAGCCAAGTCACCTTCGCATGATAACCATGGGTGTGCATTCTCTAACTTTTGTGTAGAAGTTGTCCGGAGGGTTTGGTGTATATGATAAGTTGCTCCATTTCCTCTCAGTATTGCTGCAGAAATCCAGATTTGTGCTTTCTGTAACCAGCGTTGGGTACACGGCTGCAATACTAAACCTTGAAAAGTTAATGTCTTTCATCCTTTAGAAATATCACAGTAGTAAGCAGTTATTATTTATACAAGACACAGTCATCAAACTCTACTAAATAATAATGTAATTATTGGTTCATAATTGTTCCTAAATCTATAATAGTCCCACTCTGCTCATGAGGCATTCCTCATTAGCTCTGCTCCTAACACTAAAAAGCATTAAACGCTGACTGCTTTTTCACAAGTGATTACTTTAACCCAGCTTGTTTTTAGATTATGTATTTGTCTCTGAGCATACTGTGTTAGGAAACCTTTGAGGCTCACATAAAGGCAATCTCTCCTAATTGACATTGGTACTTTGTACATTCAGGAGGTAAGGTCAGCATAGGGAATCGAGGTGAGCCAGGTAAGATGCAGGTGTTACTGTAGGAAGAAAACACCAATAAATTCTGCAATTAATATTCAAGATATTTCTGTTCTCATCAGCATTTTTAAATATGACATAAAATGCAGAATAACTAAAATTTCTAATACAAACTTGTATACATGTAATGAACTGGCCTGGTTCATTCAATTTAATCCTTTTGTTTTATACATAATATTTTCCATTTCTCAAGAGCCATGTGAGCCACGTGAGCCTATGCAGGTGAATCATAGCACCTGCAGATGTGTTAGTATTCTATTCTGACCAATGTTTTATTCACTGAGATAATGAAAACAATGAGTAATAATATATTACCTTCCTTGTCTTGTGTCTGTACAATGTGGTTTTGCAGTCAGTTCTAGCTCTTCACAAAAACAGCAAAATATAAATTAGTTTGATCATACTTATCGTATAAAATATGCATACTAAGTGGTCTCGTTAGGAATCTTTTTCCGAGCAATTACGAAGAGCTACTGCTAACTTATTCGTGAAATTAGGAGGTGGAAATTCGTCACAGGCCCTGTCTTCCATTCCTACAGTATTGTTGCCACTATGAATTATTAAACTGACTTGTGAAACATAAGAATAGAAATGCTTAAGGCCAAAAGACAAAATAGCCATTCCAATTTTTTCTCTGTGATAATTACATCATGGCCAGCAGCTGGTTGCGTAACTTCCTGCCTCTTGGCGTTGACATGGACAGTTTAATTTTAACCTTCTGAGATGTAAGCTTTCATTTGGTGTGCATTTTTAATTTGCCTAAGCTCTTTGGATCCAACTCATAGACAAAAAATATTGATTTTTCATCAGTTAGTAAAAAAAAACAAAATAAATGACAGATAAAAAAACAAGTGCCTTCAAAAAGAATAACCATCTGTTTTAATAGAAGTGTTGTCTCTGCTGTTTTTATATTTTGTTAGATAGGACTGTCCTGAGTCTTTATCACTGTTTTGTCTTTAATCTGGTTTTCTTGTTTTGTACTCTGTTAGCTTTAGAATATATCATAGATTTTGTTAAATTGTTCCTTTTTACTTTGTCACACCTGTTTGTTTTTTGTTTGTTTTTTTGTTTTGTTTTTTTTGCTAACTGCTAGTTGTTATTCATTTTATCATTAGTTTCAGCAGTATATAGTTCACATGGCTGCATTTGTCCTCAGCCAGTCTAATGTTCTTGTCTTTGCTGGTTATTTCTGTTCTGTTATGCTCTTGGCGTTTCAATTTGTCTACAGTTTGTTATTTATCTAAACAATCCTCTTTACTTTAAATCTCACCTTCTGGATCCCAGTTGCTCTGCATTTGGGTCCTTACCTCCTTCACAAAACAAGTGTCTTAATAAATTTATCAAAAAGAAATTGTTTAGACTGAAAAATACCCTGTGGTGTAAAATGACCATGAACGTCTCAGGTTCATGCATGCGTTGCTCAGGAAGTTGATTTTTTTTAGTTAAGACAGTAAACAAGTAGAATTATTTATAGTACAGTAAAGTTATGTTTTGTTTCATAGTTTAGATTAAGTTAAATGAAGCATCCGGTTTACTTCTGTTAACTGGTACCTGCATTAAACTTCTGCTGGTGGGGTTTAAAATGTTATGTCATGGTTTCCAAAATGTAATGTTACAGTATATTTAGTTTCGGTTTTTATCCTGAAAACTGATGTGCGTGCAGTTAAATAACTACGCAGATTAGTCTGCTGTTTTTATTTTCACCAGACTGATGAGCTAATGTCAAGAAGGTCATAATGGTTCAAGTGACAACTTGTATAAACCTTCACACTGCCAGCAATTTTGCATTAGACGATTATAACTGCAGAATTATGATTTTCTTGCAGGGAATGCCCAAGGCTGTACCAAAACTGCTAAAGCTGACAGCTGCTCAATTTTCATTGACCCACCCCCAGCACCCCTCAGTCCATTTTAGACCAGCCATCAGTTTATTAATCTAGTCAGAAACATTTTTGAGCTTGTTCCAAGGAGTCCTTATAGGCGAGATCATAATTGTTTAGAACCTTTCCACAGAACCGCTATATAAAAATCTGAACTTTTTATTTTTCTTTTAACACTGTTTAACCCATTAATTGAGGACCTTCACACAAAGGGCTCTCTCATATTTATAGTCATAAAAACAAGTTAACAACACCACTTCTCTGAATGAAAATACTGTTTTATTGGATAAAATAAGGAGGTTTTTATGAGCTGCGAAGAGAAGCATCAATGACCCAAGCCCTCATACTGATGGATATTCTGTAGACGAGGATCTTTGAGCGCTCTTCTGGAATAGTGTCGCTATGCTTCTCCGACTTTTTCACACTGTGACAATATGACAGAGTCAGGCCTTTCACGGAGATATATAAAGATGAATTCATCAAACTACATAGTCCTAATGACATGAATAAAAGAAAGAACATATAAATTAATCATTACAATTAGTCATTGCAGGCTTTTTACTAATGAGGACAGTGTCTCATGGCCTTAATCAAAGCACATTTTTAGTCATCTGCACAGAACTCTCAGTGATAAGATGATTGCTGGCACCAATGTGGGTAATCAACTGGCAGGCTACACACCAGCTTTGATCAGCAAGATACAACATTACTGCCTTTGTTGCCTCCTGTATGATTCTAATTTTCATCAAACGGATCAGCTGTTCTATGACAGTCAATCCAGTTTTTTTTTTTATTCTCTTCTCTCTCAGTTGCAACATGTTATATATTTTTCTACTTCCTTTTTTGTCGATTGTCGTGTTGATGCTTTTGGAGGACGTCATCTAACTGCAAAAACCCAAACATTATTCAGTCAGGACACACAATGTCTGATTTCACCTGTCAGAGTTGTATTTCTCAATCAATCAGTATTATTGACTCTAATAAAAATCTGAACTGGAACTGACTGTCAATAAGCTCACAAAATCCAACAGAGCCCAAGATTGCATTTTTTTAACCTTACTTTATAAATATGGGAATACGCTGAGGTTCACAAAATCTAATCAGTTTGAACAAAAGAGGCAACCTCTTATTCTCAAGTAATTTCTCCCCAGAGATGTTTTTAAAGTCATGTACTAAACTCAAATGCAGTAAAAAAAAAAACAACTATTTTTTCCCAGGAGTTGTGTGCTACAGAAAGATTTAATTAAGGCGCCCACACTGGAGCATGCATAATTGTGTCATGTTTGGGAAACGCATGCCACATTCATCAATTTAGAGGTTGCATGCTGATGTGAAGTGTGTTGGTGCAGGAAAAGAATTGAAATATAGTGTACAGTGAAAAGTGGCATCAGTGCATCATGGAGAGGTCCTGTTGAGCAGCACCCTAAAGCCTCTTTCAGACAATCAGTCGTTTCCATTATTCTGATGGCAACTGAATGTGTTTGTTTAACGTCTGAATGCACTTCTTGGTTACTTTTCTGCAAAAGCTACGGTAGATATCTTAGTCATTTGGGCCTTGTAATATTCACACTTGACTTTCAACATGCAAGTATGAACTGGAAGAGGCCACAATAATGACAAGACTTTTCAAGAGTAGATGTGACTTAAGTTAGCATCTCTTTTGCCTTTTGGATGTATGAAAAGAACTGGATTGAAACAAAACAAGGAGATGGAAAACTGAAAATGGTAAAATCCTAAAGTTCAATGGCATTTGCAGTCTGTTTTGTCTAATACAAAAAAACAAAGAGATAGAGAGAAAGAGAGAGAAAACATTGTCACAATGAATGGACAAAGAAAGTCCTAAACTAACTCTAACAGTTAATGCCAAAGTTTTAAACAAGCATGATCTCTGTTGGGGCTAATTCTCAGTTACAACTTCACATCAAAATTTAGCTCAATAACTGAAATATTTACTGAGTGTAGTCATTTTTACCTTTGCTAAGGTGGATTAGCTGTGGCAGCCATTTTGTGTTGGTTGCCTTCAAAAGCTGTTTAATTGTTGATGTACTCCCAATGACAGTTTCATTACAATCTATGCAGTGGTTCACAAGATATTTTACTATTAAACAGAAAAATAAACACACACACAAACACAGGCAATTACATGATTACCCATCCTTTCTGGCAGCGGGCAATAATCAAGAAGACCAAGTCTTGAAAAAAAAAAATATCACTTTACTTGGTGAGGTAAAAACAGAATTAGACACTGATGAAAACGGTAATAGAGACCTGACAGAGAGTTGGGGAAAGAGAAGACTTTCATTACTGCTGGAGGTAATACTGCAGTGGATGATAAGGAGCAGAACAAGTGTTAAAATGGCAATCTAAACAAATAAGGATAAACAAAAGCGTTTGTAAAATGATTCACAACAAAGCAAAACACCCTTAGAAACTTGAACCCAAAACTAGACACCCACAGAAATGCACAAAAAATTGTCTTTACCAAAATGAAGCCATAACAGCAGGACGTAAGTAGAAGAACTCAGAGAGGGTAAATCTCCCCCAAGGCCAAAGAGTCATTAAAAAAATCCAGATCACAACCAAAATTTAATCATTTGTTTTATGTGACAACACCAACATTTCCTAAAGATGTTCATCAAAAATGTGTACATTAGTTTTTAAGTAATCTTGTTAACAGTCAAACAAACACTACTGTGAAAACATAACTTATTTGGAAGAAGTAAAAAACCAAAACAAGATAGACAATAGGGGAATCCAAAACTTAAGAGGACAAACTCCAAACAAAGCACACCTAAAACAGCTCATGACATTTACAGCGAGCGCATCTTATAAAACAAATGCATGTGTTCAATGCAAACGTTCACTGTCATGGCAACACACTCTCAAACCTTCACCTGAACCCGATCTCACAATAATGACAAATATTTCAACCTTGAGCAACTTTCACGTAGAAACCACCCACCTCAAATTCTTTGTTCCTTCTCTGCTCACTTTTTTTTTTAAATAAAGTTAGACCAAGTTAGTCAAAAAGACTTGGTTAGATTGTGGTAACAGATCTATTCAGTTAGGATGAGACAAAAAAATTGCAGTCCTGTTTAAAATTGGACACTTTTCTAAACAGCTCTCTGAGAATCTGTCACTGTGTTGATTAATGGCAGAAAAACCACACTCTGGCTTAAAACCATTCACATGATATGTTATTGGAAAACTTCTGAGATGCTTTTACGTCTAGATTCTTGACAGATAAAATACTATGTTTTTCTCCCTTTACTTGGATTAAATGGGATCTTTACCTCAGTAGCTACAAAGAATGATATAAAGTCACTGCATCGCAGCTACTTCATTACCATCCCTCTCCTCCCCACCAGAATCCTTCCTTCCTGAACCTTCTGGCAGTATTTTATAGCTGTACTTGAGAGTTGATCTCACCTATATGCCTCTGTCTGTCTCATGGTCTGTCTCCGTATTTCATTTGTAATATGTCAGTCTCTTTCCCTCCATCCTGTCTTTTTCAGTCTACTCAGTATTTTATAGCTGTTGTAACAGCCACCTGACCTTTCCCTCTTAGTGATTACTTTATAATGAGACCACAACTCTGTCCGTCTCTCTCTTTACTGCCCACCTTCTTTCCATCACTTCTCTGTCCTGTATACATGCTTGTTCTTTTGTTCTTTTTTTTAAAGATTACTTTCATATTTTCTTGAAGAGAAATTGGACAGTAGAGGAGGAAAACAAGACTTAATGAAGGATACAGTGCACTGTATCAAATTTAAATTTGCTTTTAGCTCCTGAGGAATCCAACTGAACACAGTTTGCCAGACGCTTTGCCTGTCCTTGGACATCTTTAACCCACCGATTTAGGTGTTCTCATTATCTTCCTTCATAGATTTCAGTTGTTTTCTTATTTAAAAATAAAAATAAAAGAAATCAAGATCTATATAATGGTCAAAGTGTTTTCAGACTGTTGTTTGAGGCAACAATAAGTGAATTAACAATCTTGAGGCATGGCACTGAAGCCATGGCAACAGACCAGGACAGATTTCTATCTTTGTACGGTGTACGCCAACGACACACGCACTCTCTTCAGAATAAATAGGCCACCAACTGAAATTTACATGCAAAAATTTTTTTATTGGCTTTGCATGTTTGTGCATACAGCATAAAAGGGTTTTCCCCAATCCTGCTCAATAGCTGGTATCATAATGATAAACATAGCACCCATCCTTCAATAACATAATTATTCTGACCACTGGAGCCCTGCTGAGATGGTGAGACTTGTGTCTTATTCTGTAGCTGGGAAGCATCTGAGACTGTAACATAAGGAGCTTAACTTCAGCAGGAATATTACATTTTATTTCTAAAGTAGCAAGTTCTACTAATGCTGGAAAGAAAACTTCCCAAAGCTAAACTCACAGATTATTTTTTTAATTTTGGAAAACAGCTCATGTTGCCTTAAGCAAGTGTTTTATAGCTTTTTTAAAAAAAGGGAGATAATAGCTTGTTTAGTTTTGGAATAACTTCTATATTTGGCATGGATTTGTTTCGAACCGTGTTAGCGCCTTCGGTTACTGGCAAAATAATTAAAATTATGAAGTAAAATTTGGATTTTTTTAGTCAATATTCCCTTGGTTCTCAACAAAAAACCCAAGTTTTGGGGGGGTTTTTTGTTTCTTTTTTGGGGGGTTTTCTGCCATCACTGGCAGAAAAACAAAAAAGGTATTAATGAACAAAAAGTACAGCTCTAGTGGTCTAGAGTTATAAAACTATATTGGGATGGGTTTAAGAAGGGGTCTGAGAAGCCTGTAACAACTCTGCTAATTATTTTGAGAGAAATTTTGTTTTCTGAATTTTCCTTTGAACCCATCCATCCATCCATTTTCTTTTACCCGCTTCTCCATTCTGGGTCGCAGGGAGCTGGTGCCTATCTCCAGCAGTCACTGTGCGAGAGGCGGGGGACACCCTGGACAGGTCACAAGTCCATCGCAGGGCTGTCCTTTGAACATGTTCTGCAATTAAGCAACAAGACAGCAGGGTCCTGCAACTCACTCAAGTAAATTAAGAACTCCCGCAAACATGTTGCGATATTTTAGAGGCTGCCTCCTAAATGCCGTTAGCGATTTGGCAACCCAGTGAGATACTGGCTTTAGATATCTGAAAGCAAACTGGCTGCACATTTTAAAATGCATAAGTTGCACTCCTATTATGAGACATGTATGCTGTTCTAAATCAACAGCAATGCGAACGTAGGATGGCAAGACTTGGATAAATAATACATTTTTTTCCATGCTACTGGGCTGCAGTGGCAGAGTTCAACAGATCAGTTGGTGCACCTACGTGGCCCTTCCTGTTGCTCAGAAAACCACAATTGCTGATTTAATGCACCAGTGAGTGGCAAACTCCTGACTCAAAAACTTCTCGAAGCAGCGTGTGTAAATCTTCCGACAGGTGCACACACAAACACAATCAACAAACACGCAACGTGTCAGTCACACGGAGAGACAATTCGCACCGAACCAGTGCCCCCCTGCCCACCCTCACCCCCCCTGACAAACATACCAAAAGGAAGAAATCAGAAGCGAGCAATCAAGCGGAGAGGATGTGTCTCCGCGGGAGGGACAGTCAGGAAGAGACAAGAGCAAGCGAAGGAGAGACAAAAACAAAATGAGACTGCAGAGAAAAAGATTAAGAAATACAAAGGCAGGAAGGGAAACACAATCAGACAGGGAAATATCTGCACAAAGAAAACCTGTCTGGATGCTTGATGATGTTTGTGATATTATTGATCCCAGTGTGTTTTTCAAAAGAATCCAGACATATGGCGCTTCTTCCACATTTCTGCTACCTCTTCAACTTTCTTTTTTACTTTTATTTAGTTTATATCAGGAGGTGTGGGTTCAAGAGGTGAAGAAGAGAGTCCAGGCAGGATGGAGTGGAAGGAGAAAAGTTTCTGGAGTGATTTGTGGCGACCCCTGTAAAGGGAACAGCCGAAAGAAAAAGAAGAAGTTTCCATGGTTACTAGAGGACATCCAGGTAATTCTGAAAGTTAAACGACACAACTAATTTGAATGGCCAATCATTAAAATGTGTTAGTTTACTAAAAATTTAATCACTGATCAGTAAAGCCATGTTAGGAAGGCACATAAATGTAGCCATACAAATTTGATCAAAAGTGGAGTAAAGCTTGTGGTTTTCCGCCAACGCTTTGATTTAAAATTCTAGACCCACCCTCACACTTCTTTGACTTGGTTCTGTCCAACTCAGAACTGTAGGCCATTCAATCAAGAAGATGAGACATAAGGAAATAGTGCAATATCTATTTCTGACTGTGAATTTGACATAAAAGAAAAACAAACACTTTGAGCAATAGTTGCTTGTTATTTTGGTTATTTGAGTAAAGAGACTATCTCACCAGCTTTTAGACCGTGCCGACACTGGTTTTGATCCAGCTATCACTGATTACACACCTGCATGGGTCTTATATAGGTAAACCAATAGGGCATGGCCAGGCAGGATGCTGTGTCTTAAACAAACATCCACAAATACTGACTGAAGAAAGAGAATCTTGAGATGGTAGAGAAGACATTATTCAGAAGAGCAAGACATCCTCAAGTTCAAGATGATTACATTTAAGTCTTTAAAACAGCAAACTTTTGGGTTGAAAAGATGTCTCTAGGCAAAGATCAGACTACATTTGGCCTAAAGATGAAAGTATTGTTGACTAAATTTAAATATAATTTTAAAAAAATGTCTACATTTATCCAATTGGTTTAAAAAAAAGGATTTGATCAAAAATGAAAGTAGCATTCCTTGAAGGATTGCATATCACTTGTCGCATTTACAGGGTTTTAAACAAAGATGTAGAATTATTTGTTAATAGTCGTAGTATGTGAGAGGTATGACTCTCAGCTACCATATTTTACCTCAATATTGGTAAAACTGAACAAAATAAATCAATAAAAGGTAAAGCCCTTTAGGTGTATTTTGAGGTCGATTAGCTGCAGTGGCCAACTTGAATAAGGTTGGCTTCAGACGTTAATTAGTTTTAAATGCACTGTCAAAATCAGTGCAGTGGTTCATGATATTTCAAAGCAAACAACAACAGAATTTAGACACCATGATGCTTTAATAAATGATGACATCGGTTTTTTTATGGCTTTTTTGTTTTAGCTAAGATCAACAATCATGATCACTGCCTTCTAGTGCTATCATGTAGTGGTTTCAGTCACTGATAGTCTTACATTTATTTTACCGTCAGAACAGCTTTTGCCGCCAAACATTTTGTGTTAAAATGTGTACCTCTGCGGAGCATCTTCTAACAAAATTATTTTACTGGAGCACAATAAAAAAAAAAAAATCGTGTAAGAGAGATATGAAGTCAGATTACTTTTGAAAACCCTCATCTTTGCTCTTATCAAAATGTTTGCTGGCACCACTTGTGAAACATCTTAATTACAAGCACAAATAATGAGCATGTTTTTATCCACTCGATGAATCTCGGCCTGTAATTGCCTTAATTAACAAGTACACTCAGTGTAACAACAAAAGGTAGACGAGAGGGCTGGGTAAGAGAATGGAGGGGAGAAAAGTTTAAAAACAGTATCAAGAGGAAGTGACAGAAGCCACAGGAGGAAGAGGTGTGTGTGTGTGTGTGTGTGTGGGTAGGTGGGTGGGGGGTGGGTGGGGTCATGATGAAGACAAGAGCATGAAGAGAGATGGGACTAAGACAGGACAGAATTATAAAGAAAGTTCATAGGAGAAATAAAATACATTTAGGTCATTTAAAAGAAATATGTGTTCACTGTATTGTGAAATATAAAATCTCATAATGGTGGTGTATTCATTTGTTTTAAACTGTGATGTGTCACTCTTTGATGGCTTTGTTGCTGTGTTATTATGTCTCCTTGTTACATCAGTCACAAACAACAATCTGGGAAATTACATTTTATTGGCGTGATGGGCTGTTTACAGAAATCATTCACCGATGCCTATTTTTTGCTCTGTGAGTGATTTTTCATCTCAATGGAAGTATGCGCATCGAAAGAAATCTGATAACTGGAAGCAAAGTGGCTGATGAGATCAAAGTGGCAGCACCAAACGGAACAAGACACTGTCTTTTGGCCTATCAGGCTCACAGAAAAGGGCTTTTACTGTTCATTTCTGGTATAAAGACTTCCTAAACGGTAAATTTAACAAGAACTTCCTCTCATTCATCTTTCAAACGTCTGTGAAATTGCAGCGCTTTAAAAATTTACATGCCTCTGGGTATAAAAATCACAGGAAGTTAAACAGCTGAGAGGTGGACTGGATTTTAAGGCTGCCTGGATTTGATCACATATGGAAAATGTGGAAAATTAGATAAAGAACTTGAAAGCACAGAAGCTGTAGTATGTGATATTAAACACAGCTACAGTACAGTAGATTTAAAGTGGGGTGGGGTGGAAACATAATAATGCATGTGCTCATAAACTGAAAAGCAGAGAAGAGAAAGCACTGGAAGCTAAAGTTGAAGAAGGACGGTTTATTGAAAGAAAAGTCATACTGATTGGGATCAAGATGTGCTCTAAAAATAATGTTGACTTCTCCAGTCACGACTGCCACTGTCCATTGTGCACTAATCACTTACATATGCAGAGGGAACCTGTCTGCCCACAGAAGACCTTGAGGACTACAAAAAAAAAAAAAAACCCGCAGAAAATGTCTCAGATGTCTCCTAGCAACAGAGAGGTAATTGTACAAGATAATACGAATGTAGATGGGTCACTGCAATACAAGGACACGAGAGAGAGAAGAGAAGAGAAGAGAACTGAGTGAGAAAATCCGCTCTGTGTAAAAAAATGACTGATTTGATCAGATTGTTGCTCCATTAGCATGTCATATGTTAGTTAAAAACCCTGCATCCATGTCAGACATTGATCAATTAGCACAACCACTCTAAAAAAACATTTTTAAATATAAGTAATTTGAATTTTATGGCAACAACACATGTAATAAATGTTGAAACAGGTGCAACAAAAATCTGTACAATTAAAAAACAGCTGGAGGAGCATTTTGCAACTAATTTGCCTTTTTGGCAGCAGGTCAGTAAGAGGACTGGGTATAAAAAGAACATTTTAGAGAGGCTCTCAGAAGTAAAAATGGACAGAGGTTCAGCTGTCTAAAAATCTGTCTAGAAAAATTTTCAATTTCAGAATGATTTTTCTAAATGCAAAATTGGGAAGACTTTGAATAACCCATCATTTATATTTCTTAATTTTCAAATTTTCAAAAAATGTTGGGGTTGTCATGAGAAACAAATGAATAAATTTTATTTTTAATGATGCTAGGGCCTTGGTGGAGGTTTGTGCTCGATGAATGCTAGTTTGGAATTAGAGTTGTATTTTTTAAATATTCTTAAAGATCTTTGTTTTTTTTTTATTTTGTTTTGTTTGTGTTTGGTCAACGTTCACACAAATGTCTTGGCCTGTAGATGCAGTCTGTGCACAATCTGGGAACCCCTGTTATCTTACTTTGTGTTAATTGCTCTTTGAAATCTATAATTTTAGGGGAAATAAAGTTTATTTCTGACCAAATTGACAAACTAATGGCTAGTCAGAGTGAGGCTGTGACCAAAATCATCTCATGTCATCTTAAAACAACTCCAGGGTCACCACAGTTTGCAACTAGCAACAGCTAGCTGTAGCACTTCTGCTACTTCTAGCAGGAATAATTTAATGGTTTGCTGGAATAACTGTATAACTGATGGCTGTACTGAGCTTTATAAAATAATGTTCACATGAGGCACTGATAAGTATTTGATGCTGGAGTTGTTTTAAGATGACATTAAACCGTTTTAGTCCAGGTCCTGTTCAAACTAGCTGTTAGCTCATCAGTCTTTATTTTAAAAATTATTTACTACAGTTACTGGTGGGTTGACAGTGCTGTTTCCATAAATGCTACAAGTGTTTTGTATATAGTCTGTACATACCTCTAGAGAAAGGTGCAATTTTGTCCAGCTCATACTTTGCATTCGCCCTCATTTTCTATATAAGGGGTGAAAGTGAGAAAAATGAAATGGTAGAAATTGAGGTAATTAAACTGGAGCCTTCTCTGGAGCCCATGTGACTCGCAAGTAGGGCAGCGATTTAACTATCAGCATGGCAGTGAACAAAATCATACAGCCATGATAATGTCTGAGTGGCTTCAGGACAAATCACTGACTGTCCTAAAGTGGCCCAGTCAAAACCAGGACTTAAACATGTACTTTTAGTCATTTTGCACATGCATTTCTTTAAATCATTTTTAGATGTGAGAAACATCCTGCAAAAAAAGAGACAAACATAGTTACACCTTAGTACATTTATAATAAAATCTGTAGGTGGAACTACACTAATATTATGCTTTTCATTTCGTTTGAAACAGATTGAGAGGGTTTAACTGAAAAAAAAAGTGATGACGTGCAAAACTTTGAGTGTAGGACCAATAAAATCTTAGTCAAGATTTAAAGTTGTAGCTGCTTTCAGATTTGCTGACATGAAATGCTGCATTTAAAGATTTAATACTTAGACAGGACAGCAATGACTGTTTTAAAGTATTAAAATTTATTAATACTCCCCAAGATGTGTTTTTTCACCATTTAAAATGCAGTCCATATGTCTTAAATGTGCGAAGAAAATTTCCATGAATATTTGCAGTAATATCTATGTATGGTTGAAAGGTCAAAAGATGCCCTTTTCATAATGTAAAAAGGACATTTACATGAAGAAGACAGGGTTTGAGCTAAAGTCAGACAGGCTAAACAAACACCAACTTTTAATGTCCTTGTTTGGGATGAATTTGGACCATATTAGAAAAACACCCGACTTTCAACATTTCCTTTTCCTGTTTGACTTGGACATGTCAAACAGGCTAAGCCGAGTCCAGTTTTCAGCATCCTTTTCATGACTGGCCGACCTTAAATAGGCTTTAAAAAGATGTTCATGTGTGTTTAGTGTTTTGTACGGAAGCTGAGAATGGCCATATTTGCAATAATTACTTGTAATGTGATTTTCTCTAAATCAAAGCTAATTACTGTAATATTTTGAGATAACAAATCTAGTTTTATCTAATTATCTAACGTAGTGTAGTAACAGGATAGACAAAGTTATATACAAAGAAAATAAATTCAAAACAAAAATAGGAGTTTATAGAAGTATACTTTTTTTTTTTTTTTTTACACCCAACACTTGATTAATATATATATATATATATATATATATATATAAAATCATCCACTAAATAACTATTTCTGTTGACTTGGTTATAACATTCTTAATTAGTATTTATTTTCTATATCAATAGATAAAAAGTTTGTTTTGTAAAAAAAGTTTTTTTTTTTAAATGAATTGACTAAGGTCCAAAAAATAGTGTTTTTTTTCTGTTACACGCTTGTTATTCTGAGTTTCTAGAACAAAATAAATTTTTTCTCATAATCTCTAGAAAACAAGCCTAGTTACCTTGAGATAATAAACCATTCTCATGACAAAAAAAAAAAAAAAAAAAAACTTATCACAAGATAATAACAAAAGAGAATGTCAAGCAAAAAAATATAAGAAAACATTCTACTTATATCATCTCCCAGCTTCCATAGTTTAGGAAAAGTGTAATCTTATTTTGTATGGCAACTTTATCTTTACTGATTTAGATTTTTAACTTTTATCTTTAAAGCCTAATTTTGTTGTCTGAAATAAACATCATTATTTATAGTCAATTTCTAAATCTGTCAGCCACCAAACAATTAACAGGTCAAACAGTATCTCAGGTTTTTTGATATAATGCCAAAGTTGATTTCTAATTACACAATTAGGGCATTCATTAAATAAATGTCCAATTGTCAATGAATGTCTCTTCATATTAGAATTATTTGTCTGGCTAACAACAGACAATCAAAACAGAATAATCACGCAATTAACCATAGAAAGCCAGCTCAAATATTGATGTGAGAATTATTTGAGGCCTCATTACACTTATTTTGTTCAAAAAGGGGAATACTAAAAAACACAAACTCACTTCATTCGCTTTGCCAGAACTGCTAACGTGGAAATTATTCATGCTTATTTCAGAACCGAGGCTAAAACTGAATAATAAGTGCACTCAGTCAAACTATTGTAATTTCCTGCCAGTAAGTCTGCTCTTTGGGGTGCCTTTTATAATTTGGTAATAATTTAAATCATTCCAACTGATAAAAAGTAAAATAAAATCAAGTTAAAGTAATAGAAGCTGTTTTATTTATTTTTTTGCTTTAAAGTGAGTTGTTTGTATATTTTTGTTTGTTTGTTAAAGGGACATGGACATTTTTGTCAGTTACATTTCGGTGTTAATAACCAGACATTAAACAAACAAAATAGGAAGTTTAACTTAACATTTCCTTAAAACAAAAACAAAAATAAAAACAAACAACAAAGAAAGGAGAATTTTAGACAACAGGGCTATCACCTCTTGACAGTTTTGGCCTCCATTACAACATAATTGTGATAAATTTAGTAGAATTAAATTAAGTACAGTTTAAATGAGGATAGATCATTTATCAAACCAATGGCAGTTTTATTCACCAAGACATTTGCATGCAGCAGTGTGAGAGACAAGCTGCCAAACAGCCATTAACTAATTATGCCTAACAGCAGTTTTTTTTTTTTCTTTTTAACTAGAAATGAGTAACAAAATGCTTTGGTATTTTTTTAAGTACACACTCAGAAGCCCTTAATAAAATTTGGTCCCATTAAAAAGTTGAAGATTCACTAGACGACCTCTGTTCTGGTTTGGAGCAAGAAACATTTGATTTTAAATATCTAATATCATCACAACCCAAAGTTTTAGGCTGCATTTTCATTTGGTCTTTTCTTTATTCGGTGTCTTAAATATTTATTTTCTTTCTTTAACTTAAATCTTTTCATGCTCATTATTCTTCCTCATGCATTCCATTTTTCACTATTGTGCCCTGTTAAGGTTTTGTTTTATTATATTGGTTTCTGACAAGGCCGAGCGTGGACGGAGTCAAAACGAGAGGACGCAGACAAAGGTTTAACCTTTTATTAGAAAACACCAGACTATTAGGCTCGTTAGTGTTAAGAGCGGCACTCACGGTCTGGAATCTGGCTTGGTCTGGGACTGGAACGATCACCAGGAGTTGCGAGGTGGAAGCAGTAACGATCGTCCGTGAGGGGATGCGGCAGTCGGGTAAGTCCAGAGTCAGGCAAGGGGTCAGAACCAGGAAGTCCATTATGAGCAAACAAATCCAGACAGGGATAATCCACGAGGCGAGGTCCAGAGAGGGAAAGCGAGGGTCGTTACCAGTAGTCAGAGTCCGAGAAGGTGACCAGCAAGGAGTAGGCTGAAGGCGAGGGTTGAGAGACAGGCAAGGGGTAGAGAACGAGGCAGGCATGAACTGTGAATAAGTGCTGGACATCTACTAGGTATAAACCGGTCAATAATACGGCAAGGAATGAGTGAGAGCTGTGATCTTAAATACTGGGTGTAACAGGTGAGACTAATGGTCATGATTGCAGAGGCGTGGATCTAGGAGGCGTGGCAAGGCTGTGGAAAGTTACTGGAAACTGTGGTCTGTGATCAGGAGGCGTGGCAGGAACAGTGAGCTGTGACAGGTTTCATTTCCTTTGTGGTTGGCTTTTTGTTAATTATTGTATTTTTTAGTTTCTCAGACTAATAAAACTATAGATAAACTTTGCTCCCACGTAAACTGATTTTAAGGACATTTTTAATGGGTGTAAGTCTGGACAATGTTGCCCCCTGAAAAAGAAGATCAGTTAAAGGAGGTTGATTCAATAGTTTTATTCAAAGCTGTGTGCTTAAAAGCAAATTTCAAGAAACTTGACAAGAGAATTATGCTTTACTTGGAAACTTCTAAAAACTAAGTCATTCTAATCTGGTAAGGTATTAATATCATAATAACATGTAAAGAAGTTCTTCACAAAGTGAGAGCTGCTTGACTTTTAATGGTAGTCAGTGAATGTGGCTGTTTAACCATTGTTTTCTTACAGTACCTTTTAAAAAGGCTATAGAAAAGTGCTCCTGGAATCCCAGTTGTATAAATTAAAAAATTTGCTAATTAAAGCATGGAAATATGTCAAGACCTTCCTCCTACAACTTGAAGAAGCTCAGATTTGGTAATCCAGTGGGACTGGCCCTATGTCTCTCCTGTTTGACAGTAAATTACCACATCAAACTAATGATTATAAAAAAGCCCCTAGTTAGCATACAATAATAATCTGCAAAATAAATAGGTAGAAATGCATACTTTGTTTTACATTGATCAATGTTTGAAATTGCATATGACACAAATGAAACATTAGGAAAATGGGCTTCTTATTGCTGGACACTTAAAAAAGAACCCAAATGGAAAGAAAGAAGATAGTTAGAATTTATGAGAAACATAGGAAGTGCATACACAATCAAAGTGTGTATTCTGTTGTCTTTAAGCCTAAAAGACTACCACTTAGACCAGTCTGTATTTGGTTGTAAGATAAACACATTCACCACATAAAGGAAAAAAAGACAACACCGAGACAAAAAAGTTCAGGAATTGTCCATTGTAGGCTGTGATGCCTGTGATCCATGAATAAAAAGACAGATGATATTATTTTTTGTTCTTTCACTGCTTACATAAAACACCAAGTAAAAACCTAGTCAAAGTAGCTCTGGATTTGGTAACTTGCTAAATCTAAGAAGCTTTTTGAAGCTACATTGAATATCCTGCCATACAGAAACTTATGCCACTGTTTTCTATAGTTGCCTAAGGGGTCCTTCAGCTATGAGCCCCACTCTTACAGATGGGTTGGCTCTACAGGGCTCCCCTTCCTGCAGTCTCACATAGTTCTCCAGACAGGACTAAACAATGTTAGTTCTATTTTATTCTACATTTGGTGATTTGCCGTGCCTTCGGCTGTGTGCAGCAAGCCTCAAAGGTTTACATTACTCAATTCAGAATAACAAGGATAACTTGGAAAATTGGGTTAGACGAGGACCGCAGGTAACACAGCCCAGCAGTCTATTGAATTATTTGTAGATCATCACTGTATGAAGCTCCTGTTAGCACATGATGTCAGAATCATGACCTTCTTTGCTGCAAAGCCATGTTCTCTTAATGGGCGTTATGTCTGAAACAGTGGCTTATGTTGAAAGCCTGGACTTCCGATGGAGCATCAAAGTGACTGAAGACATTAACGTCCAGCAAATATCTTTCTAAATGACTTTCAGTCAATGTCTGGCTTTTAGTCTTTCAGCCATATTTTGTCCTTGTAATGTTTCAGGCTTCTATTGCTTTCAGCGTTACTTTTAGGGCAATATTTTTTTCCCTGTGACACAAATAAGTCAAAAGCTTAAGTTTTGAATGAGAAATTTAAGTGTTTTTAATAAAAATAAATCAACAGTTAATTCTGTTTGTCTTACAATGAAGAGTTTTCGAGCTCTGAAATGAAATTATTTTAAACATCTGAAAGGATGAATGACTACATGTTAGGTTATTGGTCGATTCTAAATTGGCACTAGGTGTGAGTGTGCTTGGTTGTGTGTTTTAATGTTGCCCCTATTATGGACAGGCAGCTTGTTCAGGGTGTTCCTGGCCTCTGCCCCAACAACTGTTAGAAAAAGGCATCAGCTCCCTGCAACTGTGAACAGAATCAAGTAATTATAGAAAATACAAAATGTAGGTTTTACTGAAACTTTCAGAAAATAATTTTTGCATGGACTTGTAAAACTAATTAACATTTGGAGTAAATCCAATTCAAGATGGTTGCCAAAAACAACTAACATTAGAAAACAAAATATAGCTATAACTCAGCCATTTTTGCAAATATTTAGCTAAAAAGTTGGTGTGGTAGTAGCTGAGCATCATTGCCACAACACAATCTAGGTCTTACATTTTGTGCAAGATATTTGGCACATTTGTCTCATGTGTCTCATGTATTGGCCTCCTAAAAAACTGGTGGCCAGCTCAGAATGTACCTCAGCTCTCTTTTACTGACTGCTGAGCATGTTCACCCCATCCCCCATGATACTGAACAGGAAAAAGCAGGTACAGAAAATGAGCGAGATTTATAGCTTTAATCAAAGATCAGAGATCAAACTAATTTGTTTAATAATAACACATATAGACCGTGTTAACTTTTACTTGAACATTCCCATTCAACATCAGTTTTTCATCACAACTTATTATTCTTCTAATACCAGACCTTGACCATTAAAGTAATGTAATTTAATTTTCTCACATATTAAATCATAGAATAAATTCAATGCGTCTTTGAAATATGGTGATTTTAATAAAAAGTTACAGGTTACTGCAGTGTACAGGAGTTAGGTTAGAGTGGTGTTATTATCCTCACAGTAGCTGGGCTCTTGCTTAGGTGCAGGGTTCATTAAAGTGTAAAACAAGAGACATTAATCTCTTGTTTTATAATGAAACACAAGGTCTGTAATTTTCTATACCTGAGGTCATTCTAATTGAATCATGAACTGAGGGACATTATGTACACACATTGTACATGACTGATTCAAACCCCTCTTTCATCTTGCTGTTTTCACTTTCTCCTGGCCACTGTGGATTACAGTCTTTCAGCAACAAGGTGTTTCTGCATTTATTTTGTAGGATAACAGTTTCCTATATAATTTTATCCTGATTGCTTTTTTGTTCTTCTGTGTTTTTCTAACGCTGATGCAAAAACTTCACGTTATATATAAAAGTAGCTTCCTTGAAGGAATACATATTGCCCACTGCCTTGATGGCAAAGTTTTAAACAAAGTGCCAAGTGATTTGTTTGCGGTCAGAGGGTGTTGGTGATGACTCTCAGCTATTGCTCTACCATATTTTAGCTCAATAGCTGTAAAAATGACTGAGTTTCTGCATTGTGGTTTCTGATGGGATTTGCAGGTCCAAACTGAAAACGTTAATCAGTTTGGTCTCAGAGTTCTTTCATTATTTTATTTAACCTTGGATCTTGTGCACTAGGTTTTGTGCAGTGCAACAATGTCCAGCTAGCGTGCACAAACAACAGACTAGTTGAGGCAACAAATATACATCAAACATATTAAATAAATGCTTAGGGATCTTGTAATATATCTGGGTTGTTAGAGCACTGTTGTGCATCTGCATTAGTATATGTGTATATTGTTGGTGCAAAACTCCAGAAAACACGTAGATGTGCAATTGATTGATGTGCAGTTTAAAACATACTTCGGGACCAAAAAAGAAAGAGGCAGTTCAGATACAGTTTGTGATAAAGCATCTAACACTGCAGCATGAGAACAAAGCACAACAACTGCAGTAAAGGGCAAGCAAGACGTTAAACTGGGGTAATGATAATGATTGATAGTGTTGACTCCCAGGCTCTGCTATTGCTTCTTGTCATAACTACTTGTACATAAGCTAACTAAATGGTGGAAAAGAAAATGAGCTGGAGCAAGTGTTTTGCCAATTTAAGAAGAAAGGTGAGTCAAGGAAAAAGACCACAAAAACTGACCGAGACTACAAGCAGTTTAAAACTTGAGGAGTACTTTCCACTGAATTTTTTCTTCTTATGTTTCCAGTAAGAACACAGATGGATCTACCGTCTCAAACATTTAGAGGAACCTGAAAAGAGCACATCGATCACAGTTTCAAATCTTTTTTTTTTTTTTGTAAATTTGAGCAATACTTCCTTGGAGTAGCCTTAAAGTAAATAAAAATTATTTTTATTACTGAATTTGCATAATATTACCATATTAAAATGAATTTCTTTATCCATCCATTTTTTTTTTCTTGTTCATGGTTTCAGGTAACTATAGGGCATTGGATAAGAGGAGTGGTATACCCTGGACAGGTCACCAGTTCATTACATGGCCATATAGAGACAAACAACTGTGCACACTCACATTCAAACCTAGCACCAATTTAGAACTGACAATTAAAGTAGCATGCATGTTTTTGGACTGTAGGGGCGAGAACAAGCAAACTCCACACTGAAAAGCACCAGCCGAGTTTTGAACCCAGGACCGCCCTACTGCAAGGCAACAGCACCGAGCAACTGTGTAGCCTAAAAAAATACCCTGACTTTTTGAATAACTGTTGGGATTACTCCAAGAGGCGACAACCGGTGAGGGGCAACACACAGAAGAGAGGAAAAACAGACACTCAGACTCCAAACTGTACACTAACTGGTAGCTAATTGTTGTAACAATTAACAATGCTAAAGTTCAGTTCTGCAGAAACAGAATGCCTGGGTTTGGGGTTTCCACAATGAATGAAAGTCAATGTAGTGTCCATCTTATAAATCCTTAAAATAGATTTGTTTTCCACAGATGCCATCAAGCTGGTCTCCAAGGAGTTTGAAGGCTGGATGAACACCTTGGATTCTTTGTGTGTGTTCTCTGAGCCATTTCTAATCGGACACACCAGCATGCTGTTAAGGGACCTGCTACTGGAGGGGCGTGTTGAGTGCTGCTGTTGTGCATTTTGGAGGCTCCAAATGCAGACCTGACTCCAAAGGCAAACAGATGAAGGTAAATAACTTATTTATTTACTTTCCCTGCAGACACTGAAGGATGCTGCAGAACAAAAAAAGACCAACAATACAACAAAATGATGATAAAAAGACACCAAAGCCACAGATTGTGGGGCATTGTTCTCCATTGTGGATAATTTGTGTACCACAACTCCACCATAGACAGCTCTGCAATGACTGGTGAACAAGTACATTCTAGCACTACCCTGTTTTGTTATTGACTGAAAAATTAACTGAAAAGTGTTTGTAGTGACAGATGTTTTGTAAATTAAATAATCCAGATCAACTGCCCCAAAAAACATGTAATTGTGCATTTATTACCATTATAGCCTATTTAGTAGTGCAGCAGCCAACGCACTGTAAAAGCTGAAGAGGAGAAGGAATCTGCTGAAGTTAAATCTTTAAATATGTTGACATGAGGCTTTTTTTCAGTAAATAAAATGGTGATCCAAAGCAAGTGGGGCACCCAATAAAAGAAGAACATAAAGAAGCAGAACTAACTGGTTATTGTAGTAAACCCAAATTCGCTCTAGGGTGGAAATCTAATGACATCTGTTTTACCTCTGTGTGCGTTACCAGCACACTTCTGGACTGGGTCTTCTGCACCACAAAGAACTTTGCACAAGTTGTCTTACCCTGTTCAGAACTGTCAGGACCAATAGTTTGATAGGCCTATTTCTGATGAAAGAAAGAAAAACAAGTGTGACGTGTTGATTCTGTGACCTTATGAACCTTTTTGTTCCATAGTGCAATTGCAGTGAAAATGTCTTATTGTGTGTTGCATCTCTGACCTAACAAATGGTTAGACATCTTTTAGATGCATTTAGAATGCCCTAAACTTGTATGCAGTAAATTTACAGCATGACAAAAAAATTGTAAGCAGGAAGTGAAATTGTGAACTGGTGAATGAAGTGAAGAAGGCCTAACAGTAACAAAAAAATTATTGTTGTATTCATTTTCATTGGACATTTGGGATTGTAATTAAAAAGTTAATCTCAATTTTTAAGACATTCTTGATACTTGAGAAAAAAAAAGCTTTCTGTACTGATTTTATCTGATTGTTTGAAATATGTTTTGTAGAGACCTAATTATTGCAAACGGTTTAACGGGTTCAACAGTTGAGCACCTAAGAAAATTAGAATACATAAATGAATAAGCAGAAACAGAATACAAAACACCTGAGAGAAAATGATTTTTTGATTATGCTGCATATCCTGTGCATATACAAAATCCTGTGCCCCACTTTGTTTTTCTTCCTCTTTGCTACTTTGGATTTCTTTTTTCCTGATCTCATTCATCCTCTCACCATCTCACCTCAATCTCCTCTCATGCCATCTGCCTCTGTCTCACCACCTGGCACAGTTGCTTTCACCTAGAAGTCTTTCACTGTCTTCACCTGCCTCTCTCCACCTTGATGTCTCCTTATGCTCCTCGCACCCTTTCTGCATGTCTGTCTGTTTCTCGAGTCCGTGTCCTATTCTTTCGCTCTTCTTTCCACCCTCCCTCCATCTGTCCTTCAGCACTGTGGTGAAATGAACTGATGTGTCAGCTGGGTTGATCATCCCTCCAGCTGCTGTCTGCCAACTGCAACTCTCTTTCCCTCATGTGTCGGCGTCTTTCTTTGTCCCGTCCCCCTCTGCCTCAGCTTGTCACTCTCACCGCCCCTCCAGTCTCTGCCATCTTTCACTCTATCACGTCCACTCGTCTCTGTTTCTCCCATTGCATCCACCCCGTGTCTGCTCTCACCATCTCTTTTATTTTCCCCCGAGACAGGCCTGTCAGGAAGATTCAGCCACTTGTCCACAAACGGTCTGATGCTGTTCTGTCTGCATGTGTGCACGCTATCTTGAGTGCACATTTGCACATATATGTGTGTGTTTTGATGTGGCAAAAAAAGAGTGCAAGAGAGTGTTTGTGTTCCTAACAAACAAACAAACCGGGTACGACTATGACAGGACCTTGCTTTTTGATTTAGGAGAACTTGGAAAGGTTTGCATCCAGGAAAATGAACTTTCATGTTTCAGTCCAAGTGAGGATGAACAAAGAAAAAAAAAAAAAAAAAATAGATGAATCTCTGGACAGAAAGGATGAGGAAAAGAACATGGAGGAAGGAAAGATGTGAAGCCTGAGAAGAAGAGAGGCTGTAAATAGATTTACATCTTCCTGCAAGGATGGGAGATGGACAGATGAAGAAGAAATATGAAAGATGGAAAGAGGTGGATGAAAATAACCAGGTTTAATTTCTCTCCAGGGTGGTGGGTGAGAATCAATTGTAATGCCACTCAGTTGTGCTGCATGCCCCACCAGTTGTTTAATATACTTGGTCAATCTCATTTTGACAAAGCAGAGGGGCAGACTGGGAAATTAAACTACCAATAAAGAGATGAGTGGATGGCATGTAATCAGGTTTTTCTAAAGCTACATGTGTTAGAGCTAAGTACAAAAAAATAAACAGTATATAACATTTTAAAAACCTTGATACTGGCTTTATATTAAATGAAAAGCAAGACACTGGTGATGGACTACTGTTTTAAAGTGTTTGAATAGTTTGTTGTTGTCATCTTTGGTTTCTGATGTCATAAATGTCATTAAGGAGATGGATCACAGGCTCCTTCACGTCACACTGGACAATGATTCTGCGTTGACAGAAAAAAAACATCCAGAACATGGATGGTCTTTACACAGTCTTGATAAAGTCTTCGGGCACACTTGAAAAATGCAGTGAGCGGCCCCTTACGTGTGATAGGTCCACAATGGTTTTGAGCATGTACTACACTTCTGTAGCAAGGTCGTGGTGGTTTATCATTGTTGTGGCAGCATAATGGGGTCCTGGCTGGCTTGATCATCTAGAGATTGAAAGAGTACTGCCGAGGCTACGACCCCAGCACATTGCTGATGTCCACACAGCAGTACCTGCCTCAGAATACTGTTTCAGACACAAAAAGCACTTCACGGTTGGAACACACACATACACAAGTATATCACACGCAAGTCCTCTCCACTCCATTAGTTTGCATTTGGCCAGTAAAGTTTGCAACAATTTTCTTTTCCCCCCGCCAGCTTACCATAACAATCAAGGGCGCACACTTGGGTGTTCCGTTCAAGAAAGCATACACTTTAACATAACTTGCACTCAACACTGTTGCATTGTGTTGTATGATGACTGCTTCTCTCATTGCATAACAAAAGTGGGTGAAACGTTTTCATTTTTTATAAATAGGGTTACCAAGCGTAATACATCAAAGAATACATCAAACTAAACATTATAATTTTTCTTTTTGTGCCATTATAAATGTTTTAATTGAGAAAATACAGATTTTTGTGAGTTATTAAACTCCAAAAATCTAAGCTTTTAAAAGCTTGAAAGATCTGTCCCTTCACTTTGCATCACAGAAAAGGTTATGAGCAGAAGGTTGGTGTGACAGAAGAAAATATTTGTGATAGAATGAGATGGGGGCAGGTGATCTTCTGTGGCTTCTGAATGAGAACATTAGGACAGGAACAATAGTTAAGTGTCAAACAAAAGGAAAAAAGCACGACGATAGTTGCAGAGTACAAGTCTGAGAAAAGTCACAATTACTTGCATGTTTCTGTAATCATATCAATTTAAATTATGGCACAGCAGATATATATGACTGTAATGCAGTTATAGTGTTTATTAATAAAACTAGTTAAACCACAACAGACTATTGAGGAGATAAGAATGTGTGCAATTGCTTTAGCTGCGCTAAGGTTGGTTGTGAGGAAAACAGGATGTGAGTCACTAGTCACAAGACAGAGAGGGCCATGAACTCTGTACGTGTGAAGATAGGTGCTCTCCAGAAGCCGGGTGTGTGTAAGAGATTGCTTTATGCAAAGGACAGCAAGGAAGAGAGGGCAAAAGAAAGAGGATTTTAAAAAGAATAGCTTGTTGGTTTCTTGTGCACTCAGAGAAAGCAGCAAAGGAAAACCTACAGAAGAGTTTACAACTGGATTATCATAGCACTTTGGAGATGCAAAGGAAATACCACCTCTAAACAGCTGTGGACTTCTATTTTCTTGTTCTAAATCTCACATTAGAAGACTATAGTGGAGCATAGGGCTTCACACAAAGTCACTCAGTTACCTGAGGACTATTGGGATACATAGAACCAAGCTTAAGGCTGTCATTCTCCATAAGAAGTCAATAAGTAGGTTTGAGGTGACATGGCTGTGAGATGTTCATTTTTGCACACACATTTCATCGTCCACATGACACTTGGTTCAGAACTCCCTGGAAGCTCCTCCCTCCTCCTACAGCATTAAAACGGGTTTCTTCCCGTCGGCTTCTCAACTCTTCTGTCCTTGTTTTGCTGGAACAGTCGTAAAGACGGCTGTATTTTCTAACAGCCTCCAGCTGCTTTTCGGCAGAGCGGTAGAGGCAAAATGACTCCATTAAAGCTCACTGACTTTTGTATATAAACACCCCCACAACAACTTCTGAACAATCACACAATACTTGGCGCAAACCCCTGCGAGAAAAAGTTTGATCAGGGTCTTGTGTTGCAAAGCGGCGGACGAAGCTGCTACGAGAACGAAATGATGCAAATTTCTGTCACGTGACCACATGAATGAGAGCCAACTTTGTGACTTCTCATGGAGTATGACTCCCGCTTTAGTCACTAACGTTGGGTGTCTGTTGGACTGTTTGGCAGATCTGGGCCAGACAGTGACATGTCCAGAGCAGGCATTGATGGTCTGAATCCAAACACTGACTTGTGTGTGTTTGAGCAGTCCATAGAAAACAAACCTTTGTATTTATCTCAGTGTTAAATCCAGCATTAACCATTTTTTTTCTCTTATTTCAAGCAGCCGAGCAGAAGACACAGGCAAGTTTCATCTTCAGCTCCACTGAACTACAGCCCTGATAGGGAGTCTGAGGTTGACCATCACACAAAAACAACAAAAAGCATTAAAAGTTATTTTAATTTACAATTTTAAAGCCCTGCGCAGTGTTTACAAGTTTATATTCAGAAGCTTAATTTGAAGAGTAACAGTTAAAATATTCCATTGTAATATGGGCCACTCCTTCAGGAAATGAATAAGCCGTCAGTTATCTGCATCTCCTTTGTGTGAACAAATGCAACATCAGTATACCCAAACTTCTATATGGTAAAGAATGAAACAAACTTTGCAAAGCTTTTTGATGCTTGTTAGCAAAGAACGACAATAATTCTTAACATAATACATCAGACTACACCAAACTAGACATTACAATGTATGCCGAGACAATAAAACATTTTTATTGCAGAAATACAAATTAATTTTATTCATGTTTCCTGCTTGTTAAGGGATTCTTGTCAATGAAACCAAAGGTAATACAGTGCCAAGAAAAGGTATTCCAACTAACTAGCCAATATAAATTTCCTATGATTAGCACTTTTGAAGAAAACTCTTTATTATAGTTTGCCAAGTGAGGTAAATAATTTTAATAAACTCATTTAATCTAAGTTTTCTTCAACAACAGCTTTCTCTTTGCCTCTCTCCCATAAAGCTCAGACTGGTGAAGTTGTTGTCTCTCACATCTCACCTGATAAAGTTGGAACTCCTTCAGAAATGGTCACAGGGGTCTTGGTGGTCCCTTTTTCTATTCACCTTCTTCACATTCACTCATTTTGTGAGGATGGCCTGTTCTTGGTAGATTTACACATCTCATATTCCTTTCATTTCTTGATGATGGATTTCACAGAACTCCTGGGGATGTTTAAGGCCTTGGTAATACTTTGCATCCATCCCCTGACTTGTACTTCTCAATAATTGTTTCTCTTAGTTGAATTTGGACAGTCACTTTAAAGGGGTCAATATTTATGCAATCACTTATTTTACATTACATATTTTTATTTAATGGGTATTACTCTGTAGAAATTTGATTTCACTTTGACATTGAAGAAAGCTTTTTCTGTTTTTTTAATTTATTTTATTTTATTGTAACTGTAAAGGAGGCCAGTTTATATTGATCACGATAAAATTATGACAGCAATAAAAGCATAAACTGTACTTTAAAGCACATCAACAAATGTTACAAAATTTTTGTACCACTGAAAACATTTTCTATCAAAAAGATACACTTGTGAAGTTGTTTGTTTGTCTGTTTCTTAGTTTTGCAAGCGCAGGTCACACCCCTGTGGTTTGAAGTGTGCCCCTGAAAACCTCTTCTTTTAGGAGCTACGAAGCATTACATCACCAAAAGCATCAGGACACTCTTCTCCCCAGTGTGAACACATGGAATGACTAAAAGTTAAGAAGAAGAGGTGAAATTGGATTCAGCCTAAGTGTATGGTAAATGGTTGACTGTGTACACAGCACCAGAACGAGCAGTTCACAAACATCCCTGAAGCATTTCCCATACAAGCAGCAGTTTTTAATAACAGCATTGAAATGCAGATAAAATATAAACTGTGGTACAAACAAGAACAGAGAGAACATGTTTTAAGGCTTGTAATCATTCTTGAAGCTCAAGACTCCACACATTTTTGTTTGAAATAACTTTTAAGAAATGTTTAACTGTTAATAGAAAACAATGTCAGTCATTATCTTGCCAGCAAAATGACTGAAGCTCATCTGAAAATGTTATGACAGCTCTTAGTAGTATCTAAAGGTAATCTCTAGGGTTGATATTAGAGCTTTTACTATGCTAGAAACCCACTCACATGCAAGCTGACATGAACAGTATTTTCCAATTTTATGACTGACAGCAAATGAAGCAAGAAAAGGCAGTGGGTTGTGTAGCGAAGAGGTGTGGCTTACATGGAGTTATTCATAAAGGAGAAGTGGAAAAACTTTCACAAAGCTGCATTCACGAGCAAACTATGTGACACAGCATCCAGTGACGTTTTGTGAAGTCGACATGCTAAAGTCTTACTAATCAACCACTAACTCAGTTAAGGTCCGAAGGCTCTGCTGATAAAATATTCTGCTCTCAGGTGTCAAATAACAGTGGGTCTGGTTAAGCTTGCTGCCTGGGTGCCCTAATTGGTTTGGGATTGAATCCAAATTTAACATTCGCTTCAGGGCTGCCTCCACTGCCTACTCTCCTGCGCTGAAAGTGCCTCAATGTGGAGAAGTTTTGTGGGCTTCCCGTGGTGACTTTTAATTGAAAAAGAAAACTTTTTTTTTAACATGCGTTTATACTCTAATTTAATTAAATAAATTTACCATGACTCAATGAATAAACATCTTTTGAATCCAGCTCTCGGACTTTCGCTATTTCTAAACAGTTGAAAAAAAAAACAATAAGAGAATAAAACTTGCATAATTTTGAGTCTACAGTGTAAAAAGGCCCCTTTTGCGTGTTTGACAAACTAATTGTTAATTAATGAAAAAATAAAATTAAAAGTTGATGACATTTTTTTTTACTTCCATAAAAATGTTAAATTGAATGTTCACGCCAGCTTTGGTGGTCAGACAAAGAGGTGGGTTGAGTAAAATGTTTGCATCATCATCGTTTGTTGTACCAATTTTCATTTGTGAGGCCACCACATTCCTCGGTCCATTGTTTTGTTGGATTTGACAGCATTTTTATGCATACAACTCCAAATCCATTGTGCCAAGGCAAAGGTTTTTGAGCAAGCCCAATTTGTTTCTTTAAAATGGACATTTGAGATCAAAGTCATGATGTTTTAGATTATTAAGTTAATACAGTTCATTCAAATGACTTCATACATTTTATTAGGCAAGAAAAGATTTTCAAATTCAGTTTTCCTAATGGCCACTCCATGGTTCTCAACTTGTAGCCCAAGTACCTCTGATGGTACTCAGGATCCTCTTAGTCATACTTAGCAGAATCTTTAGTATCAACTATTTACAGAACAAATAAGCTAATTACCCATCATAAATTGAACTGTGACATACATCTAAAAAAGCAAAGATGGCTAAATAGATAAGTAGTTCACGAAAATTATGATCTTGGCTCCAGATAGAAACTACTTGAAACAAAACTGCAATGAAAGACGATTTGAGAACCTCATTGAAAGCTGAAGTGAATGATAGGTAATCAACGCTGTAGTGGCTACTCAAGCAGCTCCAGTAAAGTCTTGATAGGACCTAAAACACAAAGGAAATCTGAGTTGAGTTATCCTAAATTTGTATTTAGTTTTTGTGGGGCATAAATAGAGTCAAGACTGCAGTGTGTCGCTGTTCTCAGCAATGAATGCATCTCAAACCAGGTTTGTCTAGTTTGTTCATTTATTTAAGGTGTGAATATACTGTAAACGTGTACTTCTGTTTCAATATCCCTCACTGCCATAAAAGACAGGCACTCATTTACTTGGCTGTGTCTTTATATGTGTGTGTGCCTGGCTCTTATAAATCAGTAAATAGATTGCTTAAAATCTTTGTTTAAAACTCTGGTATGCAAAGCAACCGGCGATATGCATTCCTCCAAGGAATGTTAGTTTCATCAATGTCTATCACAATCACATCTGTACTTCCAGAGCTTAGTATTTACTGAGCTCTTAAATTAACTAAATTAAATCAACCATTGATACAAAATGTTCTCACAACCTACCATTTTAATGAAGCTGAAATACATCTGCGAGCAACTTACAAAAGAAGTTCAATTTACCATCAACTCCAAAATAACCAAACTAATAGAAGTTTGTAATGATTTTAAATTAATAAAACATAAACTCTTCAATTGAAGTATTGTTCTTACTTATCTTATGATTTTAAGACAGCATTTTTACTCATTTATGTAGGTTGAGCTTGTATTATACGATTTTCAGTGTACATTTTATTTGTGATGTTTAAAACATTTCTTTACTTTGCTTGCTTAAATTAGGTGTTGTAGAAACACAGTGCCACAGTATGAACATATTTTCTGCATTTTCTTTCCGGCAAATATTTTGTTCTACAAATTAATAAAAAATCATGCGGGCATTTTAAACTGTAAGCACGGAGTTGTTGTCTGTAAAATGTGGCTTTAGCAATAACACAGCCCCATCATCTGTAATAGTTATCTGAATGAGCTTTCTGTCTTAGCTTTGAGAGAAAAAAAAGGAAAGTGTCAACTTATGAGGCAATAAAGTTGGATAATAATACCATCAGCAAGAAGTGATATTTTAAAATTGGCAAAGACTGGAAATGAATACCAGCTCTCAAACTCAATGACAGCCAAAACGATTACATGTAAGCATATACAGTGCTATTATAAGGCAAGTGTGTTCATGTTTGACAAAATTTATGCTAATCAACTCATTTGATTTTGGGTTTGGTGAAAGGATAAAAGTCCTCCTCTCTAGTTAAATTTAAATCCATCTCTTTGTGGTTAAAAACCACTGATTAGATTCAGCATCATGAACAGCATAACAAGCCACTGTGTGTACGTGATTCTGCACAAATGCCAATCATCATTGGTCTTGTACGGACAATGGCTAATCACCAGTCTGTGAAGTGACCAAATATGAAGTAACACCGTTTATTAAATGTCAATCATTTTTGGAGAATTGGCTTAGGGATGTGAGAAGCCAGCTGGCAATTAGTCATCTGAATTGCATATCCACCATCCCACATATGTGTCTGCACATAAAAATGCTCGCACAAAAGGCACACGCACAAACAGCGAGGTTCGGTGTACACCTTGATGCATATGCATATGCAACACGATTATCCTTCGTGTTGCTGTGACTGACGTGAATTGTCAGTTAGAGTGATGCGGACAATGTGCTCATGCAAACAGCTCTTAATGATTACCCCGGGGGAAAGTTCCTCACACATGCACACAAACATACAGAACACAACAACTGGGTGAGCTACAACATCTGTAATTGCGTTACAACAAAACAGTATGTGAAATTGTCAAGCACTCTATTTACTGCAGCGGGGATTAGCATCTTTTAAAAATGCCAGTAAAAATGGAGCCTTTAGCTTGCGGCGACTACGCTTGAATTAGTTTATTGTCATTTAGTGTGTCATGCTTCAATGGTGAAGGCCACATTATTGTTTTTTTTGCTTGTTTGTTTGTTTTTTTTTAAAACAAGATGGCAAACATATTATTTACCAAAAAGGTTAAACTCCTTTGCAACCGTGTTCCCATAACAACAAACTTATCATTGATAGGCTTCTGCTTTCATTAAGGTCCAATGATGTGTGAATTGGAGAAGTGTGAATTGTTGCATTTATTTATTGTTTGTTTTGATTTGGCTTCTTTGCTAAAATAAATGCCTAGTGTTTTAAACAGTGACGTGGATGACCTGTCATCCTTCTTTCATTGTCTTATATCTCGTTTGTGTGTCTTTGGGTTTGTCTTTGTTAAGTTGTTGTGTTTTGCTTGTGGTGTGACGTATTTTTGAGCACTTGCGTCTTGTCAGTAATACACACTTTGTTGATAATTTTAAAGTGCTATTACCCACTCATTTTTACAGATACGAAGCTAAAATTTGAAGTGGTAGTAGCTCAGTCATTCACAACACATGCTTCAATTGGGACATCTTTTTGAGATTGTGCATACGGCTATTTTCAAGGTTTGAGCTAAATGATTACAAATCATTTCTCAACATAAGATGATTTAAATATAGTCTAAAACTCTGGTATGAACGACGATATGAATTATTTCAAGGAATACCAGGCCTTTAATTTATCTTAATTGTTCCACAGAGGTCACATTTTGCGCTGTTGGTTTTTTTATGTCTTTGACCTCATGACTCAATTATTTTATTTTTTTTCCATGCAGGCAGCTTTGTTCAGATCATTTTCCCTCAAAATGACTTTTATTTTTAATGAGTCTTAGAGTAAATGCCCAGGGAAATAAAAAATACAGAAAAAAGGCTTCTGAAGATGTTGTTATTCTATGTACACAGTCCCCACATGAGGTCCCAGCAGTTTCAAGACTAAGCAAACAACATGGCATGCTGTAAGCTGCTGCAGCCTTGAGTTGATTAATTGTTGCTTCAGCCGAAGAGTTGTCCTCTCTCTGCTGCTATAGCCAAACCAGGTTTTCGTCTTTAAATTCCCCAAAGAGAGTTGAAAAACCTGATGTAAAATGGAATGGAATCTCCTTTCAATAATTATTGAATAACATGCTCTGTAAGCAGCAGCACCTGTTTGAATTATTTGAAGGAAAAAAAAAAGAAAACTGTCTTGTATACTGCAGAGATTTCTAAGAAATCTTTTGCTTTAGATTTTGTACAAAATATATCCACTGTTAGGTGTATGAGAATGTTTTTGTGTGTAAAAACAACACTGTTCAGAACAAACATGTTTTTGTCTGTTTAGTAACCAGAAGATGCAAATCACAAAATAATATAAAACAAAATAAGACTGATCCTGAGTCATATGTCACAATTATAGGAGCTACCTGAGCATTCAAAAAAATCCAGATTGAGTATATAAAGTTATTGAAGTGGGGTTTTGTGGACAGGTTCTGAACAATTCTTGAATGACCTCAGTTGGAAAAAATGGAGTTTAACTTTGACTGAATTAATGAGCTAATGGCTAGTCCAATCAGGCAGAAGAGTAAAGTGGATTGGTGCCAAGTGTTTCATACAAATGCTTCTTACAGGACCTTAGCATTGACTTTGATTTTGCATTATATTTTTTAACATTGAAATCTATGGTCATTTCAGAGTGCAAATATCAGCAGCAGCAGCTAGCTGTAGCCCTTTTGTTGCAGCCTGAGGCACCTCTAACAGACATATCCTAATATTTCTGCCAAAATTACTTCTTACTGTGTAAAAGTTTATAAAATAGAGTTTGTGTGAGCCTTTCTGAAATTTTTGAGACTGAAGTTGTTTTCAGACGGCAGTCTTGGGGGTGGCAAGGCAGCTCGGTGAAGAAGGAAGCAGCCAAAAGAAAAACAACAACATCCACTTTAGTCTTGCCACTGCTTGGACTAGCTGTTAACTTGTCAACCAGGAACGCGGGAGAAACCCTGTTTCTCCAAAATTGAGGAAATTCATTGAACTATCTAAAATGAATAAGATATTTTTTTCTTCGCCTTTCCACAGAGCCACACTTCAAAAGGTCTGAACTATTCCTTTTATATCAGAAAAGCTCCAATAATAAGCTGAAAGTGCCTTCATTTTTCAAAAATTGAAAAACTTCAGCTGGTGTATTCCTCCGCTTCCCGCAGTTGCAAAAACACGGGGGACTTTGTCTTGAGAATGCTTTTGGAGATTTTTTTCTTTTTTGACCTTTGTTTAGTGAATGATAAGTCTTAATGAGATGTGAAGTTCTGCAGGAAAAAAAAAATATTTTCCATCATTTCTTTTGTGGGTTCAATAGTTTTGCACTTAGGGTTTGCACTCAGAAAATAGCTGAATGCAAGAGCTCTTAAGTCTGGTATGAAGGCTTTTAACTTCCAGGCTTCTCTTACTTTATGAAGTGCTTGTGGTGTCTGCCCAAGACTTTTGTTTATTTCTAGGTTTATCATCTTCCTCCTTGACTGTCTGGGTATCCTGTAACTGTAACTCCATGCAGACCACTTTACAAACTTAATAAATGCTAATATCAGCTTCCACGGATAATTACTCCATTTTCACTGCCTCCAAAAAGTTGTAATGTTGAAGATAAAAATGGGATTATGAATACATACAAATGCTGGTGTACAAGTCTGTTAACTCTGTCCCATGATCTCACATCTCACATCTTCACATCTTTTATACACTCTTATATTTGAATCAAAAACAAAATTGTGAATCTCAGTGAACTAACAACCAGTTAGATGGTTTAAAAAACTTTTCCTTAAATACGTTGACAGGGAGGCCATGCACAAACAAAGACTGAAAGTTCTGTTATTTGTAAGAATGCGGCGCACTTTTGAACTTTATGGAGTACTCACTTTACTCATGCTCCCTTATATTATAGGATTAAATTTGTGAAAATGTGTCTACACTTCAGCTTCGATAGGGCTGCATGTTGGACCTTTGTTGTTTGTTAAGTGCAAACGTCATACTGAATTATTTCCTTTTTATTTCTCTGAAAAATGGTCTGATCAGAAAACAATTAACAATATATCTAACATTCACAGAATCTCCTTGAAAGACCTTCAGAAAACATACATTTATTGCTGAAGACCACCTAAAGGTTACATGATTATCAGCCTGGTTGGAGACAAAATATGAAGAGTGCCTTGACATTTTTGCACAGTACTGTAGAAAACTCATTTGTTTATTTATACAATTTAAGTCATGTTTAAGAATCAGAAGGCTTTATACTGTTTACTATAAATAAACCTTTTCACATATTCATCTTTTTTTTAGTCTGTGGTTTCTGCAGAATCAAAGTCAGAAGAAGCCCAGGAATTGAGAAGAAGATCAAATTCCTCTTTTGAACAATCCGTTCTTCTTTAAAGTTTGATCCCACATGGGTATTGCAGCACATGTGACAAAACTTTACTTTGTTCCTTACATAAAAATCAGTGTAATCATGTCTAAATTTGCATGGTTGCAGAGATGACATTTAGAGCTGAATTGTTTACCAAAGAATAAGCTTCCTCTGTGGCCTCCGTGACGGCAAAGACACATAAGAAGGAAAGAAAAATACAGATGGAAATGATGCAGAGAGAGAAAAGGAGCTGAGGCATTAGTCTTTATAAAAGAGACAGGTTGAACTGGGGTGAATACTGTATCTCACAAATGCAGCGTCTCTCTCTCTCTCGCTCTCTCTGTTTGTCTCTATGTCTCAATGCTTTTTAGCCTCAAATTTATCTTCTGATGTCTAATACAAATTACATGGGTCTGAAGGAAAAGCAGCAAGTTCAAACTACAAAGTAGATGAGGTTACATTTTAAAACCATAATGTTTCACTTTGTAAAAAAGATGGGTGTGGGGGGTAATGTAAAAAAAACAATGCCAGTATTATAGAATCGTACCTGATTAGACAAGAGTTGAGCAAACAATATTTAAAATACTAAGTGTTTCTTTTCACAGACATTAGTTTCACTCTGTGTGCGTGTCTGTGTGTGTGTGTAAAAGCAGATAAACTGTTGTAAATGCAAAGAGCTCCATACAAAAACACCATCTTGTTTGTCCTTAAAGACTACAGGGACTTTTCTGTTTAATGTTTTCAGTTAGACAATAGCAAATGCTGGCCTTGCCATCAGGCCCAATCTAATTAACAAACCTGCACAGAAACACAAACACAAGGTCCACATTTCTGTGAGTTAAATGTGACATATGTACTTACCAACCCACAAGTTTCTTCAGATATACACAAAAAGCTAACAAATGATTAAATTGTCTCTAGTGTTGTGCATCTTTCTATTCAATATACATTTCAGTTTTACTTATTGGAATATTTCTATGCCGGGTAATTTATCCAAGAGTTTCCTTTGTTTTGTTGTGTCATGAAATTGCGTACTTTAATACGTTTCCTCTTTATTACTTCTCTGAATATCAGGCTGGAAAAAGAGAAGTGCTCCAGGTGACAAAGCAGGTTCAGAAAATGAGTGAGAATTTTGCCTTTAAATGGTCTACACTCATATGGCACAATTTTGACTTCATCTAGATTCTGCAAAACACTTTACAATGTGTTTTCATTCACACAAACAGTTATACGGTCCTTTCTATCATGTATTTGCACTTATATACAGCAATTTTTGTTCTCATGTACTATGTTGAGCAAATTGGTTCTTGGTGAGGGTTGGGGATGGGGGGGGGGTGTCAGTGTCATTACCAAGGTTGCTTTGCCACGCTGCAGGACTGGGGATTGACCACCCCTCAGTAGGGTTCAACAGTGATGCTACCACCCTCTTGCAACTTTCTGTTATTATGGAGTTAAAATAGCACAAGGAGGTACAAAGGAATTTTTTAGTGTTGCAACTTCTTTTCCTTAACTTTATAATTAGAAGAGTTTTATACATATAACTTTTATTTTCAGTTGTAAAGGCCATGAGTAGACAAGAGCCAAAGAAACACAGTAGTCCTTGTCACAAAAAACGTTTTTTGATATGGCTGCAAATATGCATCCCTGTTTCAGCTGCCTCTGGTCATTCATAGATCAACAACTAAGCTGGCTATGTCCATCATGGAAACATACGAAGCATGGAGTATAACTTGGACCTTGGTATTGACTTGGACCACTAAAAATGAGTCTGACATATCCCATTCTAAATCCTGTCAGTCGCACAGAACTGTCATCACTATTTCACACCTTCAAACCTCAAAATTGACCATTTTGACCATTTTGTGACTAACTCCCTTGGCTCCTCAGAGGTATAGCAACACCAGGTTGACTTTACCTTCTCATGCCACCTCGGGTTGTTTTTAAATCACATCTAGATGAGAAGTGTTTTGTAAAACGGGCTGTTCAAGGAAGTCCCCTCGGGAATGTAGAAGCAAACATTTGTGTGTGTGCTTATGTGTATGGGGGTGCACCTGATAATTTGTTACTTCTTCAGGATCTTTTCTCGTATGACCACCATCTTGCCAAGACCAGCAGTCCTTATGCAGACAAAGCCCAGTCCTAATATGGTGAAACAATATGTTTGAGTTAGTATGTGGCCTATGATGTGAAACGAGTTAAAGGTTAGGGCCAGGCATGTGCTGGTAATGGTTCAGGTTAGGGGTAGGCATAGGTTACAGAAATTAATGGAAGTCAAAACAATGTCCTAATAAGGATAGAAAAACAAACTTGTGTGTAAGTCTGTGTGTGCGCTCGTACCACTGAATTAACTCTGACCTTGATGTCCTCAGACTGCATTTGGCCACACACACATCCACTGCCTAACATTATGCTTAGAACTATATAAAAGTGGTGGATGTCTGAGGAGTACATGTATAATCTTGAACAAAATGTTAAAAGAAAACTGACTTAAACCCAGAAAGAAAATAGACACGCACAGCAGCTCATCTTCCAACGCTGATGGTGAATTAATAAAGCAGTCTGTGGATAAAGATAAAGATATTGAACCTAGGATGTAAAATTTCTGGGTTACTATGCAATTTATACAAGAAAACCTTCTCTGTCTAATAATTTGCCATACAAATAAAAGAGCTAAAGAAACAGATTCCTAGGAACAATTATCAGATGTAATCACAGGTTAAAACTTGTCATAATCCTTTTCATTGCTACCTGAATGCAAGTGGTTTAACCATTCATTTAAAGTAATTGTGTCATTGTTCTGTACTGTAAACTTTTTTTCAGTAACAATATAGGCGCAACTAAAATTGAATCAAAACAAACACAAGAAATTGACTTTAAATTATTACTTACTGCAAAAAAACTTGCTGTCACAGCATACTGTTGTTGTTTTAAGTATTAAGTATCAACAACAATGAGAAGAAGAAATATTTTATGTGTGGAAGTTTTTCAGAATATACAAGAATATCCCAAAGTTAAGACAAGTCAATGCAATTAAAATGGGCAAACAGTGTTAAAACAAGATAGACAGAGAGAGATTGATGTGCCAACTATTGGTTGAATGAGATTTGATGGAGGTTTTAAAGGTTGAATGGGTGAAAAAGTTAGAGGTTCAGGGTCAAAAAGTGAAACTCTAAAAGAGCCAATAAGGAAGATCAGGCAGCTCGAAATGGAGTGCAAGGTTTGAGCATTTCAGAAAGGCATGGAGGAGCAAGAATATGAAGAGCTTTGAAAGCGAGGAAAATAATCTTAAATTCAATGCGGTATTGGACAGGGAGCCAGTGTAGATGTTTATGGATGGGAGAGGTGTGCTTGGATGGGGTTCTGGTGACAATATGGGCAGCATAGTTCTGAATCAATTAGAGTTTATGTATGAACTTGTGGGAATAAACCAGAAAGAAGAAAGCTGCAGTAATCAATATGAGCAGTAACAAGGGCGTGGATAAGAGCAGCTGTACTATTGGGTGTGAGAGACGGTTGAAGATGGTTGACAGTGCATAGATGAAAGTAAGCAAACTGAGTGAGATTATTGATTTGTTTTTTTTTTCAAAACAACAAAAAAAGAGTGTGGTGTGATGACACCCAGACTCCTAACACGAGAAGAGGTAAGGTCTATGGAATAGTCAATGGTGAGTAAGAAATGTGAGCATTTAGAAGGGATGGATTTAGAGCCCACAGGAAGAAATAAATTTATGTTTCTGCTGAGTATAAAAAAATTTGAATAAACCAGGCGTTCATTAGTTCTAACTTAACAGTCAAATACATACAAAAATGGTTTGGTAGAGAAGTAAAGTGGTGTGAGACATTTTAATATTTCACTTAATAAAAATAGAACCTAGGGGGAAAGAAAATAGATGATAAAAAGAAGTGGCCCTAGGACTGAGCCCTGAGGAACTACACAGGAAACTAGACTGGGGTTGAATTGGAAATTTTGAAGTTTTACAAACTGAGTTCAATTAGAGATGTATGTTGGGAACCAAGCAACTTGTGTGAAATACCAATAAAGACTTGATAATTAAGGGTCCATCCTGTTGTTTGAGGGGTTTGCAGTTTCTGCCACAGTTTTAAGAAAGGTAATATAAGACCCTTGTTGAGAATATATTAAACAGCCCATTGAAGAGGCTGTCAGTGTCGAAATTAGCACTAGTTAGTTAGGACAACTAACACCATTTTGGCATCTGCACAATATGTTGTTACTTAGAAAGACCCTCCGAAATCCGCTTTTTAATCATTGTTCTTCCATTGACAGCCACAGTAGTAATATTTACAATGATAGCGTTAAACCATATTCAAGAGGCAAGGGGTTTATTCACTGTGTACTGGATAACCAATGAGACTGGATCAGGTATGGAAGAAAGACAGATTTAAACAAGTCAAATATGTAAAAATATTATCTTGACTGTCTCATCTCAATACCAAAAAAAGGGGGTTTTCCCAGATGTTTTTTAAACTCCATGTGCACATTTTTGATTACACACTGATGATTTTATAATGAGCTTTGTAGGGGTTTAGTGTTGCCCCGATAACACTTCGACCAAACCAGGGCTTGAACAAAACATTCATCCAACTAGAAGACTGAGCTGTTCACCTTTCTTGTCATCATTTATGTGAGTAACCCATTTTCTGCCCCACAAACTGATTTCTTTTTCATGAAACAACCCTTCAGAAAATCTGATGATCTAATCTGTGATTTAAAAAAAGAGATGGAAACAGTGTTAGATTATAGTATTTGCAATTTTTTTCTTTTTGCAAAGTCATTATCCATGACAAATGTTCTCCGTTGAGAAAGTTATTACGAATCAAAATTCTGTCATGTTCAAGTCACCCAGCAACAATGGCAACAACTCCGGCCTGTTATTTGCTGCTCTGAGTGCTGATAACAAAAAATAAATAACTTCTACATCCATTTTGTTGAACAGTTTAACTTCCAGCATACCTGATAACTAAATTCAATATAAATCTCTGCATTATGGTTTTTTGTAAGAAACAAATTAAAACACAAAACAGATTGGAGGATGATGTGATTTCTCATTGAGCATTAGATGATAAAATCAATACGCCAATATGGTCCAACAAGGAATTAAGTGAGTTACTGGTCCAAAGACACACAAACTCAGTCATTCACTTTGCTGGACAAAAAGACCTGAGCTACACCTGGAATCTGCTGTTATAGTTTAAGGGTTGCAACCCTCAGTGCTGTTTTTAGCACAACTTTTGGAATTCACCTCCATCATCTGCTCGAGATGTTCCATCTGCCCTTGCTGCTTCTCAATTTTTTCATGACTACAAGTGCTATTGTCTGAGGGGATTGCCGCATTTACCATAACCACTCTGTCTCCCTTCTTGTCAGTATTTCCTTGTCAGTCTGTAATCTCATCTCTGGTGCTTTTAACTACTTGGTACTGTGTCCACTTTGGGCCTGAGAGATGTAAGCTACAGGAAGCATAGATGTTATGCACATTCTGTCTTACACAGAAGCAGTTTTCTCTGTTTTTGATCTCAAATGTTAAAAAAGAAGTTTTATAAGCCATTTGTTTAAAAAATAAGTGACAGTATAAGCAGTAGTATACTTTATGTAAAATTAGAATTAGCTTTTACTGCTTTAACAAATAAAAAGATTGAGGCAAAGTAATGACACTGATCATAAATGTTAAATAAGAATATATCTCCCAATCAAGATTTTTCTGGCTCTGATACAGACCCATGTCCTTTAAGATTAAGTGTCTGTTGACACCAAGTCTCAATCTGATAGTTTGATTTTTTTACAACACCATGAAAAAGTTTAACCTAAAGAGAATTGAACAACTATTATATTGCGTATATTTATGTATCATCCTTTTGGCCTATGACAGGTATTATTTTTTATTGGCACTATGTTTCTCAAACAAAGAATATGTCTTGCACATTTAATTCAGAAGGGTAGGTAGATATGCTCTACCTGTGCAGCAAAATAAAACAAAAGTAGAGCCAAATAACAACCATCTGTCACCAAAGTAAACACACAATATAGAGATAATTCAAACAACGGATTTATGAGGTTTGTGTTGCTTTAGGTGATCAAATTTTTCTTTTGTCTTGATTTTGTTTTGAACATCTGCCACCTTGGCTTGATCGTTGTTCCCACATTTATTCAAATTGTGAGCACACTGACTGCTGTCTGCTGTTGCTGCTGCTGCTTCAAAAAAGACAATATTTACTGAAATGGAACTTATACAAGCGTACCTAAAAAAATTACAAAATGTAAGATCTGTGGGGCACAAAATCACTGGAATAACTGTGTCAATAGAATCTATGGGAGTGGGCTGTAATGCTCAGAAATCCAACAGGAGCGGGCAGAAGCAGGATTAAGAAAACAATCCCACAGAGGGCTCAGTGTTGCAGTAGTAATGCTGAGGGACAGATCAGAAACTGTGGAAAGACCAATTATACACCTAATAAATTAGATTTTCAGCTGTGTTTGGAACACAAGCTTAGCACGGCACAATGAGATGAAAAAAAGATTTGGATTGACAGCAACAGGAGGAAGCAAGTGAGCAAGTGTCTCTGTGGAAAAAAGGATGAAAGATAATAGAAAAAAAACAACATGATGCCAAAAATGATAGAGACCAGAGGTGTCTCAGTGCAGTGACTATCTAATGAAGCGGCCTCACTAATTACACACCTGAGTGCATTTGAGCATACAGGCTCATGATGACACGTATGCATGCTGCAGCGTTATTAAAGACAGAAGTGAGAGCGTACCTGCGAGCAGCAACGTGACTGCCAGTGAAAACATTTCAGAGAAACCTGTCCGGCTCTCGCTGCTGGTAGGTAACAAGTAGGCTAAAATAGGTGCTTTACGTGCACAAAGATGAATTATCAATAACAAACCACCTAGAGTGGTGGGTGATATACTTCAGAGAAAGCAGATGGTACTAAGCAGAGGAGATTAGTCAACAAGAAGAAAGAGAAATGGTGATAAAAGAGAAGACAGACAAACAGAGAGAGAGAGAGAGAGAGAGAGAGACCTGTAGATAGAGCGGGATGGGTCTCTATTCTTCAGCCAAATTGTTTTGCTTTTGAAAACCAGCCAAACCAGCTAGCAACTGCCTTTGATGTTGAGAACATCTGCTAAAATACACTCATTTACATTCCTATAAGGTACCCTGTATTGCTGATGCAGTTAAATATATTGTTTGATTTCACTGGGTCATGAAACAGTTTTAATAAGTAGTCTAGTTAATGTCAAACAATAGTTCAGATCTATTAAAATTGGGTTCTGTGGAAAGTTTATGGACAGTTAATGTCTCACCAATCGTAGATACCTTTTTGACTGGCCTCATTTAGTTGAAAAGCAGGATTGGCTCTAACCGGATTGACAAACTAATGGTGTCTGAGTGAGGCTGGGACTAAAATGGATCGCTGCCATCTTAAAACAACTCCAGTTTTAAAGATTTCAGACCTTCATGGTAATGTTTTAACTTAACTTTAACTTTATGAACCTTTACATTGAGTCAGTTTGATATTACACAATTGTTTACATAGATTTTTTTTGGTATATCATAAAAGTTCCTCCAGAATAACTGTGTAATGTGAAATGTATGTAAAGGTTTGTAAAAAAGTGTTTGTAAACCAGTATTTTACATGTTTTAAGACAGCAGCAGTCCACTTTGGTCTTTTTTCTTTTTGGACTCACTGTTAGCTTCTTTTTCTCCAAACTTGTTCTCACAGAGATTTCTACACCAAGTCAAGACATTAAGAGATAGCCTGGTTATTTTTGAAGTAATATTCTGTCAAATAGTTATCGGTAGTACCGCATCAGATGTAACATCAGTCACAGAGCATGGAGAATGGAAAAAAAAGTCTTTGTCCAGTCTAGTTTAATGGTTAGACAAACAAGGGCCTTTTGCTTATCTATTTTTAAGACTTAGAAAACAACTTTTCCTCAAAACCAACATACAGGTGCTAATAAACCACTTTTGCATGTCACCGTTTTAATATTAGTTAATGTAACATTCTTTCACACCGGTATGCTGTTTTTGAGGAAAAGAGAAAAGAGTTGTAGCTTCGTACAGACAAAGACTTCAGCCTTTTTCTCAATGCTCCATGCTCTGTGTTGATGTCTCAGCTGATAAAGTACTAATTATTGATAACTATCTGATGAAACATCACTTCAAATCTTAGCAGACTATCCCATTAAATGTTCATAATCTTTCCACTGATTCCAACTTCGCATGGTTTGATCTATCCTTTTAAGTGTGAATGTCATAAACCATGAACTGCAAAATAATATTATATATATATAAAGTTGACAATGATTGTCAACTTTCAAGATAATAGAGAAAACTTATCTTTTTTCAGACAGATTTGTAACTTTTTACAGCATTTAAACTCTGACAATACTTGCATCTTGCACTTTTCCTGAACCTATAAATTAAGACTGGCACACTGCCTTACAAAACCAGAGAACAACGTGACAGCAGCATTAGTCCCCCAATGACTCCGATTAGCTAACCATTTGTCTTCAGTTGTTTTGTGTCTCAATGCCAAATGAATCAGTCAGCTTGCTAAAATAGACAGAATCACAGATCTGGTTTGAAGCAGAAAGAATGTGACAAAAATATGAGTTTTGCCACTCTGAAACAAAACAAAAGGGCATGGAAAGCTGCATTGCACTTGTATTACTGAGATATGATCAAGGCAGAAAAAAGAGAACGTATTTGACAAAAATCAGTGTGGCTTTTGAATGAACTGGCTAAAGCGGGTCCGACTTTATTTGGGAGACTTATTCATGACCTGTCAAATCACCACGGCAAAACACTGTTAAATTTTAATGGGATGTCCTGGGCCGCACAGCATAAAGCTGATTTCTTCCTCTTTCCTCTTCAAAGAAGAAAAGGCTTTTCTTCTTCAAGGGATGCTAGTTATTCCGCTGCACAGATGAAGCCTTGTATGACAGCAATCCAAGGATAAACAAAGCTGAACTGAAGAAGGAAAGCAGTCCTTTTTCTTGTTTTATAATTAATAATTCCATGACCCTGGTGCGTCTCAATTGAGGTAGCATATTACCAGCTTTTAAAGCAATGGTTCAGATGTTTTGGAGTGCATTCTGTGGACAGGCTTTGAACTATTAACTTTATTTTTAAACTTCTGTAGTTTGGAGAAAGAATATAATTCTGACCAGAATGACAAACTAACAACTAGGGTGAGGGTTGCAAAAACCAAAGCAGACGGATATTCTCTTAAATCAAAACTAGCATTCATTGAAGGAATGCCTGTTGCCCACCACCTTGCATGTCTAAGTTTAAAAGAAGGATTTCAGCTGTAGATGTTCATTCAGACTGTTGATCATTAAGCTGAAAACATGTTTCTTCTCACTGGCTTCCAGTTCTAGTTGAGCAGGGAATCTTGGCTTGTATTGTACATGTTTAATTGATTTATTTAATTGTTTTCAACTTTGGTGTTGTTTGATTATGTTTATGTGTTTAATTAAAGCTCACTTTATTGTTTGAGGTATTGATCTTACACCCTGTAAAGCACCTTTGTCAACTATGGTTGTTTTAGAAATGAGATATAGAAATAAACTTTGACTTGACTTAACATCAAATGATCACTTTCTGAGAGCTTCATTCAAATCCATCCAGTGGGTCACAAGATATTTTGCTGACAGATGTACACACACACACACACACACAACCACACCCACATAGACATAGACAATGACTGTTTACCTTTCATGGCAGGAGACAATAAAAAAAACTAATTTAAAACATTTTTAAACAGTTGATGCACGCACTATTTTGTAAACATTTACATTCTCGTCAGTTTTGCATGGCATGTTACTTTATATAGAATTCTATAGTTATTTGCAAGCACAACTAGCTGCAGTAGCAACTAGCTGCAGCAGGTCTGGTGCAGCCTGGGGCACCTTCAGCAAGAATATCATGATATTTCTGCCAGTATACAAATGTAATGTGAACTTGATGGTGGTGTGAAGGTTCGAAAAATAGCATTTGCGTGAACTCTGATAGTTTTTAAAATTAGAGTTGTTTTAAGACAGCAGAAATTCCTCTTGAACCTGGCCCCACTTGGACTAGCTTATCGATTAAGTAGGGAATTAAACCTTATTTCTCCAAATTTAGGTCATTCAAAGAGCTATCTACAACAGGTAAGATATTTATTGTTTGTCATAGAGCGTAACTTCTAAATCTCAGAGCTATCTATTTAACATTTAGATCTGAAAATAACTGTTAGTTTGGGATTATGTGTTTATATTGTCAGCTGCAGTCATCTGCAGCATAATATGTGCAAGAGAGTGCATGACTAAAAGAGTCATCTATGATCCAAGGATGAGTGATAATGGACATCTGCTGAGATCTTCCTCATGCTCACTCGAGTACCACTGTCAGAGATCACATGTGTGTCCAAAAACCCCATTTCCTGACCTCACCCTTTCATCCACATCATCTAAACTGTCTTGTCATTTTGGCCGGAACCTTGCTTCTCCTCCTTCGCATTGTCCTCCTCTAATGTTCTCCATGACCCTCTATTTCTTGCATCATGCTCCCCGTCACATTAGCCACAAAAACAGTCTGAATACCCACCAACCACACAGGGATGTTTGCAAGAAGATACGTTTATTTCTGCTCATCATCTTGACATGGCATTTTGTTGCACAGTTTAGCTTCACTTGGCAAAAAGAAAGTAAATAATTTAATTTCTGCTTTAAACGTGACAGCTTATCATGTTTCCTGGGGGTGTGTGTTTGTGTGTGTTTTGACAGAGACTGTTGTTACCTTCAACAGGCTGACAGTGGGGTAATGACTGAAGCAGAGGATGCTGTGGGAATAAATTTCCTCTGGCTTCATAAAGGAAGAAGCCATCTGGTAGATGCAGGCCTGTTTTTTTCTACAGGGGGACTTGTACTGAATTAGCTTGTGATGCATAGATACTAATTAGCTTGTGATGCATAGATACTACACTGGCAACGTAAATACTAAAAATGCATTTCTTGCATCTCACCCTGCCAGGGGGACTCACCTTATGTGGCTCCATACCGTGGCACCAGCAGTGAACCAGAATGCCCAACAGCTAGAACAGTGAGCTGGGTTCTTCCTTTATCCCTTTAGGCCTGAGTGCCTGAATCTTTTCTTTGAAGCTGGGCTTCCAACTTTAGTATGACTAACATAACAGTAGTTGGTCTGTACACAAAGCTTCATGTACAAGTCACGGTGATCACCAACTCACTAAAGGGCACTGCATCTTAGACATTTGACACAGCAACAACTGGACTGTTCCATTTGTGCCATTTTTAACAACCTGAGTACAAGGAACATGGAGACAAAAAGACAGACATGTTGCCGAGTTACAGATTTCGACTTCAGTTGCAAAAATGGTGGACAGAAATGCACACACACACACATACATTCACAAGAAACACTGAATAAACTTCTTTCTTAGGTAAATTACAGTTATCAGTCATCAAACTGCGAGTTCAACATGTTCCAGTTTGCTTGCATCTAAATTCAGCCTGAACTAAAAGCTAAATAACAGTTTTAGAAATGAATGACATGCATAATTCAGAGCTTTTCAGCTAACACTTTGGCAAGAACCAAAAGTACTTTTAAGTATTTCTTAGAAATGAGCAAACAAATACAAATTTGAAGCTTTGAGAGGGGCTGGACTAAGGTTGAATCCCATTTTACCACTTAATCTACCCTTTAGCTTTACCCCCATGTCTTACCCATTCAAACAAGAAAGTAGGGATGTCTCAGTTCTTTTTGTGACGAAGGTGGCAGGCGAAGGAGTAGGGCCATCCATCTCATCAAACTGAGATTGGACAAAGTGGGAACAATTTTGTTCTTTACTCTCTACTCTACATTTTGTCAGGTAGAAATAGCATTTCTACAAGAAAAAACATTAATTGGTATATCTTTTTCAACTAACGTAAGTTCAGGTTTAGTGTGCTGGTGTGTTAGAAGTGTTAGAAGAGAGTTTTCTAAAGAGAAGAGTCTTTCAAGAGATTATTGAAGGCTGCTGATAGCAATAGGTCGCTTGTTCCACTATCAATGAACCACAAACTGGTAAAAAAATAAAAATCTGTATTAAGACAGGTTTGTGCACAGAGGTGGCAGTATCAGTTTTCAGAATAGCTCGTTGCCAGATTTCTTTCTGAATGAATGGTACTGCTAGACACTGCAAATAGTTAAAGTTCAGAGTTGAATGTTGCTTTCGTTTGTTTTACAGGTTTCAGTCACTAAAATTACTTGTTCTAAATGATTTCAAATGTTATACATTGGAATACATTAGACCAGATATTCTAATCACTGTTGTGGCAAGTTTTCTTTTACTAAGAAAATACTGGCATATATGATTTCTTTTCTTCTTTTTTTTTGATAGCACAGCTCACATCCCTTTATTTATGTTTTTTTTTTTTCCTGTTTGGAACACCTCTAATGTAGGTGTAGGGCTAAAGGATAGAAGGAAGGAGTAAAACCAAATATGTCCCAAAGATGACCTCATAAACATGCTTGCGTTTAAGTTTATAAATAAACAAGGCAAAGCCTCCAACCCCCTGCACAGAGAACCCTAAAGCTTCTGAATATAACACGAAAGAGACTGTTTGACCAATCTTTACGCATATCTGTGGCCAAGAACCTTGAGTAATGACCAAAACAAAAAGGTCAAAAGTACCAGTGGCTGAGAAACGGTATCTAGGTTTTTTCTTCTGAAGGTTAAACAATTTGAAATTCAGGAGAAGTTTCCAGCAGACCCCTGGTTCTTCAGAATGGAAAGAAAAGAAAAGGCAGCTGAGAGAGTTCAGGGATGTTACTTTTTAGAGGTCTATCAGGTTTGGCCAGCTGGACAGAGGTCTCTGAAGTGTCCCAGTTCTCACGTGATGGATTATATGCCCCACTTGGCCGGATAGTAGTCAGGTAGTCCCTCTGGAGGAACATGAGTAAGTAAGTGAGTAAAATTTATTGAAGAAAATAAATAAATAAATAAAGTCTGTCCTTTTCTGCACCATCTTTGTTTTGTTCAGGGTCACTATAGGGGTCTATCCCAGCAGTCACTGGATGAGTGGTGGGATTCAGCCTGGACAGGTCACCAGTCCATCACAGTCACACAACCACGCACACACACACTCACACTCAAGGTCAGTTTAGAATCACCCCATGCCTGTGTGGATACATCAGTGACCTCATGCCTGAAGCTATTTTGATGTCCTGTGATAAAATAATGTTTTATCTTTAAAAAGTAGGTGAAAAAATATTAATACAAAAGGAAAGCGAGGAAAATTATTCCTACGATTGTGTCATATTTTAAATTTGTGATCTCATTTTTAAAAATGTAATCAGTAAGTTATGTTTGTTCCAACTTCTATGTAAGATCTCTTGGGGAAAGTTAAGTTCAATGTAAATACAGTAGTTTGACTTCTGAAATAACTAATAACCAGGTTTGACCCTCGATTTGAACCGACATTTTAATTTTGGCTCATATGTAATTGACCGGATGTAATTTGACATTCTTGCTTTGACCAAGTGAAGGAAGTTGTAGACAGAGAAGCCTAAGCATTTCTGCTACAATAACCACACAACTGACCTGAACAGTTTTGAGATTGGATCGTTGGTATACCCCAATTACACTGAATGACAACCCCGCTATGCTCTTAGTACTCGTTAAATAGTTTTTTTCCTTCTATTTTTAGAATCTGCAATACATTTCCTGCACCCTCACCATGCTCTTTGCATCGACAGCAATCCAAACGGCAATCCAATCATGTATGTCGTTAATAACACCAAGTTTTGGGTCCAGCCCTGCACTACTCTTTCAAACCAAGAAACATGGATACACTGCCAGCACACTCCTCTACCCCTCATATAGACCCCCAGTGCGGTGCCACCACAATGTTAAACGACCACAGCCTTGCTACAAAGGTTTTGTGTAGGCTCACACCTTCCATGACCTATCACGTTTTATCTCATATATCATAATAGAGAGCCCAGGGATTTCTTTATACACATCCAAAGACCTCATCAAGACTACGCAAAAATCATCCCCATTTTGTCTTTTTTTTTACATTTTAGTGGGTCATCATCTACTATGAAAAGGGCCTTATGCTATCCTTGGTTGCAGGTACATTAGTTTGCCATTTTAAACCCCTCTTTCTGTCGAGTGCCATTTCATTTTGCAGCAACGCTCAAATATATATCCGTGATTGATTATTTGAATGGTCATCTAAAGCGTGCCTGGGTTTAGTGCACAGCTCTTCGCAATCACCTGGCTTTTAGATGGTAAAAATGGGTAAAAAAAAAAAAAAAAAACTTGCATTCATGTGATAAGAAGCAGACAGCTGTTCATATCTGAGAAGTAAAATTGCCTGTTATGACAAAGGGTTTTTAATATAAAACAATACATCTGTTTGTTTTTTTTTCTTTTAAATAAAAATGTGTTTTGAGAAGTAGTTAATTTGGAATTAGACTGGAGGTTACTCTGGAGCTTGTGGCAACATTTCTTTCACAATCTTTCAACTTAAAAAAAAAAAAACTCCCAAAAGTGGAACATTTTTAGTTCTTAAACTGTATGAGTTCGCCATCTGTGGCACTTCAAGCATTTTTGTTGTCTGGGTGTGTTTGTAGCATCTTGCTGAGATAGTAAACACTTTGCATAATCTTTTGAATGATTTCTTTTGTATTCATAAATAGTATACCAGCTTGAGGAGGTGCTTAGTTGTTAAACTCACAAGCATACATTTACACAGACGCACTCATTAATGCAACCATAAAAATATGGGCACATAACTTCTGGCCTATTTGGAACTGGATCTACCAACCATCACACAAATGGTTGCTGAACAGCATTTGGTCATTTTGTTAAGCCTGCTTATCATGATGTGGTGTTTAGTTTTTGCTTCTGGCATGTCAAAACCTTCAGCAAATAAATTTAGACACAGCATCAAAATATAATGTGGTAATCCTGCTAAAATAAATTTACATTATGTAAAACCATGTTTCTGTTTTTTTTTTTGTTGTTGTTTTTACATCACCCTCTCACCTCATGGCTCAGTTTGTTGTCTTTGTTAGAATATTTTTTTTTAATGTGAAACCTTTTTTCTCTTTCTGCAACTTGTCTGTTTTTGCTTTTGTCAAGGCATTGATTTAAAAACCGTTTGACTTTTTCTGCTGACTTTCTCTTTTAAAACTTTATGTTAATGTGTTCCATTCTTCCTTTATTTGCTGTAATCTTGATTGCTATTTTCAAATCATTTTCTTCAGTAAATTGATCTAAAACCTGTTGCCCTGTCTTCTTGCAGTGACAGAGCTGTTTTACAACAAAAAGAACCAAGGATGTGAGCCACGCATTGATTCCTCTTGTCATGGGACCAAAATATTATGGATTTTCACTTGTATTTATAGATGTGATTACAGCAATGTGTTAGTGTTTACAATATGTGAGGACAGCCATTCATCCATCACAGCCAAACCTGGCAACACTTGGAAGAACTGTAGTTACAGAGGCCATGAGCTATGGGATCACATACATGTCACTTATGGCAGTAAAATGTACTGGACCTGTAGTAGCTTGTTATTATTATTAGGAAATTATTATTAAAACATTTAAAAAACATAAAAAGCCAAGAGTGTCTGTTTTTTAATGGATTTTCTTTCAGCCAGAGTCAGCTACCAGTCCTGTTTGGCATGATGGTAAAGGCAATCTGTCACTATAGGTTGAATGTTAGTGACAAATTTGAATTGCTTTTGCAAGAAATTTTCTAAATCGTCTTGAAATATTTGAATATCCACCTGTTTGTTTTGCTTTATTGCTACTGTATGAAAATTTGCATTTCTAACCCAACACTGTATGCATTGTTGGCATTCGCAAAATAAAATATGCACTGAAGTGTTTGTAAAAGAGAATAAAATAATAACAAAGACTGAACGCATTCGAAGCAAAACATGAGGAGTTACAGTACCAATTCAGTGGGATTCCAAGTCAAAGTTTGCATATTTTTATGCAATTGTTAAGAAGGGGGGAGACCGAGGCAAACCCAGAATGCAGACTCATCGTGAAAATAAAACTAATTTATTAAAGTAAAACACTAACAAAACAAATGGCTGACGTGGCAGCAAAAAGAAAACTAACAATAACAAAATATCCGAAACAACGGCAAAGCAAGGCAAAAGCAAGGCATGGAATGAGAGGAAAACAACGAGCATGGCATGAACAGAGGAATGACCGAGTTACGAGTGGTGAACAGAGACCGGTTTTTAAAAGACTGAGGGAGAGGTGATTATTGGATACAGCTGTGGAAAAGACGAGGAGCAGGTGAGGTGGGCGTGGCAGGCATGGATGGAAAAATACTGAGGAGGTGAATAGTGACCAGACATGAACACAGAAAACTTAAATGACAACCAAACCAAAAGATAAACAGAGCAAAACAATCAAATAAACACCAAAACTATGACAGCAATTTTGTTCTACCCCAAGCAAGAATTAGGTTTGTACAAATTAAAGATAACAAGTTAACAGAAATGGCTTGTGAAAGACTTTTGCACACAACATTTAAAAACATGCTTAAAAAAAAAAACCCTGATGCTGTCAAAGATAGAAAATATTTTTGCTTTGTACTATATAAGCAATAATTTATATCATATTCTTGCCTACAGAGCTGCAATTTCTGCTTTTAAAGACAATTTATTATCCATAACAGTTTTTATTAGGGTGGAATCACAGAAAAAAAAAAACTGAAGCCCAGAAGAAACAAGCCAAGAGCAGATATTTACTGTTTTTCAGGTTTTCAGTTTTCTTGTTAGATTTCAGTTTTTCACCTTTCATCCTATATTTCTTATCTTTTTGTTGTTTGTGTCCTTGTGTAATTTCTTTTATTTCAAGTATGTGTTTAATCTCTCACTTTTCTTTTAGAATGTGGTATGCAGTGATCAAAAGTTTGATAAAAACCACAAAACACAAATATAAATCAAGAATTCCTTCCATGAAGACTTTAGGCATTCAGAATTTTTTTTTGTTCTTCTTCACACCTTCCAAATGCTGCAAAGAAAAAAAAGTAAATAAAGCTGAGTGTGTCTTTCAAGGATAATGAACTTTCCTTCCTTTTATTCGACTGTTATTTATTATTTATCTTTTTTTTCCTCATACTTGTCTTTACACTTTAATATTTCAGAGTAGCAGACAGTCTTGATGCGTTAGATCAGAAAAGGTGTTACTGGTGTCCCGACAAAAGAAATCAATTAAACACATCACCATGTATGAGGACAATCTGGCACAGTTAGACCAATATGGTGCTTTTATAAAATACATAGATAAAAATCTAAATAAAGCACAAGTCAGTACACAATGAATATTTAATGTATTTTCAGATGTATATGGTCACTAATGTAAAGACAAATGTCAGCCATTCACTGAACATCCTCTGTGGTATGATCAGTTTAAGGGGGATAGAACATTTTGTATTTTAACACCCATTTTAACATCTCATAATTCGGACCCTTAAACAAGATGCTTCTGTAAACATAATGAATTTCAGAAAACACAAACCTGCGCCAAGGCTACAGTGTGATTAAAAAATAGTTAAATCTGGATCATAATCTGGGTCACCAGCAAAATTTAAATTTAAATTCTAATTTTAGCTTAATATTTGTAAAAACTTTTTTTTGTATGTGTGTGTGTGTGTTTCCTAAAGTTAGTTGGCTGTGGCAGCAATCTTGAATTGGTTGAAGTAACTTTAAAAGGGACTTAGCTGTAGATGCACATCCATAAAATTACTGTAAGAGTAAATTATTGCTTGTATGTAGGATGCAAATAAGCACAAATCAGTCCCAACAGAAAATTAATTTTGCAGCAGCGTAGACCAGCCAAACCGACTCAACTTGAGTGACATTAAAGCAGAAACCTTTAATGGAGGCTTGCTCGTTGAGATAAACCCCAGAGAGACGCATTATCCAACTCTGCAGCTTTACTTTTTGATGCATTTCCAGGACATTATGTTTCAGTGTTGACACACTCAGTACTTCCAGCTGCAGTGGTTCAAATGTTTTAATGAACCTTACCTGCAGGGAAGATGCAGTCAGCCGAGGGCAATTTAATGTTATTCATTACATCTGTGCTTTTCATGTTGTGACAAACCAAAAAGGTGTGCTTTAAAAAAATGTCACTTGAATGAAGCATCTGTCAATCATGGTATGAAGGGCCAAAACAATGATGCTCATCAGAAAATAAAAGTTGACAGACAAGTCAGCAAAAGCAGCCTTCAATCCCAGAACGATTGTTTCAAACTTGTGATTTGGCCACAAACAGATACCTTGGAGCTTTAAAAGATAGATTCCCTCGTGATTGTGTTCTTGGTGGAAATTACACAGGAGACAATTGCAGGGGTTTCTTTTTCTCAATCCCAAACAATCCATGTGCTTCAATACGCTGAAGTGTTAGAACCCTTTCAGTACTTTGCCCATTTTTTTGCATAGTAAGGACTCAGGAGGTTCCGACTGACAAAGTATGAAGGCTAAAAACCAGGGAAATAGAACGAAACTGAACGTTCTTTCTTGATTCTGGAAGATGTTTCATCTCTGATTCCAATGCTTTTTTTCCGTCATTTTTGCTCATTTAAATTCTTAATGCAGTTCTTCAGTTCACTAAAGCACATGCTCTAATTAAGACTTGGAAAAATGTCACTTGGATGAAGATTTGGACCAACCCTCCACTCCCTGTAATTAGAACCATCATTCCAGCTGTCTTTCAGTATAACTTCCCTCATATCTGCCTGAAGAAGAAAAACAGGAATTTAATGTGTAGCTAACCCACAGTTCAGATCTTTTAAAATAGTTCTGTATTAAAGAGTAATATCTTATCTGTTCTAGATAGCTCTTTGGATTACCTCAATTTTAAGAAACAGTGTTTCTTTTTAACCAGTCTGGTCTTGGACCTGCTCAGACTAGCCATTACCTCAACAATCTGGTCAGAATTGAACTCTGTTTCTTTAAACCAAGGATGTTAAAGGGGCTACCTACAACAGGTAAGCTATAATGTGATTATAACCTGCAGTAATTTATACTGTGATCAAAAAGTAGAGATTTGTTAGAACTTCAAGAATAAAGAGCTAGCAAAGCCATCCTGAGCAGACATTCACAAGGAAAAAGAATCTGAAATTCAGTCTGTTGCGCTTTCACGCCATAAATTACAACATTATTCAACGGAATGAGTCTGTGTTGATTTTCTGAAGAGCAACATTTGGAATTCATTAAAGCAGGTTGCAATTTGCTGCAAATTAGTGGATTTTTGAAGGGAAAAGTGACAAAATGTAATAAGTGCATAATAACTACATAATTAGAATGAAGACATGCAAGCCCTCTTAGAGTCACAAATCTGAGAAACACCATAGTCGTGCACCTGCTCAAGTATTTCAGCATCGGTCTGGGAATGTGCGTGCATGTTACTGTGTGTCTATGGGCTCTTGTGTGTAAGATTTACGACAGCAGCGTGATAAACATCCTAATCTCTTATAATTACACCGGATCGCTCACTCATACACACCAACGTGTTCTGAACCTCACAGGTGGGATCCTCCTGTACTTCCCGGTAATTACCTCGTCTGTCAAACAAACGAGCGCAGGAAGAACGAACGCGGCACCGACGAGGGGCAGAGGGCAGAAGAGGAGGAGGACTTGGAGAAACCAAGAGCTGGTCGGGGGAGTCCGGCGAAGTTGAACTGAGGGGAGGGAAAGAGCAGAAGAAACACAGAGTTTAAGTGGAGTAAGAGGAGAGTGCAAACTGTCAGTTCTTGTCTACTTTGCTCGTTGTGACTTCTTACCGTTTCTGCCTGCGTTGCTGCTCTTTCTTTTCTTCATCCTGCTGTCACAGCTCCTTTGCTCTGCTCTGCACCTGTGGTTGTCAAACATAATTCTACAGCTCGCCTCGCTCCCAGCGCCACATCTCCTGAATAACTATCATTAAAGCCAACACCCAAACTGTCCCCACTCTCCCATATGTCTCCCAAACAACAGGTCTGTCCTCTCCCCTCCCCCCGCCCCCTCTTACTTCTCCTGCTTAAACACACCGACGTGCTCATTTTATCAGTCAGTCTCAGCCCTGTGCCCTCAGCTGAGTCCTCATCTTCACTTTTAAATTTTACTCTTCTCTGCCTCAGAGGTAGCAGTAATGGATATAAATCATGCACCATGTAAAAGAAGATCAAGACCTCACAAGTTCTTTCTTTCTTAATGTCCAGTAAATTAAAACCTAGCCGTTTCTTACTTGCCACATCGCAAGTTGAAGTTTTAAAGAGTTTACAATCGGTTAGTGCTCAAGTAGTGTGTTGGGGATAACTCTCAACTGTGACATGTGGACAAGAAGAGCAGCGCATCACTCAGCTCAGCCTGTAACCCGTGAGACAGCCACTCCATTTTGGACATTAGTAATTACATGTCAGTTTATTCATCTAATGACATTTGGTCATAGAACTATTGCTATCAACATGACAACTGTGCAGCGTACAAAAGGAGCACACTCTTAAGCTACATTAACTGAATGTGAGAGGATTCAGAAATGTGTTGATTTTTTTAACATCAGCCTCAATTTTAAAGCTGAACAGAAGTCATATAAGTGGATAGGCACAGCTATGAGTAGATTTTTTACCTGACAATAAGTTATATGTAAGTCATAAACAAGATTTGAGGTCTGCAGCCAGACTCCAGCTCTGAGTTTTGTGCTTTGATGTATTTTTGGTTATTGTGCCCCGGAGTCTGGTGGTTCCAATGAAAGTACATGTGCTCAGGTTATTTTCAGTGCAACACACTGCAGTCTTTTTAGATTCCCCCCTTTTTTCCTATCATGGTAGCACCATAATATCTTTTGACTGCTTATAACAGTAAAAAATGCAAAAAAAGAACACAAAAAAAACAGCTTGTTAGCAGAAAAAAAAAAGTTTAGATTTGATCCATGAAACAGCTGTTGATCAGACAAAGTTAGCGTCACGCTGACTGAAGTTGGACGGGTAAGTCAGGTTCAAAATGAAGTCCCATTCAAGTAAAAATATTCTAACACTAAGAAAGTCAGAGAATTTGTATGAGCTGCATCCATTCCGGTTATGAATTTCATCCAGGTCATGAATTTCAATTTTATTTTGTGACAATGGGCATGACTTAGGTGGGAATGACACTTTTAGGTAAAACATTTCAGTGGAGAGAAAAATATGCAGTTGTGAACATGAGTGAGTTTAAAGGAATAATGCCTCATTTTGTTGTGGCACATATGTACAGCTTACATTCACTGAAAGACAAAACTCTACTCTTTTTCACGTATTATTTTTAGTATTATTGTAAAAATTAAAAATATATACATATTGCATACATGCACTATTTATCCTATCTGAATTAAAGCAAATAATTAAATATTTTTTTTCTATTTAACTGAAATATTCTAATTTACTTCGACTTCTTTGCAGCTTTAATCACGCTTTAGATTCATGAAGTTGAGTCTGATTTCACTTTGAACCTCACCATGGACATCAAGAGAGAAGTCTTGCTTTGGGGCTCAGTTGTACTGACAAATATCGCATTTAAATATAAAAATAACAAAGTATTTCTTGTGGGGACATTTGTATATTGTTTCAAACACAGTAAAATAGTTCAGTTTTGATATTAAAAATGTCTCCCTGGGCAAGGAATATGTGAGCAAAGGGTGATATTAGCCTGTGGTTTTGAGTGCTTTGAAGCCTGGCTGTGGCTCTGAGCTGTCAGTATAACTCTTTTTAGGATAAAATCTTTATCTGAACCCTATTCTTTACAGCGTATTCCTTTTCTTCATCACTCCTATTTTGTTTTTTCTCTTAGATATTGTCCTCATATTTAATCCTTGCTCTTTACGTATATCTCCCCTTTCGTGTGTTGAAGTGCGAATGAAAAACTGTTCAGACTCACATTAAGAAGAGTTATTACATTATTAATAATTTTTACTACTTGATGATGTGTATGTGTGAATGAAAGACCCTTGTGTGCAGAAATGAAGATGCAGCTTCAGTCTGTAATGGTAAAGAAGGAGCTGAGCATAAAGGTTTACTGATCCATGCACATTCCAGCCCTCACCCATGGTCATGAGGTACAGATCATGACCGAAAGAACAAGAATCTGAATAAAAACCGCCAAAATGAGCTTCCTCCATTAGGTTAGCTGGGCTTACAGATGGGTTGAGAAGCTCAGTCATCCACAGGGCGTTTCAAACTCTACAAATTGGTAACATAATGGTGAAATTTTTATAACCATCCATCCATTTTCTTTACCCATTTTTTCCTGCAGCTGTGGCTTTGGGGTGGCTGTGGGTTGGTGATTGGAGCAGTCATGCTCTAACAAAAGAGTCGAAGGTTCAATTTCACCAGTATGCCGCATGTTAAAGTGTCCCTGGGCAAGACTTTAAACCCCACACTGCCTCCGATGTGCCCCATCGGTGTATCAATGTGATCAAAATCACTGATTAGACTCTATAGAATGATTTATTCCGATTGGCTTTATAAAGATGTAATAGAGTACTGTATAAATGTGTGTGTGGATGGGTAAATGAGGGCACAGATTTTGTTGTAAAAATTGCTTTGCCTGGTTGGCTAGAAAGCCACTATATAAGTACAGTCCATTTACCAGTTTACCATTTGTTCCAGATTTTAAGTTTATCACAGAGTAGCAAGTTTGTCACATTAGGAATATCTGAAACATTACTAATAATTTTTGGTACTTGATGATGTGTAAGAATGATTAAATGAACTTTGTCTGCAGAAATGAGGACATTGCTTCAGTCTGTTATGGTAAAAAAAGAAATGATTTGAAAGACAAAAACTTTTGACTTTCTGCTCCATCTATGTTTACAATCAAATCTGGCATAATCAGTCAACACTCACCATTGGTATATATCTTATAGGTGTGGATGTTTTATTCCTTATCTTCATCCACCAAAAATTACTACGGCAATTTAATAAATTCATTGTTCATTTTTAGAGGTGCTTTCTGGGTAATTGAGGAGTGTTTGATTTGCATCCACCTCTATTTTGAAAGAATGTAATTGAACAGGGCAGCAACAAAATGTGGAGCAACTCTATTAACTTATCCCCAATACTCAAGAGTCAGGCTCAAGGACTAGAATCCAGGCTCTGAAAGCCACCAGGGCATACTGCCACATATACAGGTCCCTGGAGCCACGCTGAGAGAAATATACATGTAGTGAGTGTCTCGTAAGCACCTGCTGTCCAAGAGTGTGTCATGGCACCAACTGCCAAGTCGCCATTCCCCCTGAGGGTACCTGAGACAAGAGAAAAGAAAATGTTATCTGTTGAAACCATGAGTTGTAGCTGTTAAACCAGCAATCTCGTTGGTACAGGAACAAAAAAAATCCCCTTCCAATTAATATGACTGATGTACATATAACAAAGCATGATGGAAACATGGCCTGATATGATAAATTAACACATATCCCTAATCATCATTACAGTTTGTTGACACAGCAGCAGATTGGCCACTCTGAAAATTGAAATTGCAATTGAAATTTTGAGGCCACTTTCACTCCTGATAGAACATGAAGAGTCTACCTTTGAGTTCAGTTTGTGTAAATATTACTCCACCACCAGCACCACCGTTTCCACAATAATGACCTGTGAACAATAAAATTACTTTAATGTCATTTTCACATCAATGTCTGCGGCAATCAAATGGTAATAAACAGTGTGCATGAGCAGTATGCACAGTTATCTGTCACTGCTAGGTAAAATAGCTTTGGTGGAATAAAATTTACACACATCACAAAAATTAATTTGGGTTTTATGTTGTACAAGCAAGAATGTTTTGAATATGTGTGACCATGTAGTGTTAGTCTTCTCTCAAGCATCTTACAGGGTTGTGACTGTTAGGGACACAAAATACACAAACTTTCACTTGGAATCACATTAAACAACATGTTTGCACAAACTCCCAGCAAAAATTGGGCCAATATTTCTTGATAGTTTGCATAGATATTAACAAAAACTATAGGTCTAGAATTCTGGACACTAAATTGAGAAGGGTTTGTAGAGTGGCCCTGAAACCACATCAACAAATCACTAAACACAATTACAAGTTTAAAAACACAACAACAAATGAAAACCATGATGACATCTTCAAAAACACGACAAACTCAAAAACACAGCGACATTAACCTACCGGAAGACATAGGTGCTTGTGTGGAACACGAGTCATCACTGACTAGATGCGTTTGAACCAGAAATTTTTTGATTAGTTCTGAGCATGTCCAGCATCACCTCGTATGTATGTCCTGACTCAAAATATTCTTGGATAGCAGCAGCTACAGCTACATTTGGGTCACCAGTAACATTTCAAAAATGTGCTACAGGCAGAATATCTAGAATGCTGTTCACAAAGAAGATAAGACAATTGCAGCCCATTGAGATAGTGGCTTTATGAAACAGTCCAACTGACAACCTACCAACTACACAATACAGTCATTTATTCAGTTAAATTTATTTTTACTGAAATTTAAAGTTTAGTCAGTGAGCAAAGTTAGTGCAAGATTTAGCAGTAAGGTACTTGTTTTAATCATTAAAGAAGGAGCCTCCTGGTGCCTAACCAGAAAAATTATCTGCTGTCATCGTTCCTGGGCTTAAGATGAGATGTTATTTGGGGATTTTTTTGGTTAATTACAGGTTGTCACCTTTACTTCCTATTTTTTGTCTGTATTGCCTTCCTGTTTCTTTGTAACACCTGATCTTTTTTGTAATTAGCACATCTGACCTCATGCTCAGTATTTCCCTCTGAGTGTATAAAGCCTCAAGGTCTTTTTGTCTGTTTGTTTTAGTTTTGTTTTTTGTGTGCTTTTGTCAGATCCTCATGTTGTCATTGTTTCAGTCCTGTTCCGTGTCATCCCTCGAGCTCTGCTATTGTTTACTTTTTCCTGAGTTTAGTTTCATAGTTTTTTTGTTGTCCTTTCTGCCTTTGCAGGAGTGGTGAGAAATACTCTTTTCTTGGATCCACAGCAGTATACCAAGAAGAGCCATCTCTTTCAGCTCTCCAATGGCTATTCACTTAGTACTACTTGTGAGGCTGGTTGTTGGTTGGTAAGAAAATGCTCTACAAAGCAGACTTTTTTGTGGAAATGAGTTGCTACCTGGCTTCCACATCTATCAGGAGTCCTTATCAGTTAAAGCTTGCTTTTAATATGTACAGAGTCTCATATTCTTCCCCTTTTAATTTTATATCCACATTCTTGATTGATTTGACTACGATGACAAATTTCAATTTTATGCTGACGATGCACTGCTGTGCTGCACAAGTCTCTGTATAACTAGCTTCTAATTATGTTTAATGTGCTTTGCATGCTTTAGGGAAGCTAATCTCATTTTGGGCACTGAAATTGAGTCAGGATTTTAAAATTGATTATTTAGGGATTCTCTAGCTTTAGTTGGCTAAATCCCATGCAACACCTTGCTCCAGTACCACTCAGACCAATTTCCACAACCCTTGAAACTCTTAGCAACTGAATTAAACATGTATCATCTCAAGATCAACAATATTATATAGATATCCCATTACTTGTGCATAACCTGCACAAGTGGAAATCACTTGCAGCCACAAACTACCATAAAAGCATTTGCAGCGAGTGAAGATGTTTTAGTATTCTGATACTCTGCAGACACATGCAAATGCCCACAAAGTTGTAAAATACAATACCTTCATTGCTTTTTGTTGTAAAACTTGTAGTTTTTTGACAAAACAAAAGGCTTTCTGTGATTTTATATGTAAACACACTTCAGCTGATAAAGAACTTGATTGTTTATGAGTGGAAGCGCAACACCATGACTATGCATGCTATTCTTAGTACATAAAGCATATACCATAAGAGATCACAACACCACCTGTTTATGGTGCTTCTGTTCGTTTGAGAAAGAATCAAACTTGTTTGAAAGGTTGCTCCAATTTTTTAAGGGGAATATTGGTGAAATATTTTTTTATATAAGCAAAATCATAATTAGCAAAACAAGCTCAATAGCAGTGAAAGCTCTCCTCTCTGTCCACAATAAGTCCTAAGTAGAAACTTTATCTTTACAACTTCATGTTCAGACATTAACAGAAGGCAAACCAAAATTAGACTAAAATGTAACAACTCATATCTCCCATAAACAAGAACAGAGACAAATAGCAATGTTACAATGATAAATATGTGGTGGGAATCATAATATTTTTGATAATGTACTTCAAATTTTCTTTTAGAACATCATAAATGTTTAGTTTCCATTCATCAAAATTGCATATTTTGTCACAGCTCCATCTGTTCCTGCCACGCCTCCTGCCTCTAGTCATGCCACAGCCAAGTAACTTTCCATTCATCCCAGTTCCAAGCCACGCCCATTTTACCATGCCCACACAATCACAGTCATCTGCTTCACCTGTTCTGCCATGCATATATACTCACAGCTCCCAGTCCTTCTCTGCCAGATTATTGAAAGCCTCACAGTTAGTAAATGTCCAGCGTTATATCCATGTCCATGCCTGATCTCGACCCTTGCCTGTCCCACGACCCATGTCTCTCGCCTGCCCCTTTTTGGATACTGCTCTGGACTCTGACCTCTCGTTACCGACCTCGCTACGCTCACCTAGACCTTGCCCTTTGGATTCTCCCTCTCTGGTTTTGGCTTCGGACTTCTGACCCTCTGGTAACGACACCTCGCCTGCACCTGGACTTTCCCTCTCGCCTCAACCCCTTTCAGACAAGCCTGTCTGCACCTAGCCTCCAAGCTAAGGAGGACTTACCTATTCTGGTCCCGATCCACGACGGTCACGTGAGTGCGCTGTTCAGAGCCTCTGGTCCCGCTCGGTGTCTGTCCATAATAAAATCCTTAAAACTTCGTTACTGTGTTGCGAGTCTGAATCCTGTCAAGTCCTGCCTTGTCATATTTAGATTTTTTTTATCAACTGAGAATCTGTTCACTGCCTAAAACAGCAAAGGATAAAACCGTACACCTTGGCCTCATTCAATTTTCATGGATCTGTAAATATGCAAATTTGCTCTGAGACTAGACTCTGTTGTAACTGTGAAAATAAAAGAGCAGCCTGCTGCAGAGGAAAATGGTCCTTCTAACATATAATTTTCATTAAACAAGGGTGGTTACTAAATCAAACTGTCATGTTCCTAATCCGGAAGTTTTTGAGACCAAGTTGAAAATAAAGGCTAAACAAATAAAACAACAAGGATATAAACACTATAAGTCTTTTGAACATCCTAACTCAGAACTAAAATACTTCTTAATAATGTTTACAAATGTGAAGTGGCATTCATATTTTTTTTTTTTACTAAATTTGGCTTCAAACTGTGACATCAATACATGCTTAGGTAGTGTCAAAACATGCCAACCACACATTTAGGAGCTGTCATGTCAGCTCACAATAAAGACCATCAGATAATTTAATCTTTTTACTATTGAAGATTTTCTTTCCACATTCCATGTTAGCCTTAAAACGTAATTTTAACAACTGGAGAGGAACTCCAGACAGGTGAGTTAGTGTCATATTTCATTTTATGCCCCTTGAATGATTCTTGATTTATTTAAGGCTTGTAAAACATTCATCACATTAAGGAGCAATGAGGTGGTGTTCCTTAGTGGAGAGAAAGGGTTTGAAGAATTGTTGTTGATGATGCAGTAAATACATTGTGCATCGGGCAATGCAGTAAATATCCTGAAAACACAAAGGCCTGAATTGATCTCATAATCACAGAGGAAATATGTTTGGTGCCAACAGCAGCAACATGTGTGCCTGTAGTTTAGGATGTAAACAAACAGCTGTTTTTGTTGTTTTTATTGTCTCTGTTTGGTTTAATTAAAAGTGTTCATGGATCATCATAAAGTACAAAAAAATGTCCAAGCAGTGAAATAAGGAACAAATATAAAATTGTTATTTAAATTTTTTTTTTAAATTATGATGTGTTGAAAATACAGGTCCCAAATATACTATTTTTCTCAGAATTCAAATGTTTTTGAGTTGTTTTTTGTTATCTTTTGTGTTTGAGTTTCATGTTTAGCTCTGTGTGATCCTTGTGTTTCATGTTAGTGTATATTATTGTTTGGTGTTGCTCCTAAAATATTCTAAAATACCACTGCCACACCAGTGGCTGGTGAGAATGTCCACATTAATGACATATCAAAACACAAAAGAAGAACATTGTGAAAATGGCTAGTTATAGATTGCTTGGTTATTTTTTCCTTTCAGCACACAATTAGCTTAATTGCAGTAGAGTCAAAACAAAGTAAGCCAGACTGTAGAAAATAAAAACAATAAATGTGGCTCCATTCTTGCTGTGGTTACTAGGGCACAAATTGATAGTGGGCATGAGCTAATAAATCTGCTCTATATCTCACTAAAAAAAGCCACTTGCATGTGGATGTGAGGTGCAAACATGGTCGAAAACATACATTTGAAAAATAGCTGTGTTACTGTAACAGGGCTACAGTTAAGCTGTGGTCATACTGATAACCACTGTCTGCATGTTCTCCGACTCAATCATTGGACTATAGCGTCACTGTTGTTCTGATAAGCATTGTAATGTGGTAAAAATATCACTGTCTATTTTTTTTTTCTCATTATCAAACCATAGTGGTGAGAATGTCTCACCTCACGACGTTAGCTCAAGAAAAATAACACAAGATACGCCAGTTGGGTTTTTCAGCCTATTCCTGTAACATTTGCTTGTTCTGGAGTATCTCCAGAGTATTTGCAATGATATATACACATATAAAAAAATGTGCTCAGACAGAATACAATTACCACAAGTGGACCATTTCTTTTTTTCTAACCAATGCTGTACACATCAACACACACTCACAGTTAGGTCATCTATCTAAAGTAACAAAATTTCCAACTCCATATGCTGGAGCGTGGTTTGTATTGAAATAAAAAGCCACTGTTGATGTTGCCATCTGTTTGGACACAGAACCAGGTCCAACACTCTTTCTGATGCAGAGCAAACATTACCTTGGCACTGCCAGTGACTATGAGAGCATATAAAAATATTTAAAGGCATGTTTTAACTCAAATTGGGTTTAATTTTTGACATTTATGCAAAGTAGCAAATGCATCAGCTTATACAACATGAAGAGGCCTGCATATCACCCGCCACCTTGCATGCTTAAGTTTGAAACAGAGATTTTGTGTGATCTGTTAGCACCAGGAGTATGTGATGGGGATGACTCTCAGCAACTATCAGGCCAAATTGAGCTCAGTATCTGTAGAACTGACTGAGTTATAAGCACTGTTTTTGTTTGTTAATGTCCATTAGCTGTGGCAGCCATCTTGATTTAGGTTGACTCCAAAAATTTGTCAATTTCAACAAGTTTCATGAAAATCCATTTAGTGGTTCAGAGGATATTTTGCTAGGTAGGGCTGACTCCAACAGTTAATGCCAAAGTTTCACGCCAAGATCTTACATGATCTGTTTGTGTTCTAAGTATGTCCTGGGGTTAACTCTCAGCTACTACCACACAAGAGCTTTTCTCAACATCTATAAAATTGACTGAGTGGTAGCCACCTTTGTGTTTGCAGGGTTTAAATGACTGCAGCAGCCATCTTGAATAGGGTTCACTCCGAAAGTTAATGAGTTGTAGATGTACATCCAATGATTACTTTCCGAGAGTTTCTTTAAAATCTGTCCACTGGTCCATGAGATCTTTTGCTAACAGACAAACAGGCAAACACAGACCCACAAAGGCAAAAAACAGATTTTTCCCCTGTCATGGCAGCAAGCAATAACAAACACAAATCAATGTAGTACAGTATACAACATACAGTCAAAATGTCCTGCAGTGTGAGGTCACAGTTGCCATTGACAGGAAATTGTAGGAAAATCTGTTCCCATTTTAGCTTTGGTCAGTTTAAAAATATGTTTCCTCTAGAGGTGTGCAAGTTTGCCTCATCTAATTTTTTTTTTCTTTTCTTGCCCAATTTAATTCTCTATTTGGAAAGCTCCATAAAAACAACAATCAATAAAGTCGGCAGCCACTGCTGAATGCCGCTCCCTCTGGAACCTTGAATTCATCCCTGACCTTTAGCCATAGCTGCTGCAGTAAACCTCCACCTACCCACACATGTCCCTCTCCTACACACTTTACAGTCTGTCATTCTCTCTATAAATTATACTCTGTAAATATTCTACATACACTTGAGACACACCTGTGAAATCTAGTGCAATCCAATACAGCAGCTCTGCCATAAATTCTACTTACGGCTAATGCGATGCAGTCTAACACACCAGCGCTCACCGTGACCTCAATAATAACATCGAATTATCACCTTTTTGACAACATCAACAAAAATGAATATTGTAGAAACTTCATATAGGAAGAATTTATTGCAGTTTGTTGTATTGGGTTGCATAAAATTTCATAGATGTTCCTAATAAAGTGCCTGGCAACTGGCCAGTATGCACACACACACACAAATCTGCACACAGAGCTACACAAGACAACACACAGTGATGAAACGCCAGCTGACTGATTATCAGGGGCGTCTCTGGGCAAATGTTCCCTGAATAACTGACAAAATAAAACATAAGCAGGGAATAAAATAAAAGAGGAGAAACACTCAGCCCGGCCTAAAAGAGAAATTTATTGACCAGTGGTGTATGTCTGATCGGATGAGGGAATAGGGGGGGGAGGAAAATCCAACAATAAATAGTAGATGGAATATCAAGTGATGAGAAGAGAAGAGAAAAAAAAGTGCAGAAAATGTAATCAGGAAGGGGAAACTAAACAGGGCCGAAAAATCAGAATATGAATGGGAAAGCAGAAAGGTGAAGACGGGAAGTAAAAAACAAAAAAATAAAAAAGTCCCTTTGGGAAAGTCTAAGCTTTTCTCCAAAGAGACATCCAAAACTGCGTTTATAGAGGAAACCTAAAACAGTTTGAGGTTTCGATCAATTTGAGTCATCTTAATCTAGAGAAACCTTTAACACCTCCTCGTCTGCATAATGAACTTGTGCAAAGAATCCGTCTACTTAAAAGCTAAGTAAAACTCTCCTTTTAATGGCACTGTGTAACAACACACATCAACAGCACATCTGGGGGTGGGGATGTATATGTCAGGGTCTTATTCTTTTTCTCTTACCCCCCTGTTTTCCTGACCGCCATTCTGGGGGTGGGGTC
>NC_051431.1:14842021-14893623 GCF_001649575.2 Kryptolebias marmoratus | reverse complement strand
TATATATATATATATATATATATATATATATATATATATATATATATATATATATATATAATGGTGTGGAGAGGATGGCTGTAAGGGGAGAAGGGAGGCCAAAAAAAAAAGCTAAGTAAAAAAGACAACAGCTCAGCAGACGTGAAGGTGAGAAACGGTAAACAGAGGCTGACGTGACGTCACAAATGTCAATGTGGCACCTGGGAGGCTTAAGCTGAGGCAAAGAGCATGATGTGGTCAGACAGTTTGACATTTGAATAATGGACACAATATGGTGGTAGTTTACCTGATACTGACTGATTGTACAGGAAGTCGCACGTTGCTGTAACAAACACCATCTCTGATCAAATTTCTTGTCAAACAACATTTTAGTCAAGAATATCTGGTTGTGACCAAGCAGCTTATGGTCTGTGGTGACTGAGAGAAGTTACTGGCCGCTAGGATTATGTCTGCAAACATCAGCGAAAAAGAGTCTAAAAAGTGGATTTATTTGTTTTTCTGAAGTAAAACTTGTGTAGGGAGGGGATAACAATAACACATTTGGCAAGCAAAATAATTTCTGTATATTACTGTATAGTAATTTATTACTACAATGATAAGAACGCAAAGAAAAGATGCTGGCAAAATATTGGTAGCATAATGAAGAAAGATGCAAAAAAGGAAGTGGTGAAGACAGATCCATTCAAACAATTACAATATAAAATAATTCCTAATGCTATAGATTTAAAAAGAAAATGTGCCACAGATTATAAGTTTAATAATTACAGGAGTTTTAAAATGAAACCACATGCAAATGTCAGATTTTTTAAATGAAGAAAATAACTTTTGCACTGATATCATGACTGGATTCCATTTATGCTTTTTTTTTTCCTTCAAAGCAGTAATGGATGTGATTTTGTCACTAAATCTGACATACATATTTAGTCTTTCAGCCAGATTTGTAAAGCCATGCATTTTCACCATTCTATTTCTAAACCTCAATCACTGTGAAACTCGGTACACAACCTGTACAGTAATGAAGTGAAAATTTACCAAATTTGCTCAGACAGACAGGTGGATGCACATCATCATTTGATTAGTAAAACAATGCAGAAAAGATATTGTTTGTACATGAAACTGAGATGCATCAGTTTTTATGTTTTTGCACAGATTTAGTCTAGAAATAGTTTTGATATTAACACTGATAAGTTGAAACAGTGTTGCATGCTTTGTGAAATTGTCCTTTAAGTTTAAAGGTAAATTATTGTATTGTTACCATCTCGTATGATGGGTCACTTGCTACAGCATTGGTACAGTATGCCTAGTCTGAAGAACCTGCGAGGTTTGCATATTTTCAACACACATTGTTCATTAGAAATACCTAAATACGGTGTGCACATGGCCTCTGTGTGGTTGTACCCTGTATGATCTGGCCTCTGATATTGTGCTTTTGTTCATCTGCCATTCATCTGCTTTAGAGGCAAACAAATTGAAGTTGAAGGGTGTTTTGACAATTTTGTCAGTCTCTCCTTTTCCCCAAAAAAATACCCAAAATTAGGAGATTCTTTTCAAACCACTTAGCTTTCAAAATGCTTTTAAAGAGAGTGTCTTGTGTTTTTAAATGGGGTTTGAAACAAAAGAGGGACTGTGCATGCGTAAATGATTACTTAACAGTATTTTTATGTGAAAACCCTGGTGGAGCTCAGCGTGTGTGTGTGTGTGTGTCTGTGTGAAAGAGAGAGAGAGAGAGAAAAAGTGGATGTGCATCAGTGTGAGGAAGAATATCTGAGTGCAGGCTGTATAGCTCAAGGTCACTCTGAATGGAGCCATATAAATGAACTGGACACACCAACAAGCTTATTACTTGAGGGAGCGTGCCCACACAGCACACACACACACTCGCAGGCACACACTGCAGACTTATTACAGCTACTGTAGTGACATGAATTGCTCCTCCTCTGATTCCCTCTCCTTGGCTCTTTGTAAATCTCTTGGAAATAACCTCAGTAACTGCGAATTACAACCACTAACACCGAGGGGCTAGGAGCAAAAGGTGGAGCTCACACAAGCACAGCACAAAGCAATTCTTTACAGAAGGCACGCAAAGATAATGTTTGGGGTTTTTTGTACTTTACATTGTTGCCATCTACATGATTTTGGTTCAGTTAACCCATTAGCTGAATAGTTTGCATTAAACAGAACTTAATATTTCCTTTGAGCAATGTAGGATTAGTATTCGTCACCAATCTGAGAGCTATGTTGCTGTTTGAGCCTACCTTACAATAAAAACTATGATCATGTTTCTTAACATATCTATATTTAAATCTTTATTTAAAACTCCTGCATGAACGGCAGCAGGCGGTATGCATTACGTTGAGGAATGCTAAGTCTCTCAATTCAATTTGTATGCGTTGATGAGTGGATACGCCAGCACACGTTGCTCTAACACAGGGGTAACACAAGATTTTAAATCCTGCTCTGACAGCATCCTTGTTGAATTTGACCAAGCACTATCCACACTTCATTTTGAAACTGTATTTGTTTTTCAGAAAACTTTCTTCCAAGATGGAAGTGGATGCCACCACAACCTTGACCTCGTGAAACTTGTCTGTTCTCAGAAGGAGCATGTGTAAGTCCTTTGCAATCATTTTGACAGCTTTGAAGCAGGTGCAAGGGAGATGTCGCATGTAGTCTGTGAATCATATGAAGGAGATGCACAGCAAATGTGACGAGAGGAAAAAGTGACTGTCTGTCTGGGTTTGGAGTGTGAACTGTCTGGCTTATATGAAGCTGGTTCCATTGGAGCTCACACTTGTAATTGACAGACTGGACTGCAGTTGCAGAGGGAATACTTAAAGAACACAGAAATTAGCCAATAAAGACCTCCCAAAAAGGTAAGGACTATGCTTGCTCCTAGGAACGTGTCATCACTTGTTGAAAATGTGTAGAGGAGCCAAACACATGTGAGTACTGAGGGAGTGTTCAAACATGTGGTGTCCCTTGATCCCATTTTTCACTCTACAAGATTTAAATCATTGGTGTCACATCATCATGAAAAAAAGCAGTGAACCTTCAGGTGAAAGCTTCTGAAATCTCACCATTCCATGGGGACATTCAGGCCAAACAACAGGGGCTTTGGATTGCTCGCTGCCAAAATGCGAAAGGCAGGTAACAATGTTTTCGCCTGTGTCTGTGTGCACACTTTGGCATCAGCTGTTGGTGTTGACCATGTTTGTTTGTTCAGCAAAATATCTCGAGAGCCACTGGACAAATTTTCATGCAACTTTCAAAAAGTAATCATTTGATGTACATCTACAGCTGATTAATGTTTGGAGTCAACCCCGTTCAAGATGGCCGCCACAGCTCATCAACCTTAACAAGCACAAAAATGCCTAGAACTTTTACAGAAATGCTTAAATTTGATGAAGCAATAACGTAAAGTCATTTACAACACATACTTTCAGTGCTAACAGGATGTGATATTGCATGAAGTAGCGCACAAAACTGCGTCATTTCTCATCTTAGTTTAAATCTCCGACATGAAAAGCTGTGGGCGATATGCATTCCTTCAAGGAATATTTAGTTATTACAGAAACACAATAAATAGTCCTTACTGGTTTCACACCTGTTAAAACGTATAGATAATTTTACTACTTTGTTATGCTTGTGAAAAAAAAATCTAATTGTAAACCCTGAGTAAAATCATAGAATGGACAAAAAGTGGATGAGACCCAAATCTATTATCTAAACTGTTGTTACTGCTCTTGTAAGGAAAAGGCCCAAGTCATCTGGTGTTAAAAGACTGAGAGAAGATCAAATTTAAAACTCCCACCTTCTAAATCCAAATCTGGTTCTCAGAATCTAAAAGAGGCCACCATTTTTTTGGGGAGAACATGAAGACCCCGATTGTCTTATTGTATCACAGATTGGCTTCCACACAACTCCTCGTGGCCATGATCCAACAGCAAGATTATGGGAAAGATTAAGCAACACTTTGACAGTTCAAGTGAAATCTGATAAGTGGATACGTCACGCTTGTGTTCTGTTCCGTCTCGTTTCGGTAAACAGAGACAGAAATGGAAATCAACAAAACGGGAAATGAAAAGTGGATTAACACATGCACATCTAAATCAACAGGATCTGAAAACATAATAATTTTGCCTGTGATTGTGAATTCATGACTCATTCACGGCATATTTAGTTTTAGTTTAAAAAAGTTTCTGCGTTTTTTTTTTCCGCAGATTTAAGTTCATTTTGAGAGATAAAATAAGAAAGTTGACTGAGAAAATGAAAATGTTTTGTTGTCTGTATTCTCGTGTGTGTGTGTGTGTCTGGTCCACGGCGATTATCTTAGCCCAAAAACAGGTAAATCTTTGTGGCGAGACATGCATCAATCTCTCCTGAGAGCCTGAAGGAAATAACAGTCTGCTTTGTGTAGGAGGCTTTTCCTACTTTTCCTTATTTTTTATCATCTTTCTTTCTGACCAGAGGCCCTTCTTTCTTTTCTTCCCACTTGCATTTAGAAAAAAAAAGAATTGCTTTCTTTCAACCCAGAACTACACCAGCTTGTCTATTCATCTTTTTTTTCCCCCAATGTTCAATTCACTTGGGAGATTGTTAAGGTGGATTTGCAGTGACAAAGATTTGATGGGATTCTTGTTATAGATGCTGACAGTGTAGTTTAGAGTTAGATTTGACTCATGTAGCCAAGACAAGATATTCAGTTATCTATATGGGTTTGAAAAACACAAGTTATGTATAAAAAAAATGGACACAACTGCATGAGTCTGCTCATTGGAGTTTGAGCTACTACAGAATTCTAAAGAGGCATAACTCATGCCATTTGTAATGTCTGGTGACATCTATGAAACAGTTAAATACACCACAGGAGTTTAATGGGTGCCATCTGGAGTTTAGAATAATACGTTTAATAAGTACCCAGTGGTGTTAAATAATTATCTACACCTTCAGATTTTCATCTGTCATCCAAGGTCAGACTTTACAAATCAAACACTGATCTTCACTTGGCAGATTGCAGTCTTGAGAAAAATCTCATCTACACAATCAGAAATCATATATAGAAGTGCAAACATTATATTCAATTTGTTTGCTTATGCACATTTTATCACTCAAAAGGTGATTTTATAGGAACTGTTTGGAAAAAAAAAACTTTAAACCACTCCTATTTTGTTTTTATTTTGAATTAAAACTTTTTCAAATATTTATTTGTTGGTCTAATTTTATTGTTTTCACATTGGATCTTCTTCTAGTCCATTTATTTATATTTGTCTTCCAAGAAGCCAGTCTTTTCTGTAGTCTTTTTTCTTTCTTTAGGCTTTCTGAAAGTTTTTCTAAGTTTTTTGTTTAGACATTGGCTGCATTTTTACTTGAAGTATTAAAAAAATAAGGGTGGTTTAAAACTTTAGCATAACATTGTTACTATAAATTAATCTGATGTATTTATTAATGAGCACTTGACCAAGAAGAATGCTGACATCGCCAGAAAGGCTCGGTTTCTGAGAAAACAAGGAAAGATCCAATCAACATGGACAACAAATTGTAAAGTTTTCGTCAAACTTAATGGAACTCAAGAGGAGGCAAAAGTTCTGGTTGTTCGGGACATCGCTGACCTGGATAAGTACAACTGATTGCTTTACGTTATATCAGGGAGTTCAGGTGATGCACATGACACTCACTCATCATGTCTCAGTTAAACAACATGTTGTCCTTAACATCTATGGACACAACATTAACACCTCTAAATGAAGCTGATTACCCGGAGCTGAAAACTTTTGACCACACTGAATATAAGAGTCAGGACAAAGAAAAGGATTTGGACCCAGATAACAACTTTTTCTACAATATTGGGAATAACTGTTGCTACTACTCGACTCAACAATACAATATAACAGTTAATGCAGACAATAAATTCTCCATAATACATTTCAACAGCAGAAGCTTATATGCAAATTTTAAACACATCAAGGACTGTTTAAGTCAATTTAAACAACCTTTTAGTGTTATCACTATCTCTGAAACCTGGCTTACTTCTAACAAGGGAGCTGACTTTGAATTAGATGGTTATGAATTTACTTATATTAATAGAGAAGGAAAGATTGGTGGAGGAGTAGCTGTATATGTGGACAGCAGCTTTAGATATAAACTAATTGAAAACATGACTAATGTGGTTAAAGATCATTTTGAATGTTTAACTGTTGAAATATATATGGAAAAAAATAAAAATGTCATTGTTAGCTGTATATATAGGGCTCCTGGTTCTAACATGAACATCTTCACTGAATGGTTTGAGAAAACATATACAGCTATAACTTCAAATAACTACTTTATTTGTGGGGATTTTAATATTGATCTGCTGAATGTTAACAATCACAAATTGACTGAAGAGTTTATTAATACTACATGTAGTCTAAGCCTTTTCCCTCAAATTACGAGACCCAGTAGAATCACAGCCAATAGAGCTACTTTGATAGATAACATATTTACAAATTTAATAGACAATACAATAAGTGGATTGTTAGTTCATGACATTAGTGATCATTTACCTGTTTTTGTTGTTTGTGATATCTGCCACATGAAAGTCAAGACTCAAAAAAACCGACTTGTTATAAGATTAAGGACGGATAAATCGATAAATGCATTTAAAGATGAATTATCTAAACAAAACTGGGAGTCAGTATTAAAAGAAAATGATACGGATAAAGCATATGAAGATTTTCTGAATACTTTCAAATCATTATATGAGAAAAATTGTCCGATTGTAGAGTTCATCTCTGCAAATAAATACTCTGAAAATCCATGGATTACAAAGGGATTGCAAAATGCCTGTAAGAAAAAGAATAAGTTGTATAGAGACTTCTTAAGGCATAGATCAACTGGGGCAGAAAATAAATACAAGAAATATAAGAACAAATTGACTGCTGTTCTAAGAATAGCAAAGCAAGATTATTATAGTAAACAGTTGGATAAAAATAAAAAAAATATTAAAGGTATCTGGAATATTTTAAACAGTGTTATTAGAAAAAACTCCAAACAGGTTAGCTATCCACAACACTTTATAAACAATGGAGATAAATATTTAAATAACATGGAAGAGATAGTTCATAATTTTAATAAATACTTTGTAAGTGTGGGCCCTAAATTGGCCGAGGAAATCCCGCAACCTACAGGACATGAAATACTAAATGATGTAATAGTTAGAAATCCAGATTCCATGTTTCTCATAGCAGTGGAGGAAAATGAGATCTTAGATATAGTAAATAAATGTGAAAATAAAAGGTCAACTGACTATGACGGCATCGACATGATAATAATTAAGAAGGTGATTGTGGAAATTATTAAACCATTAACATATATCTGTAACCTGTCAATTCAAACAGGAATATTTCCACAAAAAATGAAAATTGCGAAAGTCATCCCACTGCATAAGTCTGGAAATAGACATGATTTCACAAATTACAGGCCTGTTTCATTGCTTCCACAATTTTCCAAAATCATGGAAAAAATATTTGTTGTTAGATTAGAAAGATTTATTAGCAAACATCATCTATTGACTGAAAGTCAGTATGGATTTCGGCCACAAAGATCCACAGCGATGGCAGTTCTGCATTTAATAGAAGAAGTGACCAGTGCATTAGATAAAAAGAAACATGCTGTTGGGGTATTTATTGATTTAAAAAAAGCATTTGATACAATTGATCATGATATACTCCTCAGAAAACTTGAGCGTTATGGTCTAAGAGGAGTAGTATTACATTGGATGAAAAGTTATCTCAGCAATAGGCAACAATTTGTGCAGTTGGGTGCCTTCCAATCAACATGCTTGGACATTGTTTGCGGTGTTCCCCAGGGCTCAGTATTGGGGCCAAAATTGTTTATTTTGTATATAAATGATATATGTAATGTCTCCCAGACACTTAACTTTGTCCTATTCGCTGACGATACAAACATCTTTGCTACGGGTGAAGATTTACGGAAGTTGTTCCTTGAAATGAATTGTGAGTTATGTAAACTGAAAGAGTGGTTCAATATTAATAAATTGTCGTTAAATTTAGAAAAAACAAAGTTTATGCTGTTCGGTAAATGTAAAGAGAAGAGTGATTTACAAATAAAAATTGATAATATGACAGTAGAGAGAGTGACTGAAATAAGGTTTTTTGGAGTACTGATTCAAAACAGGATCTGCTGGAAACCCCACATTAAATATGTCCAATCTAAAATTGTAAGAATTATTGCAGTACTTTCTAAGGCTAGACAATATTTAAACTCCTTTGCCCTACATATTATGTACTGCTCACTTATCCTACCATATCTAAGTTACTGTGTGGAAATTTGGGGCAACACTTACAGAACGTCACTCAAACCATTATGCACATTACAGAAAAGAGCCGTTCGTTTAATTCATAAGGCTGATTTTTATTGTCATACCCACAATCTATTCATAGATTCTTATCTACTGAAACTCACTGATTTGGTAGAGTTTCAAACTGCACAGATTATGTTTAAAGTCAGGAAAAAAAATTTGCCAGAAAATATTCAAAAATTATTTTCTGATAGAGTGGGGGGATATGACTATAGAGAAAACCTAAACTTTAGAACTTTGAAGGCTCGAACATCAATGAAATTAATGTGCATTTCTGGTGTTGGTGTGAAGATCTGGAATAAACTCTCTAAAGAGCTGAAGCAAAGTCCAAGCATGAGATATTTCAAGAAAGGTCTCAAAATAGCTATCATTCAAAGGTATAAGGAAGAACAACTGGGATAATTCTGGCTGAGAAGTAAAACTCTATGTATGATTTCACTAAGTGTATGCAGGTCGGTACAGATGTATATATGGGTGTATGTATGTAAATGTGTATTGGTGTATGTATATGTGAATATGTATATATCTAGGTGTACAAATGTGTCTGTGTGTATATGTAGTACTTTCATTTGGCTGAGGAAATATTACTATAATAATATTTTATTTTGTCAGCAAGGACATTGGAAATTTAGAATAATATGACAAATTCCAGCTGGAAAAGGGGTATGATTATATAAGTTATACTTCTTCATACTCCTTTTCAGACTCATAATCACCGATGTGAAGTGTCTTCAAGAAAGTTACAATGTACTATGTGTTTATATTACACTATCGGTGAAAGGTTTGTCTGAAATAAATTATTATCATCATCAATTTTGTGATATAAAATATGTATAAGCAACCAAAAGAACTTTTACTGTGTGTCTGTGTTTGTCATTTTGACAGGACTTATTAAATGCCTGGTGGCATATTCAACAGTATATAGGCACTACCAGGCATTGCAAAGCACAAGCATTATGACCCTTTTGGTTTTCCATACTCTACAGCTTTTGGGAGTTATAAAATCAGCCATAACCAGTAAGGGGTCAAACTGCTAAAACTGCAGAGTTACAGCGTGTTATTCACAAGATTCACTTCTTCTCATTCACAGAAAAAAATGCATTTTCAACTGTCCCCTCAGTCAACTTTGAATTATCAGCTACAAAGTGATGCAGATTATATGTGAACAAGACTTAACTAACCCATAACCATTGATTACACAGCCATGAACTTGGATTTACATTAAATCTCTGTTTAAGCCTCTAGCCATTAGTGAACAGTAAATAATATTGATAATGTAATGAAATAAAAGCATTCCTCAAGATATATCCTCTCCTATGATTCTGTGTTTTTATCACCTGCCAGAAAAAGGGAAAAGTGGGTGATAATGAACATGCAGGTGCCTGTCTGGGGGGTATGTGTGTGTTTGTATGTTGTTCAAAAATTACTCATGAACCACTAAATGGATTTTAACCAGAGTCTGAGAAAGTAATCTTTGGATGTACAGCTACAAATTTATTTAAGTTTTTCATTTATTTAGACAGGTAATCTCATTGAGACAGGTAGTCTCATTTACAAGAGAGACCTATATTAATAATTAGGTTTTGGAGTCAACACAGTTCAAGATGGCCAACACAAATTGACCTCAGCAAGTAAAAAAATGGTTTTAACTCACAGATATTTAGGTAAAATGTGGTGTGATCAGTGCTAATAGTTATGCCACACATGCAACATATTTGCTGAAAACTTTGGCATTATTTGATGGAGTCAACCTTGTTTGTCTGTTTGCAAAATATCTCATGAACCACTGGACAGATTGTAATAAAACTATAAGACGGTAATCATTGAATGTACATCTATTTCTCTGTGGTTGCTACAGCTAATGGGTCTTAACCAACTCAAACATGGCTCTAACTCAGTCAGTCTGACAAATACTGAGCAAGACTTTGGTGTGGCAGCTTCTGAGAGGCCTTCACAACACATACTCTGGACACTAACACATCACATGACACATTGTTATATGAGATGACATCACACATTTTTTTCAAGGTTTGACCAAAATGGCTACAGCTTTGTTTTTTCTCAATATAAGATGATCTTAGTCTAAAACCCTGGCATGACAGGCAGCAGGCAATATGCATTCCTTCAAGGAATGTTAGGCCTTTAATTGTACATGATGCATTTAAGGTTTGAAAGTCTAGATTTTTGTATTTGCCTCAAATCTAAATCAAAATGAAACGACATGTTACCGTTAAAATCTCATTTAGTCAGTGTGTCCACTGGGTTTCCCAACTCTTCTGAGAACTCATTAAAATATAGACTCCATGTAATGTTGTTATGCAAGACAGCATGATGATAAAAGACACCCTCAGTTTGTCTTTTTTGTCATACAGCTGCCTGTCCTTGTGATGATTGTTGTAAGGAGCAGACTTGTTAATTAAACGCCGAATGAGGCTCTGAATGTCTGCTGTTTGGTTTCAACCCAGATCAGAAGCCGAATCGTCTCTTTTCATCGCACAATTCCAGAATGCTCCTGTCCTTCCTGATAATCACTGAAAGACCTGGATCAGCTTGAAAATGTCACTTCTGATGGGGGACGGCGCCAGTCGGTTTCCTCTGAGCTGCATTTTTCTGGTAGATCTTCTTGATTAGGTCTGAGCCACAGCCTGCCAGTTGATCTGCAATCAGACAGTGAGAGTCTCGTGGTGGCTAAACACACAGAGACAGCAGATGGCAATGTCACAAATACATGTAGACTAATACTCAGCATACTGGCAGTGAAGATATGTGATTTGAACCAAAATGATTTGGTAGGCGAAGGACTTCAAATCCTGTCCAGTTCAGGCTTTCCTAATGTTTTTGACAATAAAATAGGCTATCTGTGAATGCTGCAGGCCATTGTTCTTTTGTGTATATTTCTATGTAATCTTCAGTATATCATAATAAACACACAAGAAGGTAAAGGAATACATTTCAGAATACTGGGACAAATTATTTGACTAATGAGACAAAACTCACCTGTTGCACACACAACAGAAAGGTGAGATTAGCAAGTTTGCAGTTCGAGTCCAGAAATCTGAACAAATTCAGGGTGATTAGCACAGACGTGTCCGTGCACAGGAGGAAAGAAAGTTAATGGTGTCATGTACGTCCAGAAGTAAACTGCTCTCATTCTAAATGAGCCACATAAAGGAAATGGCTCACTTGAGCACAGACAGGCCATTAAAGTTGATTAGGCACTGATTCTTTTGGCCTAGAATATGTTCTGCCACGAATGTTTGCAGCCGTCAGAGCAGTGAACAAAAAGAAAACACACAAAAAGCTATTTGCCACCGTCTCCGGTGTGTACGGTTACGGGTGACTTAGGTGGCCAGCATCTTGCCGGAGGCCGCACAGAGCGCCCACACAAAATCATTTTGAAGGCTGTACGAGCTTCCTAAACCAAGAGATATCATAGCAGGCCCCTTGATTACAATTTGTGATCTTGGCTTGCTGCTGCCCAAACAGAACAACTTGACAGAGGAACAGTTACGAGATTTCTTTTGCCAATGTAGAACATACGTTCTGTGTGTGCTGCAACATTATATTCATAATTGCAAAGCAGCACCAAAAACTGTTTGGGCAAGAGACAATGCAATTAAACTATGTTAATGAAAAGCCCTTCACTCTGCTTATGCTTGCTACCAAATGGGAACAAATAGACATTTAAATGATTGAACTCAAGTTTGTACTGCCACATATGCACTCATGCATTCATCATGTTTGTGTGTTTTGGGTTCATGAATTTTATTTAGGAAGTTTCAATCCTTTTGCTTTTCAAACTGTAGTAAGACTGTCTTTCCTTTATTTGAAAAATAATAAAGTCTTGGGATAAATGTGGAAAAAATGTGTGATAGTAAGATAACTTTTTGAACGACCTCAGTTTGAAAATGATTTTTTTTAAGTCTGATCAGATTGGTGAGCTAAATGATAGTGTGACTTTGAGCGACAAAGACTAAAATGAATGTCTGGTGTCTCAAAACTCAGTTCATGCAAACACATTTAACAAACTTTTACAGTCAACAGTTTCAGCCAAAATATTTAGATAGCAAAAAAAGAAGTGTTCCATGCCGCACCAGAAGTGCTACAGCTAGCTGCTGCTAAAATGGAGTTGTTGAGATTGCAGTTTTTTTAAGACTTCAGCAATTGACATTGGTTTTGGGCCCTCTCAGACTAGCCATTAGCTCATGAATTCAGTGAGAATGAAACTTTGGCCTAATTGGGTCATTCAACCACTTCAAAAGATCTGAACTATCACTTCAACACCTGCAGTGCTCCTTTTTTTCCTATAGTGATGGACAAGAAAAGCCATTACAATGAATTGTTTTTTAATGATAAAACTACTTCTGATGAGCCAAAATAGGATATGAAAACTCACTCTGCCCACTCAAGGTCATGGGGTTCGTATTTCCACAGCTAATGAGGCTACTGGGTGGTCTTCAATGTTTCTTACCTTGGCAGACAGATCTTAAGGAAAACATCCCAGCCTTCTACTGTATAATGAGACTAAAATAAATACATAAATGAAACTAAAAACCTACCATCAGTTGTGGGTGTGTAAAAGTTTTTTAGTCAAATGGTAAAAAAAATGGACCAGGTCAAATTTGTTTCTACTGAAAGTTCAGTTTAAGTCATTATCGATGACACAAGTCTTTAGAAGTCAACTGGGTGTAAACAGTTTAGACTTTGAGATGAAATATCTTCTGTAGATTTTTATTGAAACAAATGCCACTCGTTGTGCTTGTATTCTGCTATCACAGCTTCTACCAATCTGTAAAACCAATCCCAACTATTTTACTTATTATTTCTGGTGAGGAAAACAAACCATTTGATTTTTTGCACGTCCTCTAATTTGACCTACTATTGTTCAAATTTTCAGAGATCAGAAAGCATTCCTTGCAGGATAAGAGAAATCGTGTGCACCTCCAGCTTCTGCTGTCATGACAAAGCGTTTTTCTCAGCTCCTGACTTTGGCAGTGATTAATTAAAACCATTCAGAGGCACCAAACTTTGCATGGTTTCTTAAACTCAAGTAATGATAAAACACAAGCACTTGTTCTTTTTTAGGCATCCCAGTAAATGTGGAGTCTATTCTGACTTAAATTTTCTGATAGACCAGAGGGATTGATGGTAGGTCTAGGTCTCCAGGTAAGGCTGTCAGACAGCTAACTTAAGCTCGCTGTCAGCTTATTGATAAGTAACAGAACTCCAGAGTTCCTTTTCAGCCTCCAACATTCTCTTTTTTCATTCTCTCTCCCATCATCCAGTAGCTTTGATGTTTCTGTCTTCCACCCTTCCCTTCTGTCCTCTGTTCTAATCCACTTAGTTTCCCCCTCTGGGTCTCTCTCTTCTTCCTGGCCCTCCCTGTCTGTCTCCAAGCCTTTCCTCTCTGCAATTTTCAGGTGAAACTTCCCAAATTAGGACCCAGCTTTACTTAGCTCCTGCCTTCCTATCATTCTTCCCTCCCATTTTTTTGCTGGTTAGAAGCTGCTCCCATTTAACTTTTTCCCTCACCAACCTACTGCTACTGTATTCTGTATAATGTATCCTATAGATAAAAGTGCAATGTATGTTAAAAACTCAGGTCCTGATTCTGCTGATGTGTTTTCATCTGATCAGGTTAGCTAAAGTTCTAAGCTAACCATAGTTCGCTCCAGTCTATTGATATAACTGTTTTTCGGTTGTCATACTTTTTTTTTTGCAGTCGTAGTCAGTTATGTGCCAACAAAACCTACTGATTGGTTGTTCATAGATATTATTCAGGCATTCTTTTTATTATAAATTTTGGATTTAGGGTTGCAATTTCTGGATGTCTGGCCCTCAGTGAGCTGTCCCCTTTGTCACATCACACAAGCTTGTTGTCTTGTTCATCATATCAAATGTGAAAAACACTTAGATTGATGGGAAAAAAATCCACAAATTTCACAACGTTAGACTAACTTACATTTTTAAAGACCAATTCTCCAATTCTGTCTCCTTTTTTTGCAGACCAGAAATCACTGAGGAATACAACAGATAGATTGTGCCCTGTAGACGATTCTATGATCTCCCTGCTTTGGCAAATCATCGATACATTCTAATCCTTCCACCATCTAATATTGTTCTATCGCCCACCCTTAATAGACCATAGTATTTATATCATAACAGGGGTTGTAGGGTTAACAAGCAATTCAAAGTTATAAAGGCAACATTTGAATGGACAATTTAGTGAGTACAGAAGATCAGACACAAAATATAAGCTGTCAAAACACTTAAAATAAATGCGAAAAGTAGACAATCAGTGACCACAACAGAACAATGAATAAGCTAGAGCGACAAACAGAAGCAATATGAGCCATCAAATTTAATCTGTAATTGTCAGAAACTGATTGAAAAAGATGGTGTAGGCTCTTTGATTTCTGCTCACAGATCCACCTGGGAAACAAAAGCATAGGGAAGGAAAGAACTAGAAGGAGGTAGAAGGAATAAAGTTTCTCAGGATCGCCCAGAATCATGACACAATGTGAATTGCTACAGTCTTAAAACAACACCAATCTCAAAAAGATCATAATGGGTTATGCAGTTGTGGTTTTATAACCTTTTATGTCAGTCAATTTCACATTATGGTTTTTCACATATAATTCTAGTGTTGTTTGCAAGTGCATAAAGTGGTAGCACTTCTGGTGTAGCCTTTGGACGTCTAGTAGGAAACAGAAGATTTTCTCAGGATCTCCTGACAGTGTTTTTGGACTTTTTCCTCTCACTCACTGACATGCACGAACACGCTTATAGAAACGGAATGCAGGTGGACAATCCAGTGCTTACCCAGGAAGACTAGGCCGAGTGCCACCAGGAGCCGGGCAGAAGCAGCAGGCGGCCTTTGAGTGTTTATACGCACACACACACACACAGAAAGTGATAAACAGCTCTGACATCTGTGATTGGCACTACTTGAAAAAATCGGCTTAGGCCACACTGGAACAAAATTCACAAACGTTTCTACAACATAAAACTTTTTATCCTGCATTGTTCTACAACAGCAAGAATTTACAATTAGAAACCATGAAAAACAGGTAGAGAGTAAGCAAACAATGACTTCATGATGATTTTTTCTTAAAAAGTTGAGATCTGGGCTTGTTTATGGCACTTGGGTATTATCTCTGGCTGTAAACTGAGTTGCCAGATTTTGGTTTTGCTGTATTAGAAGAACAAGATTGTGTTCATCTCCACTTCAAATTCCAGTTTTTGCAAAAAGTGTTGCAATATACAAAGTTGATTTATAACTAGAGCAATTATAACTTGACTGACATGACTTATAATTCTCTTCTGTTAAGATCTCAAACAGTGCAGTAGTTTGTCAAAGGACTGGTGATATTAAAATACATTTGTAAAACTAAAAAAAAAAGTCCCCAATGATAAATTGCAAAAAGCTTAGGTCTTTCAACATTTATGAAGCATAATATTGTGAAAAGATTCAGGCAGTCATTAAAACTCTGTCTCAAGGCCAAGGTCAGAAATCAGTGTTTGACGCCTGCGACCTTTCAGCCCTCAGGCAGAACTGAACGACAAACTGTCACTCCACTATGATTGCTTTAGCATAGATGTAATGATCCTATTAATGATGAGGCTAAGATTGGATTTTCAGACAGAGATATCCCAGGAGGTTGTTTCAGATGGACAATGACACACCTCATTCTGCACAACTTTCAACAGCATGACTTCATGAAAACAGAGTTGGTGGATTGAACTGGTCGGCCTGCAGTCCAGGTCTGTCCATAATTCAAAGTTGGAGATGGGTTTGGGCTGAGGAGGATAATCAGACAATAATGATTAAAAGAACGTTAAGCAACTAAAATCTTGGATTTAGGAAGAATGTGTACAGTAAACTTTTGAGAAAGAGCAACAGTTAAAAAATGCTTAATAAAAGTTTATTAACAGTACAGTATCCCTCATATTAGCCTTTGTTGTTAAGACTTAAATATATATTTCTAGTTCAACTGAACCTCTATTTAAGTTTGGCTTCATTCCAGAAAGTTTCATTAGGTTCATTGGTGATCAATGTTAGAACTGCCTCTTCAGCTCAACTACTGTTTAGCCCAGCACTGCCACAGTGACTGTTATAGCATCTGCTGCCTCCATGTAGTATGTTTGGCGCAGGCCTGTTCACAAATCTTTTAGCGCCTGACGACAAAGAAAACCGCAGTTGGTGCTGGGGTGTCTTTAATTGCCAAGCCTGCACATCACAACGGGTGCCGCATTATGACCGCTGTACGGCAGTTATACTGCAGAGCTGCTGCCAAGAAGTAAAACCATAAACGGGTATTGGACTGGGACCTGAAAGTGTCAGTTAGTTCCTCCAATACCAATCAGTGAAAAATGCCTGTCCGATACTTGCAACCAGCTTGGGACTTCCCTCATCAGCATTATTAATATGTTATCACAACTTGTTTTGCTGTCTTACTTTGCAAAAACTCATTTAATGATGGTTGATCTGCAGCAGATACAATTGAAACTCACTTATGATATCTCGTTCTTGAAAACAATGCATATAAAATCATTTGTCGAAATGCTATTTGCTCTGTTGCCTGATGAATTTATTATATCAAAACATAAACAACTGAGAGCGCCTGGAAAACTTTCTAATTATGGTTATTTGGGAAAGAGTTTTCTTCACAAACAACCCTGAATTTAATTTAGGTTTCATCTAAAACAATATCCTAGACAATGTGTATTGTAGCTGTTATACTCTGATAAACTATATTCTATTTTGGTGCTTCTGCAATGACCTAATTCCAGCACGGATCATTAAAGTTTCATTTTAGAATTCAGAGCTAAATTTAGGGATGCTGGAGAAAACTTCGAAGTAAGAGTAGCACAGAAAGTTATTATCCGGTAAGCTGCAGCCATAATTGCGCTCCAAGCTCCAACTCTTATGATATAACATTTAAAAGAGTTGTCAAACTTAGTCTCTAACATGATAGACTGAGTTACACTCTGTCTGAACTGTCATCCTTTTTAGTCTTGTTTGTCACGTTGTATCTGAAGTGATATGGGAAAACGCTATTTTTTTCCCTCCTTTTACTCCACTCTAATATGGCTCACTTAAAGAATCAAATCACTCCTCGTCTCTTTCCTCCTCGCTGCCTTACCTAACAATTTAGGTGTGAATTCCAAAATACAATAATCCGCCTTGCATTTTCCTTTGTGCCCATCTCCCCATTCCTCCTCTACTTTCTGTCAAGAAACCGATCCAACAAAAAGTGCGACATTTAAATGAGCCCCAGCAGGAGCATTAAGGAATAAAAAAGAGAGTGAATTAAAGAGGTTAGAAACAGGTTAGAGTAAAAAGGCTGTTTAGGTAGGAGAAATGAAAAGCAACTAAATATTTTTTTCAAATATAGCGATGGAAAAGAAAGTAAGGGGTATACAACTTGTAAAATGTACCCACGGTAAATCACATGCTCTATGGAATGGAGGATAGAATTAATGAGCCTTTCCCCTACATTTAGTGTATATATGCCAGGGGTAGGGGAGTCCCAGTTACTTATGCGAAGTCAGGGTGAAGGGGTGGACCTGTTTGATCTTTCAAACTGGGAGGCACACCTTAAACAAATGGGTATGAGCTGCGCTAGCAAAGAAACTTAAAAATAAAAGTGCATTTTTAATATTTTTATTATTTTTATTCACATTAACCATATCTAATCTTTGGTATATTTAGATGTATTTTGTTTGGTAACCTTGTCACGTACCCTTAAATAAAATGCAATTTTTGCAAATTTTTTATACTTATCTATTAAACTATTTTACTGTCACAACAACCTTTGTAAAGTCTAGATCTGTGTGTTTTGTTTTTTCTAATATTGTCAATCTTCCTTAACAAGCTTCCAAAAAAATATATGACCAAGTTTGTCCTGAGCTAGATAACATGTCATATAATGGCAAATTGACATTGTGTTAATTTCCGTACAAAATATCTGCAACAACAGATGGCAGATTGACTTCTTGGAAGGGTGTCTCATTTCTTGGTGTAATATTTTAACCACTGCCTCTGTTGATTTTGAATTAAATAGGTGGAAGAGCTAACACTGGGGAAAAGGGACTCATTCTTAAGGTACGTGTCAGAGACAAAAAAGTGGTTATGTGTCTTTAAAAACTAAAACTGTAGGGTTTTCACACTCTCAGAAAGGTCTTTAGTTTACCAAAAACTGTGACCATGGATGGCACAGTTGTTTTGACAATTGTGTCGATGATAAGCGATTGAGACTGTTTTCTCAAGGTGTATAAATCATTTACTCACTATCTCTCTGGAGGCATTTTCTACAATGCCATATCAGGCTCTGGAGGTAGAAATGTCTCACTGGGACAGTGATGCATCTTGATTATTTTCTTTTTCAGTCATTTTGTTTATGATTTACCGCTATCTGGTATCAACTGGTAACCCGATCATGGTTCAAGTTTCAGCTATCGGTCAGATGGCCTCATATTTGACTTGAATATAGTGATATACAGAACAGAGGAGTTCACTTTTACTTCAATAACTGCACAGTTTCCACACTTTGAGGCTGCTCTGAAAGCCCAGCTCATCTTTCCTGCTTCACTGCTTGGCAAATTTAGTAGTTTTTGCTGAGATAATAGGTTGCCAGAATAGGGCGCGTTTTTGCCTCAAGCAGAGGAGTTTGATTATCTGGGAGTCTTGTTCATGAGTGATGGTAGGATGGTTTGTGGATAGGATGGATTGATAGATGGGGGGCCTCATCTGCAGTAATGATGGTATAGCTCCAGTCCCTTGTGCTGAAAGAGAGAGCTGAGCTGAAAGGCAGAGCTCTCAGTTTACCAGTTTGTCTACTTTCCAATCCTCACGAGGTATGGATCATAACTAAAAGAACAAAATCCAGGATACAAGCAGCTGAAAGGAGCTTCAATCATAGGGTGGCCGGGCTCAGCTTTAGAGACTAGAGACAGGGTCAGAGGCGCCAACATCCACAGGGAGCTTGGAGTAGAGTTGCTGCTCCTCCACATCAAAAGGAGTCAGTTGAGGTGGATTAAGCCTCTGATGTCTCCTGAGTGCCTACCTCTGGAGATTTTCCAAGTGTGTCCCGTTGGAAGAAGACCATGAGGAAAACCCAGATTTCTCTGAAGGAATTATTTATCCTCTCTGACGTGGGAGAACTTTGGGATTCCTCAGGGAAGCTGACGAGTGTTACTGATGAGAGGTATGTCTGGGTTTACCTCCTGGACCTGTTATTTTCAGAATCTGGACATGGATGGATGGATGGATGGATGGATGGATGGATGGATGGATGGATGGATGGATGGATGGATGACATGTTTCAAAGCATTTTGGTCAAAATGTTCACTCAGTTGCCTACCTGTTATTATTTTGACAAGTACTGTTTCCTAGCTAACCAGAGTAAACCAGATTATGGTCAATAATAATAACAATAATAATGTAGGTGATGGGGGTGAATTTCTTGGATCTCAACCACATTACTGCTGTTCTATTTCACATCGTCAAAGTATCTTCAACTATACTTACTGTAAATACAATAAGTTCTCTTAGGGGAGTCAAGCTAATGGCTGGTCTGAGCGAGGCCAGTTCTAAAGTAGATTTCTGCTATTTTAATATGACAAACCTTAAATCTGTATGTTTTGTTTTATAAAAGAAGCCCAATGTCTTTTTAAATATATACTAAAGGTGTCTGTTAACATCATAAATGTAATAAATAAATGTAAAATAACAAATGAAAGTTGAAACAGGGATTAGACAACTGACATTTGATGGAGTCTATTTATATTGTCTGCTTCAAAAGTGCATCATACAGTAATTACAAACGGCAAAAATAATGATTCAATCTATTCAACAAAGCAACCATCTTTTCTAGAAAAAAGTAAACCAAAAAATAACTCAAGAAACCAAAACCTGCACAGGTTTGTAAATTCCCATTCCTGCCTTACATTTTTCTCCAGTGAAGTAAAACATGTTGAACTGTCTCAGTTCTTCCAAATCCACATCACTCATGTGGATGTTTCCCTGTGACTTGTGCTACACTCAGTTAAGATCACTACTTCCAGTCTACACACGGCATCACATTAAGTTGTCTTTCCATTTTAGGTTCTGGATTGAAAAAATAAAGTCTCCATACGCTTCATTTTCCTACATGTATCAGTGAGTGGGCACAGCCTCTTCTCATGTAAATCTCATGTAAATGTCATCCGGAGGGGGGTTTTGCTTTTCATGTGCTGAAACAGGATATTAAAAACCATGGCAGTATGCTTTGTGCAGAATTATAATTTGATGTGCTCACAACTAATGCTTTTTCTCAATAATTGATCAATACATGTGTTAACATTAGTACACTAAACTGATAGGAATTGAATTTATATGGAAATTAGATGTCATTTAAATGTGACTCTAGGCCTTTTACTTTTAAAGAGGGGGTTCTGTTGAAAATCTACTGACAATATCTTACCTGTTGTAGATAGCTCTTTGAACAACCTCAGCTTGGAGAAATAAGGGTTTAATGTAACTGATGAGCTAAGGGCTAGTTACAGCTAAGTCTAAAGTGGATTGCTGCTGTCTTAAAACAAGTTCTAAAATTTCATTGCAGTTCATTTTAAAATCTTTGCATTGTCATAATGGTGGGCAGCAAATACTTTTAAGTGCTGACACAGAGGCTGACGGTTCAAGTTGTTTATTTACAAAATGTATACAAATGTGCAACTGGAGATGAAGCAGTAGATTTTGAAGCGGATTCACAAAATGGAATCCTCTTGGACATCTCCTGCTTTAAGCGTCAGCCCTTATTCTTGCAGTTGATGATGTGCCCATGGGCATTTGTGTAGGAACAAATAATCTTACTTGTCCCTAGTTTTCTTTCGGGTACAAGAAGGGGACAAGAATAACTAAAAGTGTCAGAGAAGATGAAAGCAGGCAGGTGAGTGCCCAAGAGAATGGAAAGCAGGTAAGTGTAACAAACCTTTTGTCTCAGAAATTATCAGGTAAATCAAAAGCATGAATGTTTGGCCACTCGTGAGCACCAAAGAACAGTTCAATCAGGCACCAACTGATGGTCTGAGTAAATCTTAAAAAGGCAGCGCTGATGAGTGTAATTACTCACTAGTGTGAGTAGCGGGCAGGAAGTGAGCTGGCTGTGGAACTCAGATACTCAGCTTGCCCACAGCTCCACCTGGAGGGGAAGAAAGGGGAAAACAAGAAGAGAAGATACAGCCTGGAAAGGCAGGAATCCCAATATACACAGTTGTCAGCTTTGTATTAGATAGTAAGGAATACTATGACATACCTGCTGGAAGTGCTACAGGCTGCAACAGAAGTGCTACAGCTAGCTGCTGCTGTTATTTGTACTAGCAAATAACCATGGAACTTAATACAAGTCCATTCAACAATGCCAAAAATAAAGCAAACAAAAACATTCATTCTGTACATCAAATGGTGCATCATGTACACGGATGGATGCATTCTTCCAACATTCTTTACCCCGCTGGTTAGATAAATAATTAACACAGAGAGCCCTCGGAAGGCCGGTGCCTTTCCTTGCAATTTCGAGGAAAGAGAACCAGACCTACATTAAAATTTTATGGGTTCCTCCTTTGCTTTTGCTTCACTTCTTTGCCAAGATTCATTAGTTTTCACACAATCTTGCTTACGCACAAACAAAACAAACAAATAAAGAAACCAACAAATAAGTCGAATGCAAACACGCTCCTGCCAGGGGAACAAATCATAAATCTTTGGATTTTTAAGCCTCCAAACAAGACTGGTTTATGCTTTTTTATTTTGATCTTTATTTTGAGACCCAGAGGAAACGTGTCTTAGTCATTCAAGCTCCATATGTAAAGACGTTTATAGGTTTCTAAATAAGGGTGTTGCAAGGAATCCGTTTTAGAGACATGAAAATCTTGCTGTCATCTATAATCGTGAAACCACAAACAAGACACTTTGTCTGTGGTGTGATGCGAAACAGGATGGCAGCGGTGTTTTATTTCGTGCAATGAAGCAAGGATTTGAACATCAGGTTGTAAAAGCCAAACTGTGTGTGGCTGCAGCACTGGCTGCTATTTTTCTGCCTGTTATTTTCCAGCTTTTCTGCATTAATAGCTGCAGGGTGAGAGTCTACATTACAAATAACACACAGACTAAGATAATTTGTGTGTCATTTGGGTGAGTGGGCTAATCTGGCAAGCACACAGAGGACACATCACAGCTTGAAGACCTGACAACTTCAAGACGAATTATTCTTGTTTCTTTTTCCTGAATTCCGAGCGTTTTATGGATCTGCCACCCCAGTGATGTCTTCTTTCTTTTACTCGTGTTGAATAGTCTGGCTCAATATTTAACAGCCTTTTATATGAATATCCCTCTTCTATTCACAGAGCAGACAGTGAACAGGATAAAAACAGCAGCAAATATACAAAGCATATGTTATTTAGTTAAAGAATCATTAGCAAAAGGAGTCTCACAGGGTCTTTATTGGTGCTCTGTTTATGTTCTGGAGCTCAGGGTACACTAAGAAAAACGAATTCGCTCTCTAACTAAAAGTGCCTATTTCTATGACAATGAGATTTCTTTCTCATTGAGAAGGTCTTGATTTAATGTAGATGAGGATATGCCCTCAGCTACTGAAAAAAAAAAAACAGAGAAAAGCTGGGGATTTGCGATGACAGTTGCATCTACAGTGCAATAAAAACCCAAGTAGGAAATCCTGGCCCTCGGGCATAAGCACTTCTGTGGTTTAGTCAAAAAAAAAAATTAAAAAGTGGTTCAGCAGTCAGACCTGTAGACATGAATGTACTCTAATCATTCTTGAGCTCAAACTCTAATTTAACACAAATTGTCTAAATGCAAAACCTGCTGTGAGCAACCGGTGATGGCTCAAACGACACCTTAGTAAAAATTAGGGAAGACATTCAAGAGAAAAGACCTAATGTCGTGCCACTGCTTGGGTTACAAGCTTCCAGGCAATACACTCTCAGTGTTTTTCAAACCTTAGAATCTGCTTCACGGGGCTCTCCACCTGATTCTCAACAGAGGAGCTAACCCAGTGCTTGTTTTGAGTAACATATGTTTTGTCACAGATGAGCTCCACTTGTTGCCAGAGGAAATTGAGCACGCTACTGCTACCATGTTTTGCATAAATAGTGTTTTCCTTTCTGAGACGCTTTCATTTTCAGTTTCAATAGTTTCTCCACGTCGGAACATCTTATATAGATCTATGTTCCAGGGCGATTGTAAAACTGGAGATATTTTGACAGATGAAACCTGTTACCTAAAAGAATTCTTGACCCACGTCAGTTTAACTACACATTTTTAATATTATGTCTAGTCTTCCTTTTGTTTTACACAATTATCTGCCAGGAAGCATGTACATAAATGTTTGGTAAAGCATTCACAACTTTTTTGTGAAAATGGGAGCTGACTAATATTGAAGAAATTGATTTTTCATAACCTTTCCCCAGAACCTCTCTTCGAAATATTTAAACTATAGCTTGAAGACATTGTGTGCAGCTTGACTTTACGATGATGCCTAACACATGACGCCTAATCTAGTTTCATGTTTTATGCATTGTGCAGATCAAAAAAGGCAAACTCAGGGGGTTTTCAAACCAGAATTACTTGTATTTAACAAAAGGGCAGGAGAAAATCAGTAAGTAAAAATTAAAACAAAAATCATACAGGGCAGGAGCAACAGAAAGTTATGAGTAAACGGGATTCAGGTAAATACAAGAAGAAATGCAAATTTCTGTTAAAATGAAGTGTGAATGCTGAGTATTGAATGAATTTTGCTGAAGGAGATAAAATAGAGTTGTTATAGCTAAAAGAAGCAGAACAATAGCTAAAAACCAATAATAATAAAAAGCTAGCTAAAACGTAAAGGAAGCAAAATGCTAGATAAACGTAGTAAACCACGACCTAAAAACTGAAAGTAGCTAACTTAAAAGGCCCTGAAGAGATTCTACTGCATCTATATGCAGAACATATTTGAAAATGAAGATAAATGTTTTTAAAAACATTAAAAGTTACAAAAACCAAAAGTCGCACCACTCATCTCCTGAATGAGCTGAACGTTTTGAAATATGTACGGTTAAATTAGCACAAAGCATGCAAAAGTAATTAGACTGCAAGGGACACAAAACCTTACAGAGAGCACACAGGATCTGGTGGGGATGATTAGTGGATCAGTACCAGGTGTGACGAGCTGAGTAAACAAGGGGAGCTGAGGGAGATGAGGGCCAGGAAACACAAAGAAAATCTTGAGAATGCAAAAGTTCAAAATAACAAGAAACAGATCATTGTAAATACAAGGAACTTCAAAACTCAAATAGAACAATTAATCTATGTTACAAAAACAACCCCAACACCACCATCATGACACCTGGTGCAAATGTAAAAGGTCAGACCATTCTATGCTGCTTATTTTACTTCTCTACCTTACTTTTCTTTTGTTATCTTTTTACACACCGAATGAGACGGTGGGCATTAGTTAGCAATATCCCCTAATCACAGCAAACAGGCCGCCAAGGCATCACGTTTTCCATTAGTTCACTGGGTTCTTCTGATCCAAGAAAGTCCCCTCTGGGAAATTACATTTATGACAAAAAGGACTGAAAAATGTCAGGTTGACATGCTTCTCTGTGATTCAAATGTGATTTTACAGGTGCAAACTTGTCTTTTCCTGTAGCTTTTTATATTGTAATTTATAAGCTATAGTGGCAAATTAGTGTATTTTTAAATTAATAAAAAAATAAATTCATTAAAAAAGAAGAAGACCCCCTTAAAGCTCCTGTGAAGTATGTGAGCAGATGACTCAGTGCCTCCTTTTTCAGATTACCAAAGCCCTTCCTGGTGTTACGACCTGATTTGATGTGTATTAATCAACAAGGTGGCAAAAGTGGCAGAGCGCTGCATGTTACCGTATGATGCAGGGCAGCTGGGATATTACCTTGCTGCAGGGCTGAATGATAAGCTCCAGTTGTTTTTAGGCTGCCCGGTTTTCAGCAGATAGACGTTATTTTCCCTGTAATCATCCTGAGCCTCACATCTTGCTGGTTTATTTCAGTACGTTTGATATATTTTTTTAAAAATCTATAAGCCCAATGAGGAAAACCAAACAGCCTTTCTGTTTCTTTCTTCCTTTCTTTCTTTTTTTCTTGTACCTCCCAAATTGTCTTCAGAAAATGTTTCATTATCGCCAAAAAGCGAAGGTGGATGATTATTGTTTTTTTTCTGTCTGTCTGCTACCAAAATATGTCCTGAACCACTAGATGAACTTTAAGGAAACTCTAAGAAAACAATCTATAAGTGTACATCTACAGCTGATTATGTTTTGGAGTCAGCCCGATTCAAGCTGGCTGGCATGGCCAACTGACCTTAAAACTAACAAAAAAAACAACAACACAGAAATGGCTATAATTTGATCTGTTTTACACATATTAACCTAAAATCTGGCATGGTAGTAGCTGAGACCAATCCCCAACACATACCAGGAGCACAAATAAATATTGCAAGATCTTTGTTTAAAATTGTGCCGTTAATTATTTGAAGTCAGCCCTGTCCGTTAGCAAAAAAAATTATCTCACAAACCACTGGACAAAGTAGATGAAAAGTTTTGGAATAATCATTGTATGTAACTTTAGAACTGATTAACTTTTGGAGCCAACCAATTCAAGATGTTCACATAAGAAAACACAAAAATTGCTACAATTCAGTCACTTTTACAGATAGTGTGCTAAAATTTGGTGTGGTAGTAGCTGGCATACCCCAAGTACTACTCATTCCACAAGATCTTTGCTTAAAACCTTTACTGTTGAAATGAACCTTGTGTGTCTGTTAGCAAAATATCTCATGATCCACTGGATGAGTTCTAATGAAACCTACAGGAAATGATCACTGGATGGACATATACCACTGCTTAACCTTTAGAGTCAGTCTAAATTCAAGATGGCACCACAGCTAATCAACATTAGCTAACACAAAAATAGCTTTAATCAGTCTATATTACAGATATTGTGCTAAAATTTGGTTTGGTTTTAGCTGAGAGTAATTCACAACACATGCTTTGAGTGTGACATTTCGCAATATCGCATGAGATTGTGCATTATGTTATTTTTAGTTAGAACAAAACGGCTACGACATTGTCATTTCTCATCATATGTTATTTTTAGACTTAAACTCTGGCATAAAAGGCAGAGGGAGATATGCATTCCACCAAGAAACATTTATCTCAGAACCTAAATTCAAAATGTCTCTTTGCAAAGCTCTCTGCTCCGACACACTCTCAGCCCTTTAACTGTTAGCCAGGTTTACTGCATCAATTTAGAGAGGAAGCTTTGGAGTGATTAGTCAGCAGTTTTGTGCCTTTGTCTCCATTAACTTGCTGAGCCGTGAATAAAACCTGACAAATCGTCCTCCCCTGCTGCCCTTTCTGAGTTGAAAGGAGTGCAGGTTGACTCGTTTGTCATTTTAATAAACAATGTTGATTCTTGTGTTGCGTGCTGTAATAAATGAGCCCTGCCTGTTTCCAATCATTTCAGTCTATTGTCCAATGAAAGACATAAAACTCCTCAGGTTTTAGTCATGGGACTGCAGCTTATTGCTTTAGTTGGCATGTCTCAGCTGTAATATGTAAATGTCACTATGTAATGTAAATGTGCAGTAGGTGTAGGTGCCTGAATACAATTGCTTATTAAGTGCGTGGGGATAGTGGAGTGCAAACTGGTGGAAGATGAAATCAAAAGGTAAAATATATGTGTCAAAGTGGGACACATGTGGATTTATCTCAGCTTTTTCACCATCATGTAATCTTGACAGATATGACTTAAAACAATCTAATTTCCATGACAATAGCAGGTTTAACTGAGTTGGTTGAACTACCCTGGTTTGTTTGTTTGTTTGTCTGTCCGTCCGTCTCTTAGCAAGATTACTTAAAAACTAATGAAAAGATTTTGATGTAATTTTTAGGACATGTTGGGGTTGTCACAAAAACCCCATGGCCCTCTCGAGGATTGTGCTCTTTGAATGCTTCTAGTTTAGACTGGATTGGCAAAAAACAAATTGACAACTTAACACCTCTACCTATATTCTCACAGTATTTTTTTTTCTCCAAAATTTGACTTTTTGACTAATCACTATTTTTTAAAAAAGGAATAAGGTCTATCTAGTTTATGTTGTCATATCATCCTTGGTATTCATACATGGCCTAGATCTGTATTTCCTGCAGTTGCCATGGTGAATTGAGGCATCGGGGTTCCTTTTAAAGATGGCTTTTCAATGCGCATGTCAAGATTAACATACTCAGAGTTGATTACCGGTATTAAAACCAGCCTTTCTGGAGGCAAAAACTCTGAGTTTCACCTGTGGGAGTAAAGTAACTCAGAGTTTAAAAATAAACTCATAAGTTTGTTGAAGCTCCTTTCCAGAATATCCCCCAGAAAATCTACATTTATACGATTCACAAGAACACATGTTGGTTAAAAAAAAAATCTATTGTAGCTTTAGTTGATGACACATGTATTATCATGGAATATCAGATATAGCGGGTCAGCCACTTTTGACCAACACACAAAACTACTTAACAAGAAATTGGACACAACAGGAGGGTAACGAAACCGAAAACCTCTTCTTAAAATACAAGTTGTCAAGGCGATAGACCCAATTAAGAAAAGAGCCAGCTTCATTGTTCTGAAAATCAACAGTTGAAGTTAAAGTTGCATTGCCAAGACACTAATCCTGCTCCATAGTCCAGGCCCTGGGTCTATTATTAGCATTAAAAAAATAACTTACAGCCTAATGAGGAAATCAGCTGCTCACATCAGCAAATGCTAATTGTTGCTCTTGCATTGATCAGGGAGCGTGAGGTGACTTTTTAGGTCCCAGCAGAGAAAGGTTTCTGTGTGAAAAGCTGCTGGGGGAGCAAGTTGTCATGCTGTCTTCCACAGGAATGGAGCAGTTGGTGGACAGATTAAGAGATGTGATGTCCTTGTTACTGGTGGGCTTTAAATCTGCCAGTAGCTTTGCAATTCACTCAACTAGTAAAAAAGAAAAAAAAAAGAAGAGAAGAAACTGCCAAAGAGATTCAGTCCAACAGTGCAATAAAGCTGTGGCAGTGACAAGAAGTCAGAATATCTGAGTTCTCCATGCAGGCTTGGAATAGATGTGCATACAAACGTCATCCTTTCCTGTGGGGAGAACCTGATAACACCCAGCCATTTCTATATTAGTCTATAGAAAAAGTTTTTTTTCTTCTATGCATTTTCTTTCACAGAATTAGTTAGTGGCTTTATAAATAAAATGCGTTTCTATAAAATTGCATTTTTACAGTTGTGCGTTTTACTGATATTTTCACTTTAAAGTTTAAAAATAATCTCTGCTCCTGTCGTCACAAGTCTGACATTCAGAAGATGCGCACAGAAACGTTTGATTTATCTGCAATTTGTGTAAATTCAGTGTTAAGTCGTTCAAATTTTGAAACAGAAAAAAAACTGAATTAAACATCTTTAATTAAAAGGTTTCATGAAGAGGTAGAAGTCTTAAAATCGTGCTCATTCATGTTTTGATTGACAATTGAATAGTGGCTGAGTGATATGACCTCAAACTAATGTGATATTTTCGGGGCTTTACTTTACATAAAAATATATATTTAAGTATTTTTCATTCATAAAATGTTAACTTCAACCCAATATATGTAACTTCTTGGAGTCAACTCCATCCAAGAGGACCACCACAGACTGCTGACTTAAAGTAAAAACTAATAAACTAAATAAAAATATTTCTGTGAATTTTACAGATATTGAGCTAAAATCTAGTGTGGTATAGCTGAGACTGACTCCCAAAGGTATTCTCAGCATGAATAGATTGCACAAGATCTTTGTTTAAAATTAAGTACTTGCACTCGATACTGTCTGTTAACAAGAGATCTTATGATCATTTGGATGGAGTTTAAACTTTCAGAACATAATCACTGTATGTACATCTATAACTGATTAACCTTTAGAGTCAATCTAACTCAAAATGACCACCACAGCTAACTGACTGTCTGTTTTACAGATATTGAGCTAAAATTGTATGTGGTAGTAGCTCAGAGTCATTTACAACACGTACTCTGAGCATGAGAACTTGTAAAATTGCTCATATTATTTTTAAAGTTTGACCAAAATGGATACGATTATCATTTCTCAACGCAAGATGAACTTAGTCAAATCTTTCTGTAGTTGGAAAACCCGAAAAAGCACTTCAAAGCCAAAACCTAAAGTGCTTTTTTACTGCTTGAATATGTTTGTAATAACCACTTATGAAAAGTATGCTTCAGGAATTTGTTTTCTTACTTTGGGTGAGATTTCTTCAATAAACATTGAGCATATACAGTATATGACACGTCACCCACTTCTGTAGTTCAGCATGCTATAGAATACTCTGTCAGGAAATGTACACAAGATGTTGAGAAATTTATGTTATCATAGGTCACCGTCTGAGTAATGTCAGAGTAGCAGAAATCATTTTATTTGTAGGTATGATGTAACCTAAACAATTTTCCACTATGACCAAGGGCGGAGAGAAATGTTGCAACACAGCCTTAAAGGGTGAGGTTTGTACGAAGGGACACGAGGATCGAAAGGCTGAGAGTTCAGGAGCACAAAGAGCTGACTCGTATCACAGCTGAGGCAGAAAGATTACTACTAGGTCAATAGCTATCAGGTTGGGTGGTTGAAGGTCAGACCCAGATGCAGGCAACACAAGGCATTTAAGATACTAAAATACTTTTATTAAGGACATCAAAAACAAAAGGCTGAGGTGGCAGAAAACTCACAAATAGCCAACTTCAAAGACCAACGTGGAGCCCACAAGGACAACCGGACAGCGCATAACTGCAGCAATGCTTCACCAGTAAGAACCTGACCAGAGACTGAATATAAAGGCTGGGCTGATGAGTGAGTGGGAACAGGTGAGTGATTACAAACTAGAGACAAGTGTAGATGAGAAGGTTGACATGGATAATCGCTGAGCAGCAAACTGGGAGCAAAATGGAAATGACACTGGGAAACACCAAAAACTGAAACTAGAAAAACGCAAGATTAAATCTAAGTACAGAAACACATGACACTGATCTCATAAGCAGATGGAAGTACAGATAGAAAAAAGGGCCACAAAGAGAACTGAACTCCAAAAACACATAAGACAGATCACACAGAAACATGACTCAAGAAGGACATGAGCACAGAATTCATAAAGGCAAACAGAACTACCAAAACCTCGAGACGGACCCACAAGAGCTGAACACACTATGTACAGAACTCCAGATACAAATGAAAACCGATCTACAAGAACTACCAAATACACAACCAAGATTACTGAAAAGAAAAAACAAAAACAAACAAAAAAAAAATCACCAAAAATATCCAGATCCTCACAATAGCTGTGCATGTGTGGGCGTCATAAATCAAAGACAATTTGGGGTCTTCAGTGATTCTGTTTTCTACAAGGCATTGTCTGGTCTGAGAGGAATTGAATGATAGCAGAAGATAATTTAAGTCTTTAAAACTGAAAGGGACAAAAAGGCTTGCATTTGTGTGCAATGATACAGATAATTCATAATAGTTCAATGGGATTTAATGGCTAAGAAATTAGAAGTGATTTGAATTTAGGGTGCATTGATGTTATACATACATCAAAACTGTTGTTTCCTTTAAAGCAACACTTGTACTGAAGTAATTAAAAATCCATTCATTAATAATAAAAACTAACAAAGTTTTCATGCAAGCAGAGAAGGGTTATACACACAAATGCAATTAAAAGGGTAGCTCAAATCTTTTGAAGTGGGATTAAATTGACAGGTTATGAACACCTTACCTGTTGTAGATAGCTCTTTGAATGATCTCAGCTTTCAGAAACAAAGTTTAATTCTGAACAGGTTGATTAGCTGGTGGCTAGTCCAAGCAAGGCCAAGACAAAATGAATTACTGCTGCCTTAAAACAGTTCCAATTCACAGCTGGTTTTGATTAAATCTTGCAACAGATGTTATGCACATTCTCGCAAAATGTAACGACATGCAGAATATGTGTCGTGAAAAACTCAGCTAATACCACACCAAATCTGAAAAATTGTCTGACTTTCAGCTATTTATGTGTTTCCAATGGTCAGTTGCAACGCCGGCCATCTTGAATTAGGTTTACTCCAAAGGTTAATCAGTTGTATGATTAAAATTTGTCGACTGGTTCATGAGATATTTTGCAAATGCTACAAATAAATGAACACATACACACACAGAGACACAAGCAAATACATTACTAAATGTGGATTGGGTAGATGCTAACGCTCCAGTGTCTCTAATCAAATCTGAGCAAAGAGAAGAAAAACACTCCTGTAGAGTAAAATTACACACATGGAGAAAATGGCTGCAGCCTTGGTGACAGGTTAGATTAATCTCTGAGAGTCAGATGGAGTTAAGGCAGGTTTGCTGTGACGTAAAATGTTATCGCTCTCTGAAGCTTTTCGTTGGCCTCCGTCAGCAGTTTTACATTTTATTTGCTGTCCTTCAGGAAACAACAGAGATGGATAAGAATGACGGTTTTACGGCCAGTACTGAATGAGTGTTGAACATTTTATTTATTTATTTATTTTTTCTGAATGGCCCATACAGATCAATACTTGCTATGTTTGAGGTAATAACTAAATGAACGAAAAGATGAAAAGATTTGTGATCCATCTAGAGGCACTTCTAATTTTAATTTGACATGTTTACTTTATGATATTGAAAAACGTTTTTTATCATAGGGCTTAGTAAAAAAAAACTGTGCATTAGGGTTTTAGCTTTTTGTGTTTTTATCAAAGGAGGACAATAATCTGTTGCTAGTGTCTTTTGTGTGTGGGTTTGTGTGTCTGTTACTAAAATATCTAATGAACCACCTAACAAATTTTAATGAAACTCTCAGAAAGTAATCATTGACTTTACATCAAAAACTCATTACCATCAATGCAGTTCAAGATGGCTGCCAAAGCCAACTATCCTGACAAAAAACAAAACAAAAAAATTATTTTATAACCCAGTCAATTTTAGAAATATTGGCCTAAAATTTGGTGTGGTTGTAGATGAGACTGATCGCCAACACATAGTCTGAGCTCTAACAGATTTTCCCATTAACTATTTGTATTCAACTCTATCTGTTAGCAAAATATTTCAAAAACCACTGGATGGACTTATTGGTTCATGAAATATTTTGCAAACACAGACAGAAACAAAGTTTTTCCAACAGTTGATGACAACGTAGTAAACAAAAACCTTTTAGAATCTGTTTGCACGTGGAGTAGGCATTAGGAACGACTCTCAACTACTACCACCCCAAATTTTATGTCAATGTCTGTAAAAGTGACTGAGTTATCGCCATCTTTGTGTGACTAAGGTTGATTAACTGTGGCAGCCATCTTGAATCAGATTGACTTCAAAAGCTAATGAGTTGTAGATGTAAATCCAATGATTACTTCCTGAGATTTTCATAAACAACCTGTCCCCTGATTCATGAGATATTTTGCTAACAAACAAACAAACACACGAGTGATTACAGGGTCACCAGCCTTGCATGGCATTGGGTGATAATAAATAAGATGTGGTTGGGAACATTTGATGGTAATATTTGAGGTTTTGCCTCTCCTTTCCATCCTCAATAAGACATAGCATTAGAACGCACACACACACACACACACACACGCGCGCGCCAAGACAGAAGGCAGCTTTTATGCTTTGAGAGGCATTGATAATTTGAGTTAAAATGAGCTTGTCTTTACTAATGACAGTCACTGCTAAACCGTTTATCTCCATATGCCCAGGTTACTGTTCTAAAATGATTCCTTCTTTGCAATTCCTACTAATAGCTCTCTTTAATGTCAAAGACAGAGCTTTGCCCTGAAGGAAAGGATTTTATTTCTGTCTGATAAATTTTAAATATACAAGACGTGTGCATGTGAAGAAATGTTGTCAGGATGTTACATTGAATCCTAGCCGTACATTTGCTTCAAGTTCATTTTTTTCTGCAAACTTATGTATGGTAATGACAGATCTGTAAACAAAGAAAATAAAAAGTTTGATGTTGTGAATTAATTATTAGCAGAGTGCATCAATAAACACCAAAATGTAGATGTGTTATGACATTACAGATGCAAGGTTTTCATTGTCCTTCAAATTTAACAACTTATGGAGTTTTTAGGATGTGCATCTCATGAATTATGTAAGAAGAAAGCAAATAGCTTTTTTATTTCAATTACAGAACTACATTAAGCACGCTGCATTTACATACTGTAAACACCACATCTTGGAACGGGGATGGAGGACATATCCAAAATGTAATAAACAAACAGATATTTGTGAAAGTGGTTTCAAACTTTGTGGCACAAAGAATATTAACAGCAGTTTGGAAAACATCATCAACACTGAACCAGCAACAGAGTCTGACACTGGGGAGCATGGTAATGGATTTTAAATTATTTAAGTTTGTGGGGTGCTGTTTGTGGACTTTAGTTCTCCTTTTAACACTGTAGCACCAGAGCTCCTGCAGGATAAATTAGAACCCAATGATCTGTGCTGGTAGACCAAAAATGTCAGACTATACCCATCAGACATCCAAACCATCAGGTCTGAAGTACCACAAGGTTGTGTTTTTATCCCCTTCTTTTAAGTTGACATGATTGTTTGAGTTTCCACAAAGCTAACTGGAAAGATCCTGAAGTTTTGCAGATGACTTCAAACTGATGGTAATGAGCAAAGACTGTATATATTGTAGCCCAAGCATCCCTGCCTTCTCTTTTTGTTAAGATTTATGTCAGCAGAACAAGGCTAGTGAAAGCTGTTGTCTTGTGTCTTTGGAACCAGAGTCTGCACACCAGAAATGTGGGGTTTTGTCTATTCCCCTGCACACAAACATGGTAGTGTGTGACCTTCTTTTAACATCCTGTTTATTATAACATGGAGGAGGTGGAACTGAAAACTTGTACTGGGATCAGCCGACAGGAAAGGTTGGTCTAACGTCCAGATTCCAGTCAGAGGTTTAGATATATACAGTCTTTGGTGAATAATCTGCTTAAATAAAGGAAGTGGAACAGTTGAAGCCCTGGTGTAATCAAAAGCACCTGCTGCTAGGCATACGAAAGATGCTAGTGATGGTCGAGGACTTCAGACACAGTTCCCCCGTCATCCCACATCTCAGTAGCAGTATCTTTGTTGTCTCCACTGTGAAAATAGTCACGTTCCTAGGCACCAACCAGTCCAGGGTGTACCTCGCCTCTTGCTCACTAACTGCTAGGACAGCAACCCCACCACCCCTTCTCTCCTCAATCCTGACCAGAATTAGATGGTTACAAAAAATTCATGAATAAGTGAATCTGACAGTACTCAACTGACTCCAGGATATGTAAATTACAGCAGTACTGAACTTAGGATTGTGATGATTTACTTTGTTGATGGTTTTTTTTTTTGGTCATGGACCACATTGGAAGATATATCAAACAAAGGCATCCATCAACTCTAACAAATTTCTCAGTTTCAACATGTACAGCAACAAAATTCTCTTAGGAACTGCCAGGTCATGTTTTTCTTCCAGCAAGCTTTGGATCTTGTTAGTCACTTTGTATGGAAATGGAGATGCTTAACCAGCAAACCTGAAAATAGGCAATTAGCAGCATGAAGCTCTTCACTCTGTCAACACCTCAGGTTTTTTTTTCTTTTTTTTTTCTTTAAGAGGTTGGACCATTGCTAAAATGCTAAAATTGTACTTGATGGTGTTCTTTTGCAATTCCCAGAGGTTCTCTATTCTGTCCTTTTCAGAGGCATTTTTTTCCCTTCTGTTTCTTTAAATTTCTTTAAATCTTTTATTTTTTATGTATATATATATATATATATAGTTGCTCTTTTCCCCATACTTCTATCCTCAATTATTTTCCCCATGTGTTGCCTTTGCATTTGGAGGTGTGGACAGCTCTTAAGTAGTCAGCACACATCCCATCTTTCCATTAGATTGTCAGTAGTTGCACATAGTCAGCCACCTACAGATGAGGAAGGGGAAAGTCCACGAGAGGGGGAAGACTTCAGCAGCTATAGATTTTAGATATGGACCAGGCAGGGAAATTACAAGAAACTAGAAGATAAACAGTGACACTGACATAAACAGAGAGGGTTTGTGCGTCAGAAGGAACAAACACACAAAAATCTTCTCTTTCATTCATATTCACACACAAAAAAACATATTTGCAAGCACCAAACTTGTTAAACAACTTTAATAAATAAGAATTAATTTGTTGAGGTATGATGTTAATAAATGTATTCAATGTTGCACAATTCATTTCTTACAAAATGTTGTTATATTTTTCCTTTGTTGCAGAAATTTTATTAACAGGGAGAGTTGTGAAATTAAAATCATATTAATGATATTAAAGTCTTGACTTTTGTGGCCATCATTCTGCGTAAAAGTGATACCAACTCTTGTTTCCTTTTGGTGAATTATTTGGTTCCCTGGATTTGTGGGTTCATGATGTGCTCATGCAAAATAAAAGGGTCTGTCAAAAGACAACTCAAAATATGGAGCTATATACTTTATAGAAGTAAGTGGAAAATGTGACAGGTGTGATATCTACGTAAAGTATATGCCATAGCAAAAGTAAAAGAAGAAAAACAGTGGAAAGAAGAGTTATTATGAGAACAAAAAACAAAAGCCATAATTTAAATTCAAGATAATAACAAAACCTATCCAAAATCCAAAGACTATGACCAAAGTTGTGTTTTAAAGCCAGTATCTCCCCAGTTATTAATGGGTTTTAAAACATAAATTTCAACTGTTCTACACAGTGCTATGCATCAGTGGTGTTGCTAATAAGGCTTGAAATGGGTTACAGCTACAAATAATTGGACAGACCTTAATTATTATCCAGAGAAATGGAAGGACAACAAACATTTGAGGAACTTAGACAAAAGATTAATCCTGGGTAGAAGTAAAATTATTGTAGTAAAAATATGTTCCTTATCTTGGTTAGCTGGTCAACACACTGTTGACCATTACATTTGTATTTGTTGATCTGATTTGATGTGTTGGATGCAGCTGCTTCCTGCTCTTTAAGAAAAAGTATAAAATTAAAGTATTAGAAAATACTTCTAACCTAAATGTGAACAAAAGGTTTTCCTTAGTATTCATATCTCACCAGAGCTCAGGCAGTTTATTATCCAGCTGTGCAGCGAAAGAACTGACAGTCAGTGATTCAATCATCTCACTTTTTTAAGGGTCAGACAGTTAATTTCATCATAAATAACAGTATAAGCGTAAAACCTCGTAGGCAGGAACACAGCTGCAAAGGGCACGGGAGACCTGCAGCTTATCAATTTGAAAGCAATCTAATGCTCCGTGGACACTGAGGATCACGGTATTTGTCCCTTGTGCAACATACACTGTAGTTGATTTTACAGCTCCCTGTGCCTTTTCTGGCTGTCATGCTGAGCAAATAGGAATTCGAAGCAGTGCAGATCCATAACTGTAAAGGCGTGGAGGTCAGCAAGGGCAAAACACAATGTCCCATCATGGAGAATTTCATAGGACTAAAGATCTAAAGCTCGTAAAGAACCAAAGTAAAACTCTAAGCAACATCACAAGACAACAACACTTGAATCTGATCAATAAAAGAGGACATCCATCCACATATCATTTTAATAAATATATATATATATATATATATATATATATATATATATACTATATGTTAAGTCTGTTTAAGATAGTTGTTGGTAATAACACTGATTTTGAAAACACAGAAAATTGATACATGGAACCTTTTGAGAATGGCTACTGAGCTGAATCTGCTTCCCTTGTAACTTCAAAAACAAAGTCATAGTTGCTTGATTATTATCATTGGTTGTTTCACCTTAGTTATTTATTCTTTCTTCATCAAAGCAGAAGTTTCATACCAAAAGGATAAAAACAAAGCCAGACAAATAGAAAGAAAACAGTAGGAGACCATTTTTGCCCTTCGTCTTTTTCTTATTGTTGAATCATGAACCTTAACTGAAGCAAGTGAGGCCTGCAGTGCTTTAGATGTTGTTCTGGGCTCATCCTGGTTGAGTCTTTGATGAGCTCATGGAATAATTTTGGTAGAAAACTCCTGGGAAGGTTTACTACTGTTCCATGGTTTCTCCATTTGTGGATAATTGCTCTATTTAAGTGATTTCTTAATTCTACAGGTCTAGAAGTAATCAAGTTAGGGTGTGGCTGGTGAAAAAAAATATATAAATCTGACAAAAAAGCAAAAACAGAAGAAATCTGTAAGGGGGACTTTTTTCCCTCTGTCTGAAAACACTGTGTGGAAGTTAAGTGAAAATGCAGAGTTTGCTTTTTAAAACTTCCATAAATATGGACAGGGCTTATAGAGTGGCTGAGCTCATTTTCCTCTAGGAGGTCAAAAGAATAGGAGCCACAATAATTCACAGTTCTGGATGCCTGCTTCCCAATATCAGGCTAAGAAATGTGTGAACAGCATAAGGAGTTGATGAAAAGTTGTTGTGTGTCTGAACCATAAACTTTAAAATATATATATTTCTGCATTGGCTCTTATCCAGTCACATCTTATAACTCGTAGTGGTTTTATATATTTGTAAATATATGAAACTCATTAAGTGACAGTATGCTACAAGTTGATTTTTTTTTTTACTTGCATGCAATACTTGATGCAATCAAAAGGCTGCCAGCTTGTGTTAGTCCCCTACGTCTCCAGTTAAGCTCTAATACTGCAGACCCAGCACAGAACTGATAGACCTTAGAAGTGCAGAATGGTAAGTGGTGCTGGTCAGTGCATACATTTCTGTCAACTGAGTGCGTTAATACAAACCAAAAAACAGTTTTATTACAAGAGGTCAAGATGTGTAGTCATTGTAAAATATTATTGGTTTTATCGTTCTTGTGATAGAGACAAAGTCACAGGATTTCTGAAATCAACATGCCTCATTTCTAGCTTATCTATCTATCCTCACTGACAAAAATAAAGCTAAGCGCCTAAAAAAATGAATGCAAACCAGCGATGTGTGAAGAGGACGCGACATAAATGAATTACACATGTCCGACTGTGGGTTTGATTGAGGTCAAGTGGTCGTATTGTGCAACTGCCCGGCATGTGGGGAGTACAGATGTCACAGTGATGTCCAATGTGGAAATCAACGGGTGCATGAGGGCGCCCACACATGTTGTGAAGATTCCTGTTGCTCAATGCAGATCACACCAAGGGAGGATTGTTGTATTGTGTGCCAAACATCACAGAACCCCATATTTGACAATGAATCTTGGTCCTATATTACCATTAGTGTATATTGTGTGCACACAAGGCAGCACTGAGAGGAGAGGACCAATCCTGCTAATGTTAGAGAGGCACACTTGCATGGCTCACAGCTATTGCAGTGTGACATAAGGCATGACTTCAGGCAACCTCTCTGGTAGTGATTCATGGGACCTTGACTGCATAGAGCTATGCCACTGACATCCTACATCTGCAGGTTTTACTCCTCCTGAAACAGCTTCCAACAAGTCAACGCCCACCTTCACCTGAAATATGTGTTGTGTCTACCACTAGGTGGTGTACGAGAATAGGATAGACTGAGGGAGAGGAGGAGAAGAAGAGATAAGATGGCGAAAAGGATGACCTGATGTTACTGGACTGCTGAGCGAGTTCTGAATAAACGCTGTTAAGAGTTCTTTGTCTACTTCAGCTTTTACCTCGTCCTGGCTTCCAAACATAACAATATGTACCGATGGATTGCCAGTCACGTTGAGGTACTTCCCTGATCGGCCAGGTCCCTTGATCTTTCCCCTCTAGAACATGTGTGGGATCAGCTTGGACATCATCTCTAACACAATGCTGATTTACTGAGGCCTTGAGTGCCAGTTATAACAGCTGTAGGCCAACTTGCCACAGGACAGGAAACAATGGTTGTATGATTCTGTTCTGTGGTGACTCACTGCTTCTGCAGTATCCAGGTCTAAGGGAGTGCCACATCCTACCTACACCGACACAGTTTCATTTCATTGCCACCACTGTCTGGGCACTGAACTTTTGTTGTCAGAGTGTCTTTTAATTTATTCTTTTAAACACTGAAAACAAGACTGTCTCATTGTTTCACTTATTATTTTATTCTTATCCTTTTATTATTTAGTTATTCTTCTAAAAACTAGACACACTATATAACAACAATTTTCCAAAACACTTCTGTTTTCCCAGTGGCAATTTAGAGCTCTTTGGCTGAAGCCTTGAATCACTTCTATCCTCTGCCTCCAGACTCCTGAGGGTTTGTACAAATGATATATGGCCTGACATCGGGTCAAAACAAGAAAAACAGCCTGTCAGTTCTTCACGTCTATACACAGTGGACACCTTTAGCCTTAGGCTAAAAGAAAGGCAGGTACTCAACAGGATTTCTGCAAAAGAGATTCATGCAAATGGCAATACTTTTGCTGAATTAAATCTGTTCAGAATTTAATATTCACCTTTCTTCTGCTTTCTGGGATCACTGTCAGAAAATATACTAAACAATATATTGTTGTGCCTTCACTGAACCCCGAATTCTGGTTTACTGAGCACTAGTTCCTACTGGTGGTTTGAGGAATGAACCGATGGTGGTCTGCATGCATGAAACCTGTTGCCCTTCACAATTAGAATAATTGTTATGTAAGACTTGAACTTTCCTATTATTATAGGATTTGATTTATAACAAAAAAAATTGATGATATGAACCTGATTACTTTATAATTTTATAAATCCGTTCATAAATAACTTGGGAATGGATTTAGTCCTTTTGCTCCATGTTACCTTTGCCACATTAAGTATGTCCCAGTTTTATTATTTTATTATTAAAATGGATGGTGCAATATGATCTGTATACATATTTAGACTATATAAAGCAAAAAATACCTATTAGTACCTACTACCCATTCCTAAGTTTAACCTCCTAAAACCGTTAAGACCAGTATTTATAAATCCAATATGTAACCTTTTTCAGTTCAACACATGTGTTTTGGTGAGAATATGCTCAAATAAAAGATCAATTCAGCTCATTTTGGGCCTTTTAAAGTATTTTTCAGTCTCAGTGGTGTGACCTCTGCAGATGGGTATTGAATGTTTTGTCATAAGGCATTGACATGCTTCAGTGATTATTGAATCTAATAAATTCAAAATTACTCTGGGAAGAGAAGGGAGTCAGTCCACTTTGCTCTAACCTGCTGATGTAAAAGAAATAGTCTTGTTTAAACTCTGTGTATCTGTAGTAATTTCCAGTATGGTCTAATAGTCTTCATGGTTCTTCAGGCATTGTAACTTGGGTCAGCACAGCTTTTAATCATCAGCTAATGTGCTTTTTGTTTTCCATCCAATTGTCTAAGTTTCTACATTTTCATTTTGACTGATTTAAAATGTGTGATACACAGAAATTACCATGTTAAATGAATGCCTATTGATTGCATTTTTTGCAAAGAGGACCAGATCTGAGACTTGGGTTCAGTCCTTTGATAGGCATCACTCGAAGGCTATTGTCTGAATGCTGAGTCAGCATTCAGACTATTGTTTTACAGCTGCGTTTCCTCTAAATGTATTTTTGGGTTTAAATTATTCCTGCATACTTTTAATCATTCATATAAAACATTAAGCTTGATCAAGAATAATGTATTATGACTTCTGTTTTTTTTTTAGCTTGTTAGCATCTGTTTTGCTAATTTTAGGATCAGTTCCAGTTGTTTTAAGTCTAACTAGAAGCACTCAGAGAGCACAAACCACACTGTGTATAAAAAGAAACAAAAAATGCAATCCATTGTTTTTGGTGATAACCCCAACCTTTCATGAATTTTATATTTTCAACATAACCTACTTGGTGGAGGCAACACATTTTTTCAGTTCCTTCGGTACACTTCAGCAAAGTCATTCAGCCTTCAGCATTCACTCTGTATTTCTGAAAAAAAAAAAAGCAAATTGGCTTATTGAATTTAATACCCAGTCACCACGTGCTATCTTTTTCTTTCTTTGGATGCATCATTGAAATAGTTTCATCCAACTCTGTAAATTGTTTGCAACCTGCAGTCCACCTACAAGCACCACTCAGACAACAGGTTCTGCTGTTCCCACGGCTCCTAACAGGCCAGTGATGTAGCATCAAGAGCTGTTTTTTTTCTGCCCTTCCACCTCAGCACCTCCAATAGCTGCAGCATCAAGCACTTCCTATCGGTCCTGGAACTGGCTGCCGTGCAAACACAAGCTGAAGAGTTGCCTTGGGAACCACGTAGTTCAGAGCTCGCTTTGGTGCTTCTACAGTCACCTCTTTATGTCATCTTCCCTCCACTCTCCAATCATCTTTCATCTCATTTTCCACCTCTTTGTCAGCATGGCCTGATCTTTATTTATCTTTTTTTCTCCCCCACTCCCAGGAGAAACACTGTCTTTCTCCTTGTCTGCCTTTAGCCTGATTGCATGGCATTTTTTTGTCTGTTGTCTAAAATAGTGTCTTTAGAAGATGACTGTGTCTCGGAGGAGGGGACCAGCTGACAGCCAAGGAGGAGGACAGAAAGAGACGAAGAGCATGACTGACAGGAGAAGAAAATGGATAAATCACCATTTAAAGAAAAGGAGGATATGGGAAAATAAGAAAAAACACAGTTGGGAAAAGAAAGAGAAAATCAGAAAACAAAGATGACAGGAGCAATAGAAGGTTTTTCTTGAAAAAAAAAATCTCCTTCTGAATTAGTCGGTGCTTAGTTGAATGCTGGGATGCAGGTTTTTCTATCATTCCACTGAAATAAGATGTCAGTGTTTTTCCATTTACTCGTCAGGGCCCACGTTGTAGACGCATACATCTAGAACACGAGAGCAGGAACGAAAAAAGTGAAAACTGAACAGACTGGTAAAAATCTAAGCTTATTAAAGCAGAGAGAAGCAGGACTAAAAAAGGACACAGTAATGACCGAGACAGACTAAAATAATGGTCCAGTGTGTTATCAGGTGCAGAGATGAAGATTAAATCACACATGGGAGCTCCATTTAATAACTTCTCTGACTGTTTGCTTGTGTGTGAGTTTTGGATGGAAACACACACTATCTGTGTGTGTTTTCATCCAAAGCTCACACTGTCTGTGTGTGTTTTGTGAGGGTGGTACATGCAACCAATTTAAAGATTGTCTTTGTTCAAAAGACCAGAATAGAATAATATTCAGCTTCAGACAAATATGGGACTGGATGGTTCTGAGCATCAGCTTCACCTTGTCCTCACAGCTGAAGGACAGAACATTAAGTTAATAGGGTGCATAATAAAGCAGATTATTAGTACTTCTTTACCCCAATAATGGAACATTAAAGTATTTTTAACTCAGATAATATTGATTTTACCTTTTGTACAGCCTGATGTAGATCTGGCAGGAATTATGAGAGGAATTCCCCAAATCTTTTCACGCTCTGTATTGAATTTGGTCAGATCTGCAGTTAGTAGATGTGAAAACAAAGCTTTTTTTAGTGTTTGTGCTGAGAGGAAAAGGAAAATAAATATATTATTCTCCTTTAACGTTAGAAACAGACATCTAAAAATAATATATTCTGTGATATTTTTTATAAATAATTCAAGCTGGGTACGGAAACTCTTAAGAGATTATTGTTACAAACCACATACTAAATAAAAAAAAAAATCTATACTCATGTCGGAACTGGTCAAATAATTTTATATGAATTCATGAGGATGATTAGATCAATATAAGGCATGCTCATGAAAACGATCAAATAAAAAAATAAAAGAAACAAAGTTAACATGAGGCAGCAGAGGTGCTGAAGTGATTCAGTAAACTGCAGTGAAAACTCTTCTTGGATTTGGTTCTTGTGAAAAAAAAAAAAAAAAAAACTTTTATTGTTGTGATGATCATAGGTGAAGAAGAACGCGCCGCACTCTGCCTGAAAGACAGAATGAAATATTCAGCAATGACATTTAAAGTTCAACCTCCACAGGTTGATAGCTGATTGACTTTTTGAACGCTAGAAGAAAGCTGAAGGGCTCGACAGACGCACAGCTCGACTGTGAGCGTCTGGCTTCACGCTCTGATTGAACAACAAGGCAGGAAGCTGAGTGATGCTTTAAGACAAAGTTCAGTTTTTCAATGGCAAATTTTGATTTATAAAACTTTAAAATGGCATTGCACTGTTAATTAAAAAAAAGGACTATTGAGATGAATTTTGACAAAAGAAGCCAATTTATGAATGAGTGATGAACGAGAAAATGAGGAGTAGGAGACATCCCATCAAATTGATCCAAGAAACTTTGAATGTACATCTACAACTGATTAACCTTTTGGAGTCAATCTAATTCAAGATGACCACCACGACTAATCAACCTTGGCTAACACAAAAATGGATATAACTTAGTCAGGTTTACTGATATTGAAGTAAAGTGTTATATGGTGGAAGCTGGAAGTCATGAACATATTTCCTGGGCACTAACATGTCTTCCAATATTCCATTAGATCACACATAACTTAATTTACAAGGTTTGACCAACATTGCGCCTCTCCTGTCAGCTAAGAACAGGAAACTGAGGCTACAATCAGCATAGGCTCACCAAAATTGGGTAGTAAGAAATTGAAAAACCTTTCCTGCTTTGATGAGTCTCGAGTCCAGTGGCGTCCACAGTCGTCAGTTCTCAGTCCAATCGAGCACCTTTGGGATGTGGTGGAACGGGAGATTCAAATCATAGATGCATATCAGACAAATACTATGAAGTGAGTATGAACCAAAAATCTCTGAGGAATGTTCCCAACACCTTGTTGGATTTATGTCATGAATAAATAAGGCCATTCTGAAGGCACAAGAGGGTCCAGCCTGGTACGAGCAAGGTGGACCTAAGAAAGTGGCCAGTGAGTGCATAATATGGCTGACACCCAGACATAACACCAATCAGAAGCTCTGTCATGACGACTCAACAGACAAAGCAGGCAAAACAAAAATCAGAAAAAACAACACACAATAAAAGAATCAGGTGTTCCAAGATTTAATTAAACATCTTGATATAAAGTGTAATTATACTGAAGCTAAAATAAAAAAAAAGCAGGGATAATTAGTTTGGTGTGATTTTGCACAAATAAAATTAGATGTGATGATTAAATTGCTTACCTGCCAAAAAACACCTCAACAATTCAGCAAAAAAAGAACCTTGAAAAATTCTCCTGTGATATTTTCATTAAAATATAAACTTCCAAAAACAAATGAAGCTGAAAATACTGATGTTGAAAAGGAACCACGGAAAGTGAGTCCTCTATGACACAGAAGAAAAACGGTAAAGAAAACAAAATGACAGACTGAACTATTAAGGAACTGCCAAATAACAAGCTGCATTGTGTAGGGTAAATTGGCTGCCACGACAGCACTAACGGAGGACGGGGAATTACATAAAGATGTTGCCAAGCAAACAGCCAAAGAAGCACTGCAGTGACTTTAGAAAGGTGAGAAAAAAAAAACATTCACAGTGCTTAAAGGTTTAAACTATCGCTTTAAGTTAGGGTTGAGAAACTGAAGCATTAAAAGTAGCAACCTGGACTGTGCCTCAGTGCAAGACTGGAAGATTGCATCTCGCAAACCAAATGGAAAAAGTTTACAGGAAGATTCAGGCGAGCCAAAAAAATATAAGATCCCACCGCAACTCTGGGGCTTTTAAAATGCGCCCATGAAGACAAGCTGAAAAGTTATTAACAAGGAGTCACAGTTAAAAGTGCTGAGCTGCCTGCTAAGAGGGAGACCTATCACAGTAGGCTCTGTTCAAACTTCTCTAAGCTGTTAGAGGAGCAGATGTACACGTTTTAGCAACAAGCAAAGAAGAGCCAGGTTTAGTTGAGGAGGAATCCAAGCATGTCAGTGAACACTGACTGCTGCCGAGGCTATGCACCATTCAGAGTTGCTAGATGGGAAATGCTGAAGTGTCGCACCAGCGGTTAAAAATGATCATATTTTAAAGGGAAATTATCGCTCACTCCAAATTTGAATTCTAAAGTGCCTCTGAAATGTCTCCTTCAACAGCACATTATTATCAACAGTGCATACTATAGCCTATAATGCATTTTTACATTTAAATAATCTCACAAAACAGTTGAAAAAAGCGCCTCCTGCAGAACATCGCCTCCATTTGTGTAGCGTGCACGTGAGACGATGTGTACGATAAACAAGCTAGCATGGTTTATATTCACATCGTATTCTAATTGTGTTTGGTACAGAATTTATATAGCCATGCACTGAAGCTGTAAAATTATCATACATTATAGGATTTTTTGGAATTAATGATCGTACATCATACAGAGGACAAAATTCTTGCACGAACACGATAAATGTCCTATGCCTGGCAACTCTGTGCCCATTTTCCTGCTCTGCCTAGGGAGCCACAGCCTGCAGCTCAGAGTGATGGACGTGGAGCCAAGCCATCTGACACAACTTCAGGGATGATCCAAAGAATTTCCTGCCAAGATAATGGAAGCAATTCCAACTAAGCACCCTCCTGCTCATTAGCACCAAAAAAAGAAGAAAAAAAAGCTAAGCCGATGGACACGCCCATCATAAATTTTGCATTAATAAAAATGGCTGACAAACACTACTCTATCAGCTGTTCCCAACAATATGCAGGTGCTTTTAAGAACTTTAACCTTTTACCACCTTTTATCAGTTTCCACAAACAAAAACAAGATGTGAGTGGATGTGGCGTGCAGTATATCATGGTCTGGAATATTGCAAACTTTCTGTACCACTGATTACGGGGTTATATCTTCCATAAAATTGTGGCTGGTTTGGGAAATGATTTTTAGTCTTTCTTTCACCCCGAAAGATCCAATCAGCTCACCCATAATGATGTGAGTCTACAGCAGTACTGCACCTTACTGCCAACTGATTTTGAAGTTTTGCCAAGTCCATTACTGATCCAGCATGGCTTCATCCATCTGCTCCTTCAAAACATTTTCTTTTCCTTTCCTCTTATTCAGCAGTTGTCTTGTTTGGGTCTTTTCAACCTCATCTTAACTTGCAGTTATGCAACAAGGTGTTAGCCTCTTGTTTATTTGTTTTTCTTCATCCTAATATCCTTTTTGTGGCTCCTAAAACACTATTTACATTACAAGACTGAAACAATAGCGAAAAAAACTTTTGCGTATTCACAAAAACTATTGTGGTTTCAATTACATCCACTGCTGTGGATGTAATTGAAAATATGAGCAATAAAACCCCATGTCGCTCCAGTAGGAGGTGATTACATCAACATTTGAAAATCATCAGAATACAAAGTAGGAACCTTTTGAGCATGCTTTAACCCTCCTGTGGCCTTCAGGTCAAATGGACCCAAAGTTACAAGGGATTCAGGAAGGTTAAGGTTCTTCCAAAACCATTGTAACTTGTTTTTTTCTGCCTTAAATGCTCTTACATAGAACTGTATTTAAGGAAAACAGGCCTTATAGTTAAAGAAGTAAAGAAGACCGTCTCGATGTTATTCATAAGGTTGTCATGTCTCACACTGTGAAGGGTTCCTCGGCTGGGCATACTGAGCTACTGGAGTTCAGATCTGTTCCACCCGTCATCCAACAAGTTCTCTCCTGAGACCTGAACAAAATGTCATACATGACTTAAACACTTATTAAGATTCCTAGACACTTAATCTGTCGGGATGGACAATGTGTCTCCTCGGCAGGTTGCAGGTTACTGACCCAGAAATTAGTCAAGTTATCTACGAAACCAAGTCCCCCGCTCGCAAGAGTCATCAGTTCCCCCTCGTGGGTAATTGAAACGAGGCAATTAATCAGACTAGATTTGTCTTTTAGGGAAAACTAAAACACTTTGACTAATGACTTGGCCTTCTTCTCGGAAGTGATCATTTCATTCATGACCCAAAAATGGACTCACCCAACATGATGTGTGATTAGCCTCTGTGTGCTCTGACCTTGAATAGAGGTAAATAGCGGCTGATGTCAGCCTGAAATCAGAGATAATTGAGTCCCTTATTACTGGCACGTATGAGCTCTTCTCAGCATGTCAACCAACAGGAAAAAAAAAAACTCTATACATAGCATGTGTGTAGTGTTGGTTGAGATGCACAATATCAAGATTTGCCGTAAGCAGTTGTGATGGTTTCTGAGTTTCCCAGTGTTTTAAGTCTCTGATCCTCATTTCATGCATGTTTCTTGTTTTTGGCCAGGCTGACAGAGCAATAAATGAGGCATTTATTGGGAAGATTTTCTGTGTGAGTTTCGAAGCTGAACAGAAGCCAGGCTTTTATGGAACATTCAGCTTCTACCACCCTGCAGACATAAGCAACTACAAACACCACAGGGATTACGAACCCTTCCAAAACTCCTTTTCTCTGTCTTTATGTATCTTTTTCCTTCTTGCTTTCTCTTTTTTTTTCTTTTTTTTTTTTGGTTTGGCATCTTTTTTTTTTTCTTCCTTTCACCGTCTCCTTTCTCCTCTGTCATGATTTATCTCCATTTGTCTCTGATTAATAAAAGTGGCAGTACAGAGAGGTTTGCTTCTCAAAAAGAAGAATCATTTGAGGCTCCTGGAAAATAAAATCAGCTTGTCCTAATCGCCGCGTGCACACTGACAGTCCCAAATTTATGCACAGTCTCCAAAAACGCCCACAAAATGCATACTCTGCGTGTCAGTATCATGAGGTTACGAGCTGATAATAATCCAGTATCAGCTTACATTTAGCAGCTTTTTTATAATTGGACACAATCACTGAATGCATTTACTAATAGGTTTAATATATTTCAGAAAACAAGATTTCCACCAACTAACAGGAATTACATGCTCTTATATGCTGCAAGAGCATAGGAAACAAAGACCAAAACAATGTTGTCTTAAATCTATTATTAATTTGAATACATTTATGGCCTGCCACCAAAGGTGACAAAAGAATAATGTTTTTGTCCATGCCTGTGTGTGTATTTATCTGATGTTTGTAACAAAATGTCTCATGAACCAGTGGACAAATTTTAATTGAAGGAATCCCTAAATGGCCGTCTGCAGCTGATTAACTTCTAAAGTCAGCCTGACTCAAGATGGCCGCCACAACTCATCGACCTTAGGACACACGAAATGGCTTTAACTCAGTTTGTTTTACAGATATCAACCTGAAATTTGGTGTGGTAGTCGCTGGGAGTCATTTCTAACTTAAACTTTGACCATTAACTGATTGTGTCATATCTGTTTTTTAAAACTTTGGCATTAACTGATGGAGTCAGCTCTGTCTGTTAGCGCAAACGACTGGATGGATTTTAATTAAAATCTCAGAAAACAATCATCGGTTGTACATCTGTAAAAAGTTACGTTTTGGAGTCAACTACACTGAAAATGACTGCCAGAGCCAATTAAACTTCCCAAACACAAAAATCGCTATCATTCACCCAATTTTACAGATACTGGGCTAAAATATGATGCGATGTGGTTAGTGGCAGAGTATTACCAATAACATATACTCGGAGTGCCACACAATGCGTGAGCTCTTGGCTTAAAACTTTGACTTTAACTGTTGGATTTAACCCTGTTTGTCTGTTAGCAAAATATCTCATGAAACAGTGGGCAGATTTTAATGAAACACTGAGAAAATAATCATTGGGTGCACATCTATGACTGATTAACTTTTGGAGTCAATTCAGTTCAAGATAGCCACAACCACTAATAAATCTTAGCAAACACAAAATAGCTATATTTCAGCCAGCTTTACAGATATTGACCTAAAACATGGTAGTCACTGAGAGTAACTCACATCACTTACTCCCAGTGCTAACAGATCGGCATATCAGATCACATCATAACATCATTTTCAAGGTTTAACCAAAAAATCCATAAATCTATCATTTTTCAACTCAAGATGATCTTAGTTTAAAACTCTGGCATGAAAGGCAGCCAGAAATGGGCATTCCTTCTAGGAATACCAGGCAGGCCTTTAATTTCCCTATGCTTTTATACAACAGAAGGAAGCAAATTATGTAGTGAGTACAAATCCGCAGACAGGGAACAGGAGATTTTTATTGCCGATTTTTACGCAGGAAAATTAAATTATATAATGCAGCACAGATTGCTGTCAGTTGATCAGGACAATGTGCACCATTGGACACAATTAACACTTTGATAAGAGTCGTATGTGAAACAGACAAATGGTTTAACCTTTTCGAAGCTCTCGCTCAGCTCATCTTCCTCTTCCTACAAGAACTGAATTTTCCCTAATAACCTGGAAATCTTGTCTGATAAATGTGTTTTCTGTAGTGCTCAAGTGCTCTTGGGTCAGCGCGGCCGCTTTAAGGCAGATTTATCTGACAAAGTAAATAGAGGAGTTTAGCGAATTAATTATAAGGCTCTTACGAAGTCATCAATATTTAGGGGTAATCACAGCTACTGATTACAACGATATGAGAGAAAATCTCTAATATTTCAAATAATGCCCTACAGTTCTGCAGCGTTGGCACGGAACTAAATTTCACTGAACTGTGTGTAGTTTACATGTTCTTCCTATGCCTGTGTGGGTTTGTCAGGATACTCCAGCTTCCAGTAGAAAACCATGCATGTTGAGAAAACCAGGGAATATAAATAGATGTAAGTGTGAGCATAAAAGCATGGCTGCCTGTTTGTCGTGTTTGTATCCGTGATGGGTTGGCCACCTCTTCGGGGACAGGCGCCGGTCCTTTTTTCCACATCATTTTTTACCCGTTTTGTGCTTTCCGGGGTGTCATTTTATGTTGTTAAAATAACGCATTCAGTTTAGCGCTGTGGGAAAGGGTGTCATAGTGCGCAGTGTAAAAGTACAGTACATTGCATAAAATGAGGAGGTACAAAAAACAGGGCAGGGGTAAAATCCTCTCACAGTATTTAGCATGAAGTGGAACATGAAACTACAAAAAGGTGTGATACGAACACGTAACATGGCTAGTTGTGCAATATCTATTAACTTTAAATATCTAATATTTAAAGCAATAGTTCTGATATTTTAAGTAGGGGTTCTGTGGAAAGGTTATGAACAATTAATAGCTGACCTTTTGTAATTAATGCTGCATTGCCTTTACACTGCCAAAAGACTATTATTATACAGGTTTTCCAGCAGAAATATTATGATATCCCTGCAGGAAGTGCACCAAGCTGCACTGGAAGCGCTAGAGCTAGCTGCTGCTACCTCTGTTTGTGTTTACAAAATAGTTGAAGAATATTAAATAACTGCATAATGTTAAGCTGACTCTAGTGTAAAGGTATATAAAATAGTGTTCGTATGAGCCACTTTGAAATTTTTAAGAATGAAATAGTAGTGATCCAATTCTGTCTTCTCCTCACTCGGAGCACCGTGTTAGTGTGTCAGTCCAGATCAGAACAAACTCTGTTTATCCAGACTGAGACACTTCAAAAAGCTACCTACAACAGGTAACCTATTATTTGCTCCTAACTTTTCCGCAGAACAGCCCTTTTAAAAAAATCTTGAACTAATGCTATTTTGAAGTGATGTTCTACAGTTAACACTTTATGAGCTGTGACATCTGTCACAGAACATGGAGTATGAAGACAAAGGGCAAATGTCTTCATCGAGTTTATACTAATGTCAAACAAGGGCCCGTTTTTATCCGTTTTCAGGCTTATCAAAAACCTCTTTCTCAACAATGTCACAATGGTGTGAGAGAACGCTACATTAGCTAATATTAAACCTCTGCTTTTTGCATGACACCATTTGTTTAGTTTTGTCGCTGCTTTCTGATCCAAACAACGTGTCCATGTTACTACGTGAGTCTATGTGTGCTCAGCATAGAACGCGTATGTCGTGTTCATGGTTATGAGGCTGTGGATGCATCAGTCCGCCTGATCGGCACGTCTAGTCAGTAAAAAGTTTATTCAACTACCAGTGGGCTGATATTGTACATTCAGCAGGACATCGACGTTTACAGGATCTGTGCACAGCAAATCCAGGAGGCCCAGATTAACACTGTCAGAGTTGATTTCAACACTTTTAAAGTGTCTATATGGGTCCACCCCAGAAAGTGTTAATTTAACTCTTTTTGGAGAGTTGGTACCTTAACTCTTATAACGTGTCAAATATCAAATCTGCTGGAGTTAATAATTTAACACTTACTAACACTAATTCAGTGTTAGATTTTCATATTAACTCTCACAGAGTACTTCTTTTAACTTCTTAAGAGTTATTTGTAATTAATATTAAATAGGTACTTTATTGTTTTGAACTTTTAAAAATT
>NC_051431.1:14788350-14840817 GCF_001649575.2 Kryptolebias marmoratus | reverse complement strand
GGAGTCAGTGAATTAACTCCTTCAGTGTTAGAGCCGCTGGTGGAGTTCAGAGTTAAGAAGTAAAGAGTTATTGATTCCATTTTAACACCTCTAGATTTGATACGTAAACACTTTGTTTTAACACTGGATTTTAACTACTAATAATATACATCTCAGAGTTACATAAACAGAATGTGACTCTATAAGTGTAAAATTAACTCTGCTTTTGCACAAAGTCTGCTAACACCAAAACATTTAACACTTTTGAATTTGCTGTGTGCTAACGTGGACATTGTTCGGTTGCGAAAACACAGTGACAAACAGTGTCATGAAAAAAGCTGGAGGTCCAATATGAGCTGATGTGGAGTTTGTTCACACCAGTATGACATTTTCGAGAAAAAGCCTGAAAAACTTTATAAAATGGGCCGTCATTTGGCTTTCCATTAGCGTAGCCTAAAGAAAAAACTTCTGCCCTTTGCGCCATACTTCATGCTCCATGACTGATGAACCATCGATAACTTTCTGACAGAACATCACATCAGAAATGGCGAGTCTATCCCTTTAAAAAAAAAAACAAGCTGACCTAAGACTGGCTTTTTCTAAAAAAAATTCTGGAAGAGGCAAAAAAAGAAAAACAGCTTGATTTTTTTTTTTAAATAAAAAGCAAATTGATGTGCAACAGAGAGAATCAACTAGAGACAGAATAAAAGAGAACAACATAATCAAGCATGTGATTACCCTGTTGATTTCCCTGTCAGGCACGGAAATCAAAATGGGTACTGTCGAGAAGTAAAGAGAAATATGGGGATATAAAGAAACGTTACTGTACTCCATCACTAAATGTTTGGTTACTTTTGTTGCCAGTAGAATGTCTTCTCTTTTCAGATTAGTTCTACACACCTGAGCACAAGAAAGGCACAGATACACTCCCCTGTGCGGAGGCTTCTGGAAACACATGAGCGCTCAGACTGCACTCAGTCTTCACAGCCCTCACGTGCACGCTCGCCTAAATGTGTGCACATACACGCTCACGTGAACATTAGTATTTTGTGAATGCAGATTCAGCAAAGTTCAGCCTTCACACTGTTTTCTTCCTGTTTTTTTAGTTTTCAGTGCTTTTTTGATATTGTTTTTACAGTCTAACATTTTCTGCACACTTTGTGCTATTTTAGCCATTTATATAATGAAATGTTCAGCTCATTCAAGAGATTGGTGTCATTGTTTTTGTTTTTTGGTTGTTTTTTTTGTTTTTGTAATTTTTTTTCAAAATATTTAACTTATTAACATTTTTTTTCACGAAATGCAATGGGATCTATTCAGAAACTATCTGCTTCAGCGTACTTGCTTTATTTTTTATCTTTCTTATGCTTTTTTTTTTAGTTTTTAGCTTGCCTTTGCTACTTTTAGGTACCATTGTATCTGTTCAGTGGATCATGAAACATTTTGTTAAAGAAGGACAAATGTCCACACAGACACAGGCAAGATCGCCTGCAGCCCTGAATGTTTGGCGATCATAATAATAGAACTGAATCCCTCAAAGCGATTAATAGTCAAAGCTTAACATCTTTAACCGTGAGAGGAGACTTTGTCCTTTCCAGAATCCTGCAAACCTCGTGAGGAATTAAATGATTCGTATCAGACAGAAAGTCATCTTCCCGAACTGCACAACTGCAAATAAATGAACTCAATCATTCAAATTTATTCTGCCTCTGTGACAATTACAGGAACAACATCAATCTGGCTGAGTTTATTTAAGGGTTAAAATTAATCATCATTCCGACGCTCCTTTCTATTCCCTGTTTCTTTCATCAGCTTCAAGACAAATATAGCTTGTAAATCCACCGTGGCAGATCATCTGGTAAAATTGGATGATTGCAGTACTCTTTAAAAGCTTCGAATCAAATTTAACTTTGACACTTTAATTGACTTTTTTTTTTTATTATTTTAACCGCTAAAGGCAGAGCTAAAATCACAGGTTCCCATTAAGTGTAGAGTCCCACAGAGTTAGGAAGTAATGGACTGCAAAGAAGAAATGATTTACAAATGAGTTGCTATGATGAGAATCAGCTAAATCATACTTCATACCAATTTTCGAACATTTTTATGGTCCAAATCGCATTTTTATAGTCAAAATCGCTGAAATTGCATATTTCCTGTTCAAATATGAGGGTGAAACGCGAGGTGCGGCAGCAACGAGCCGAGCTTCACCTCTGATTGCGCAATCCACCACAAACTGGGCTGATACATGCAATTGGCCCCTGCCTGTTGCCGTACAGCTGCATGTCGCCAATATAATGGTTTATATAGCCTGATTTTCCACAGTCTGGCTAATGTCTTTAACCATTTACGTTTAATGTTTGTTAGTGACATATTTAGTTTTGCTGAGGGGACATAAAACCGCAGTGAAAAGGTGAAGGGAGAGGCAGGCAGTACTCTGCCGCACTGAAGGGGCCCACGTGAGCCAACGGGAGCTTGTTGCTGCTGTCCTTTCACGCAGAGGCCAGTGAGAGTCACGTGCACTGCTGCCAGCCGTTAAGTTTTGTTTTGCTCCATCGGACTGCCAAAACGGTAATTGTAACATTTTTTCTTATCTTATCCTTAATACTACTATGTGTGCACACGCGCGCACGCGTGTGTGAGTGAGTGAGTGAGAGACGGAGAGAGAGAGAGAGTGTGTGTGTGTGTGTGTGTGTGAAGAACGCTGATGAGATATGAAATAACCAGTAGCCAATTGAATAAGCTACCCTTTTGGATTTATATATTTGTAAATCTGACTCTCAGTGCCTCACCAACCATGAACCTCACCACACGTCACTGCTCATTACACTGCGTCTTGTTATGATCCACCTTTCCGCTTGTCTTTTTGAGCGAAACTAGATTTTCGACCGTCTCTAAACGCAACACAACCGTGACGTCACTGACATTGACTATCCCAGAATCCACCTCACCAGGAAGTGAGAAGTTAGATAGCTCTGTGTTTGTTTTGACAATGATGGAGGAAGAAGAATTTGAGTTTGCTGAAGATTTGGAGGCTATTTTGCATCTCACTCCAGAGGTGCAGTTAGCCATTGAACAGGTAGCCGCTCAATCTATTAACTTTTATTTAGAAACTCTTTGTTCTTGCTATTGCTATCGAACATTTAGCTGTTAGCTGGCTAACGAACGTATCTGTGGACCGTTGACGCTGCTAACTCCGACTACACAATACTACCAGCTTCTGGCTGACTAGACGTTTTGTCTGATATCTGTCAACTTTTTAGTATTGGTGTATTTTAAGTATTGGTGGCTGTTGTTTGCATATGTGTCCTGTCTTCTCTGACGGACTAGCTAGTTTCGTGATAAATAAGTTATAAGCAAGACAAATTTTCGACCTTTTTTAAAAGTAATTGTGTGTTGTGTTCAAGGTTTTCCCCAGCCAGGACCCACTGGACAGAGCGGACTTCAATGCTGTAGAATATATCAACACACTTTTCCCCACCGAGCAGGTACAGTGGCTTTTTGTCTTCAGTTTCATTTCAAAAAGTAGTCATATATATATATATATATATATATATATTGGAATAGCTGTAGTGGCATTGTAATAACACGTAGACCAACAGGACCCACCAGAGATTTGGAGTTGATTCACGCATTCACTTGTTTAATGTGTCATTTTTTTGCCCTCTACATAAATAGGCTAACTATCCAAACCACAGCTTCTTATGGGTTCTGGATGTATTCAGTTTAGTGCAACTAAATGAAGCTGCTGTTAATTCCCCCAACTTAAACCAGTGCTTTTTACTCTTACGATGTATTTTATTGTTTGGACAAAAATTACTGATTGTTAGTTTGTGAATTAGTTAATTTTCCCTTAAGGGGTCACCACAGCAGATCACCTGCTTCCATCTCACCCTGTCCCTAGCATTTTTCTCTGTCACACCAATATCCTCCTTCACTACATCCATGAACCTATTCCGCGGTCTTCCTCTTTTCCTCCTCCCTCGCAGCTTCATATTCAACATCCTTTTTCCCAATACTGTATGCCCACAATCCCTCCTCTCTAACCTTGTCTCTAAACTGCTCAACCCTAGCTGTCCCTCTCATCTAGATTTTTTTTTTAATAACTTGAAACCATTACTTGAAACCAAAATAAATGTGCTTACTCAGGACTTAATCAGGACTCCTGCATACGTTTATATCCATCCACGTGTCACCATTTTTAAAATATATATTTTTAAACACACAGTTCTATGTCCTCTTCATATCTGTAAGGCTTTTGTTTTATTAGAAGCATATGATTTTGAACTATTAATATTTTGATAATTTAGTACATTAAAATGAGATGCATATGACTCTTGTGTATGTATGTCTCATTTCCATAAGGGGTCACTGTAACTCTGTTTTTAAACTGCTAGTAGTCACTGAAGTTCACGTGTATTTAATTTAGTAGAATGTATAATTTATCATCTGTCCTGCATGTCACAGTTTGATCGCTACAGCAGGTTTGTAGAATCTAAAGGGCATTTATTTGATCACTAGTGTATTAAAGTGAATGAAGTGTGTATTTTTGTTCAGGATGAAGGAGGATAAAAATGGATGTTACTAAATATTTGGTAAAACAGAACATGAAGCGACAGGATTTTTATTTATTTCACTACAAAAAAAGGTTTTACCTGTTGTTTGCGCAGTGTGTTTTTTCCTAACATCCATCTTTGTTTTTCCTTATTAGTCTTTGGCTAACATTGATGATGTCGTTAACAAAATCCGTCTGAAGATTCGGTGAGTTTATATAAAAATGCTTATATATATATATATATATATATATATATATATATATATATATATATATATATATATATATATATATATATATATATATATATATATATATATATATATATATATATATATATATATTTTTTTTTTTTTTCTGTATCTCAATAACACTTTGCTTCACACTCGACAGCCGTCTCGATGATGATATCAGAACGGTGGTGAGAGGCCAGACTAACGTGGGTCAGGATGGCCGACAGGTGAGTAAAGCTGCATACCCTCAACTACTATACGCAGATTTCCCTCATGGAACCAGCAATTTTTTTGCCTGTTAGAGATGAGCTGTTGTACAGTGAAATGCTGAACAGTATGAAAGATTTCTTGAAGCATTCCTTGTGACAGCAGAGCTGAGTGAGTCACTTGGAGAAAGAGCTCCTCTGTCTCTGTTAGATGCCACGAAGGGGGTGGGATGGATCATCCGGGATGGAGATCGGTTTGTTCAGTGGCCTCTTTTGTCCCCGAATGACTCAAAATGTCTCCGAGTTCTGACCACTGAATATTCCTGCTTTATAGTTGAGTTTGTCAAGCTCCCTGGCATCTCGGGGACTGACGCTAATCCACTGGCAGACCACAACACCATAGATTTGCACTGCCACCACAGACTGATAAAATATCTCCAACGTCTGAATCTAATCTTCCTTAGAAAATAATCTCATCTTCTTTTTGTAAACTATGTCATTGTTGGTCCACCAGTCCAGCCTGTTTCCCAGATACACATCCAAGTACTTGTACTTGTCCACAACCTCCACTTCATCACCCAACATGTTGATGGAGTTTGTCACAGTTTAAGACAGTCAGCAGAGGAGTTACAGTTTGTGCTTGTAGGGTTGTGTAACTTCCTGTCGGAGAAACATGCTGCGGTAAACCTGTGCGTTTTCACATTTTTTTCACCCTTTCTTTGCTGAATCCTGAAGAGTATATGTGTGTAAATAATAGCTAAAGTTATCATAACACTGCTTCAGTAATGGCTTTGAAACATTTGATTTATGTATACATTTTTATTAATAAACACGATGCTAATTGTTTGCTAACTGTTTTCAGTGTTAAGTTAGTGTCTGTGCTAACTGTTAGTCAGCAGCCTGCTAATAGGGTTTTGTGACATAAGTTGCACATTCTTAGGCATGAAAATATGTAAATCAGTGTTCAGTTATGTAAAATAGGCCACTGTCATTGAAGTTTCAAGATAACCAAAGTGCTTTAATAATTATTTTATAATTGAGTCGATGACAGTTGCAATATGGTTTTATCAAGTGTACATGCCATCGTTCCTTGTAGACTTTCTATTTCCTGGTAAGCAAAACACCGCAATTAATAACCGATATGTAGCAGATATAATCATCATTTGTGGTGTTAAAACTAGTAGCCTTTCTCTATAGTTAGAATGGTGCCATTACTTGTGACTGAAACAGAAAAACAATCTCCTCTGCCTTTTTGTGCTCTTTCCTCACTCCATATTGCTTCCATGGAAAAAGACAATATGACTCAGATTTGTTCCCGCAGCTCAAACTGCCTCTTTACGGAAAACATGCCTGTGAAATAGATTCTCTTATGTAAATACTTAGGTTTTTTTTTTTTTTTTCACAACCTCCAGTCACGTGAGTTTTTGCCTTTTTCTTGTTATGGAAGTGTGAAAGAACAGAAGCAGCTCTGACTGATTTAATGCAGCCGTTCGTTCCTTTGACGACGGAGGGCTTTAAAGGGAAAGCGCCACCTGCTTTGTGAGCGACCTACGTTCGGGTCGGCTGATGCGACTGAGTGCGAGTTACCGTCGAGCCGTCTGGCATGGTGGCCCTGTCTTTTCCAGTCAGCTACCGTTTAGTAGCGGAAACACTCCAAATCCCCTCCAGACCAATAACATTAAACAGTCACACACAATAATTTGAGTTTATTTTTCCAACCCCACAGAACCATTCCAATACTTCCAGGAGGGGGAATCTTTTCAGCAGATGGAAAAGATGGTAATTTTAAGAGGGGGGTACGTAGAATAAAACCAACAACATCAGCAGTTTAGCAGTTTGTGTTGTTGACTGAACTCTTTCACTTTGCTGAATGTGATCCTACGTCGAAACTTAAGATGGGTAATATTTCTGGAGCGGAGAAGAGGAAGAGGAGGGACTCTGGATTCTTATGTGTTTTCTTTTCTTTTAAGTGGTCTGACAGAAGGGTGGTTATTGGCTGATGAGATTTCAGTGAAAACTGATATTTATTCTGTCATTGGCCGTGCAATGACATATTTCTGTGATTGCAGTGTATTCAAATTATTGTTTACCATGAATGCATATTGCTTGTTCTTTGTTGAACTGTTACAAAGTCACATCACCGTCCGTCCAGCACATATCCAACAATTTTGCTGTCTTCGCTGCGATCGAGAACTAATAATATTTTAAAATACTCCAACAAAGTACTGGTGGAGCTTTTTTCTTAGTTAGGTGTGAAGCTCATAAGAATTAGCTGGTAGTAGCACAGCAAAAAACAAAATCAAGACTTTTGGCTTCCTTTTCATAGAAAATGTTTTTATTTATCTTTTTATTAAACAGTTATTCTGTAAATGTGTATTTATATGCTTTTAGTGTAACTGATCAATGGTAAATGCTTGTTTGTAGCTTTTTTTTAGATTCAAATCCTCTAAAGGTCTGGGTTATTGGCTTTTTCTTCTAAGTATACAGGTCTGTGATGTTTGTAATATATATTTTACATTATTATGTTTTGTATCCTTTCATATTCTTAGTTTGCAGTAAGTATTTAGATATATTTTATGATGTGTTTTTCTAATATAACAGGTTTATCTGACTGTTTCATCTTGCTAAACACCAGCTTCAAGAAAATTTTTTCCTTTTAGAATTTAATATGACAGAAAAACAAAAACCTAAGAAAACAAACAAAACGAGACCAAAGGAGTAAATGTAAGTACCTGCCTCCAAGACCGTTTATTAAAAAGTGGGGTTATTTCCAGTCATTCTTTGTCTCAATACAATGTTTATATGAGGTTCATGCTCAGGCTGCACTTCAAGAGTTCTAGTTTTGTTTAGTTGATCTGATTTATTGGTAATATTTACTGAAAAATGCAGAAGTATCTTTTAATCTTCCCCCTACATTAAAAATACTACACCGATGCCTGCCAGAAAGAGTTAGAAGGTTCAACACAAGCATGTTCAAACGTTTAAATCGAGGCTCCACTCCATCCTGTCCACATCCAGCTGCAGCGTGTGCCGCTCGTTGCATGTCAGCGACGCACCGGTTTGTGTGCAGCGGCAGATAGCATCTCTGGCACGGAGGCGCCTGCTGGCCAGCGATCTTCCTTCTGAGCTTTTCTCGAGGCTAAACGCAGGAAACGAGCACTCGGAAGTGAGCCAGATTGACTCAGCTGGGTTTGTGTTCACAACAACTGTGGCGTTGGGACTCCGGGTCTCATCTGTGTGCAGTTTGTTTGCTTCAAGAGCTCCTTCAGGAAACCTCCCAACAAGATCCAGGGGCACTCCCATCCTCTCTGTACTCAAAGCACTTAACCTGCCTTCATTTTTTTTTCTATTAATTCCTGCAATTCCTATCAACCAAAAAGGGTTATAAAACAAAAAAAGAATGAAGGATGCATGAACTAGAAGATTTTGATTATTGGGCCTAGAAAAACTGTGTAGCTTCTGTGGCAAATCCTGATAAAGTCATTATATGTGTACGTTTTTAGCTATGTTAATAAACAAAAAAAATCAGGTTAAACCACTTTGATTTTGACTGTGTGTCACCACCGTAGACGGATAATTAATGTTATCCTATAAGTGCATGCTGTATTTATGTGTGTGTGTGTGTGCGTTTGCCAGCCCACTGTCCACTCGTCTGCTGGAGGCGCAGTGAAAGTGGTAAATTCCTCGGACAGCTGGTGCCAGCCGTTTGCATTCCTTGTGTCCGCGCGTTTTAGAGGAGAGGCAGAGTTGTGTCTGCATTGCTGCCACAGCAACGGGCCAAATGAAGCCAATTACTTCGGTGTTAGACGTCGGGGCGAAATCTCTATTTACACCATCAAAGGACAGCTGCTTTTGTCGGACGAAGAGGAAACATTGGAACGGCTCTGCAGCAATCCTACAGTTCCAACTGTCAGATGTTATACAGACTGTTGAAACATCTAATGATCTCTTTAGCCTTTATCGTGACAGCTTCTATATTCGGCTTAGCCTGATTGGCCCGTGTGTCAATCTAAGCCAATCTAAGTTAAATATCGATTTGGCTTGTTAATTAGATGTGCAGATTGTATGTACGACTGTGTCCCCCATATAGATGCTGGGAAAGGACATTAGCAGCATCATTTTTACATAAATTAAACGCTGTGGTTGGAGCGAACGGGGGAAGTTACACATAAAGTATATCCTATTGAAGACTTTACCCAAACAGCCACAGCTATGACTTGTATACAAATGCTTCATATTAGACCTACTTCACAGACTAAAATACTGTGAGAATTGTTTCTCTCAAAGTTTTAAAGAAAATGAATAGTTTGCTTTTGAAGTGATTAGGTTTAATGTCAAAGAGGAAATGATTCAGTCTCACCATCTGCTGCTAACAGGTTATCTGACTCATGAAGAAATACTAAAATGCTGTTATGTATCATCTTACATCTGTGCATAATTACAGACCTGTGGAAAGTAAAATGGACATTGATTATATTTAAATTACATCAGTTTTACCCACATAAAGCAAATTCCCAACAAAAGATTAGAGGGCTGATAACTGTAGGTTTTTTTTTTCTGGATATACTCTACAGGAGTGCTACTTTTTGCTACTTAGCTGGTGCTTCGGCTGCTTTTAGTGTTGGTGCCACCACTACATGTATTTGGAAACGTAAACTGCATCATTCAACGAGCAGAAAGAAGCAGAGTTCTTCGTCTGTTCGGCGCGTTATCTGCTTCCACACTGGCGATTACTGGGGAACCTTTCTCTACACGTTGGTCGATTCAGTTAATGTAACATTAAAGGCAAAACATTTGAGCCACTCTTCACTTCGCTGCGTTTTTCTTCAAGCGAGCCGCATTTTTAAAAGCGTGCTTAAGCAAACAGGAGGCTTTCTGAAGTTCTGTCAGACAGATTTCAGGTGAAAAACAGACTTCCTGAATAAACCTCTCAGTCATGTTAATATCTCCCTTCAGTTTGTGCTATGATGAAGTGCCTTTTTGTAGTTCTTGTGCAGTAATGAAAGTTTGTCTCTCTGTTTGTTCGACGCAGGCTTTGGAGGAGGCCCAGATAGCCATCCAGCAACTCTTTGGGAAAATCAAAGACATTAAGGACAAGGCAGAGAAGTCTGAACAAATGGTACACACTGACACAACACACACAGGAACACGAAAGATATGATTGTAGCCCATTTAGGCTTGGTTGGTGCTTGATTTTTTTTTATTCTGTCATAATCAGACGGTTTGGTGAGCCAGTTATCTGTTTAAGTTACGGCTGCCTTCCATACCTGTGTGTCAGGGAGAAATTAGTAGGTAGAAATTCTGGTGTTGCAAGGGATGGGACTGAAGAAAAAAAGCAGGTTGGAAAGATGTATTTTTAAGCAAAAGTGCTGCTCTTTCTGCTCTTTGTCCTCATCTTCCATGTTTTTATCTAGGCGTGTCAGTGTTTCCATCATTTTGGGCCCTTCTTTTCTCCATTCAGGTTTATCTAAACTCTCTGGCCCGTTCCTTCACAGGTGAAGGAGATTACGAGGGACATAAAGCAGCTGGACCATGCTAAACGGCACCTCACCACGTCCATCACCACCCTCAACCACCTGCACATGTTGGCAGGCGGAGTGGACTCTTTAGAGTGCGTACAGTGTCATCGTTTTACGAGAAACTTACACAATTTTATTGTTTTTTTTAATGTAATTTATTTCATTGATGTGTCTCTTGTAAAAGCTTCCTCTTTATTCCTCAATATGTGATTTGTGGCTATGAGCGTCTTTTTTTTTAGATCAGTATTTTTCTACATATTTATTGAAGTTGTTGTAATATCTGGGCTGTCGGGTTCTTTATGATCGACTAAAACAGTCCTGCGTGCATTTTTGTCGCAGAGCCATGACCAGAAAGAGGCAGTATGGTGAGGTGGCCAACTTACTGCAGGGAGTGGTGAACGTGCTCGAACATTTCCACAAGTATATGGGCATACCCCAGATTAGACAGCTTTCAGAGAGGTAAGTGGTTTACACACACACACACACACACACACACTCGAGTGTTTGGTGATCAGAATAACTCTGGAGCCCATTTCCAGCAGCCAGAGGGGGGATTCCCTCCTTCATCTGAACTGTTGAAAAGCGGTTCCAGTATTAGCTGAGGCATTTTGCGTATTACATCCTGTTTATGCAGATAAACACACATACAGGGGCTGTGGCAGGAAAACGCAGGAAGGAAACCCTTTGAGCAGACCCTCATTATTCCGCCGTTGATTCCATCTTACATGGGCAGGGACAGACTTTTCAGAAGGTGTGTTCGCATCAGAGCGAGCCGCTACTTGCAGTCTGCACTCAAGACTTTATTTCATGTTCGTAACTAGTCTGTTGGCGATTCTTGTTCTCTCGAAAGTCCCCCGTGCCTGTGTCTGGACCTTGTTTTGTTCAAAAGGCACGAGATTTTTTTTTTTCTTTTTTCGCCCACACAAAAAGGCACACAGAAAGTCTTTGTTATGCTGTTTCCATTTATGATAATATTTTTCCAAAAACAAAAAAAAAAATCAGTCTGGGACACTTTGCTCAGCTTGGAATTCAGTTTCAAAGCGTATCTGATCTGTGAAACCCAAAAAGAATGGCCTTTTGTTTTTATGTCTGACCAAGGTGGGGCAGATATTGTTCATACCAGAAAGCAGCTGCGTGTCTGAAGTGACTGATGATGAAGGCTGAGCTGACATGCAAATCTTTAAGAGAAAGTATTGAGACATTATTCTGAGAACATGGGCTAAACACATTGTCTTTAACTGGCTGAGTAACTGTACAGTTATAAACATTTGCTTTTGCACGACCCCTTTCGGCAAATAAAGGGTTTATTTGGTTTGTTTACAATTTTTTGTTTTCAAAGTCTTGCCTTTGCGTCCCTCATTATTGAGAAGTTATCAGTGCCTTTGGAGTCAGGCAAACAAAATGGACAGCAATATTGCCAGTTAGTGTTTAAAGGGACAGTTTGAATGTTTAAAGTAAGGTTCTGTGGAAAGGTTATGAGCAATTATTATCTTACATGATGTAGATACCTCCTTGAACAACCTCAGTTTGGGAAAATAGACTTTATTCTGACTGGACGGATAAGCTAACAGCTTGAGTGTGGCCACGATTAAAGTAAAGTAGAGTGCTTCTGTCTTAAAACAACTATACTGGTTTATTTAGATGCTTTTTTAAAATAAAACCTTACATTGTCATCATTATACATTTATTTACATGGAGTTTTGTGGTTATATGCAAGCAGAAACAACTTTCTAGTGCAGCCTGGAGCATTTTCCACAGGAATATCATAATATTTCTGCCTGAATAATTGTACAATGTGAACCTTACAGCCGTGTCTGGCCCTGCTCAGACTAGCCGTTAACCCGTCAGTCCAGTCAGAATGAAACTTTCTCCAAATTGAGGTTGTTCAAACAGCTATCTACAACAGATATGATTTTAATTGTTCATAACCTTTCCACAGAAATCCACATTAAATTATGTGAATTATGCATTTAATGCAATTTTTAATTCTTTTTTATTTAATTTAGGAATTACCACTCCTTTGGGTGCTGTCCTTGGTAGGCAGGGTTTGTAAGCCTGGCGAGCCCTCATCAATAATTGGACTTCGTTATGAATATTTTACTGTAGCAGATGAACTTGGTGTCCCTTTATTCAGCTTTTGTAAATAATTCAAACTAAAAATAACCTTAACTGGCTCCTAGCCATTAAAAGGCCTCTGCCACAGTAGCTAGCTCAGAAAAATGAAGCCCTAAAAGAGAGACTTCCACATGAAAATTGCTTAAATAAACAATCAGTTGATTATTTTTGATTGGTTTGGTTTCTGGCAGAGTAAAGGCAGCACAGAGTGAGCTGGGGACTCAGATACTGGCAGATTTTGAAGAGGCCTTCCCCTCTCAAGGCTCCAAGGTAAATATGTTACATAAATTGCTTAGTTTTGATGTTCTTTTTATTATCATTATTGTTTGTAATGTTTTGACACACTCACACAGAGACCAGGTGGACCCAGCAACGTGCTGAGAGACGCCTGCCTGGTGGCAAATGTGCTGGATCCACGCATCAAACAGGAGATCATCAAAAAGTTCATCAGGCAGCACCTCTCAGAGTATCTGGTTCTTTTCCAGGAGAATCAAGACGTGAGTGAGAATCGTTCAAATAAAGGCAGTACATTTTTGTTTCATTTTACAATCCATAAATGACAGGATCATAGTTTAATCTTGTTCCCTGATTTTAAAAACTGTGGGTGATACTGTTAAAAGAAGTGTTAAGTTCCTTTTTTTTTTCAGGTTGCTTGGCTGGATAAGATTGATCGTCGTTATGCTTGGATTAAACGGCAGCTGGTAGACTACGAAGAAAAATATGGGCGCATGTTTCCTGAAGAGTGGTGCATGACAGAGAGGATTGCTGTGGAGTTCTGCCACATCACCAAGTAAAAATACAGAACACCTACCAGGAAACCCAAAACCTCTGAATTACATGGTTAATGATCTGACGTAAACTCCATTGTTGCTGCATGCCTGAGATGACTCTGGGAATTGGTGCAGCTTTCTAGGCTGTTGAAGTAGCGTGGCCCACATAGGCACTGACCCAGTGTTGATACTTCTCCTTCTTTTCTCTCCACCGCATGAAAGAACCCAGCGGCTTTGGGCTTCGTGTGCTGCCGCTGGCTGAAACCTAAGCTCCTCTTACTCCGTCATCACGCCATCAGAAGAACCCTTCATTATACCACCAGTGCTGGTTCTCACTGAGTCGAACGAAACGGGTGTAACGTAACCACAGTGTGCGCTTTCAGACCAAATGCTGACGTTCTGAAATCAAGAGGCGAGACGAAGAGCACAACAGCTTCTGTGCCGTGCCTGTTCTGTCCCGGTTCTGTGACGACCCAAAAACTCAGAAACAGTGTTGAACAGCAAGAGTAAATAAAATCAACAAAAAAATTCACGATTTATTTGCGAAAGACCTGAAAGCACATTAAAAGATCTTTGTAAGACTGCTATTACAAAAGCCTTTAAAGGCAGTTTGGAACATCTCACCGTTTTCTCTTTAAATCAGGGTCAAATAAAGATAAAACATTAAACTAAAGAAATGAGCATTTTCTTCACAATGCAGTGTGAAAGCTGAGTGACTTTGCTGAAATTTGTTGAAGAAAAATCTAACGCTGAAGTTAGCAAAATAAAACCTAAAGCTAAAACTAACAGAATAATAGCTGAAAACCAAAACCATCTAAACAGTAGCTAAAAGCTCAAATAATCAGAAGAGTAGCTAAAAGCTAAAATTAGCCATACAAGAAAGCCCAAGCTAGCAAAACTGTAGCTAAATGCTAAAATTAGAGCAAATATTCTGAAGATTTTAAAAAGTACAAAGTTTGTCATGGCTTTAAAGAGATCTCATGTCATTTCTATGAGGGAAAAGAAATTGTAAATAAATTTAAATGCTTCAAAGAGTATAAAAGTTACAAAAAGCCAAAGTCACAGCCGCAGTGTTTTGAACAAGCTGAAGATTTTGTCAGCTTAACGGCTCAAATAGCTGAAAGCATGTTGAAATTAGTCCAAACATTATACGAAAGAAACTATAAACAGGAAAACAATCATATGAATGCTGATTTGATATAAGTAAATAATAATAATAATAAAACTAACAGTGTTTGAGTTGCAGCACAGATGTGTACTCTGTCAGTATTTTTAAACGCTTCCATCCGCCACCGCTCAGTTTACCACGACTCAGTGTGCGATTTAGTTTTACCATTAATATGTTTGGCAGAATGATGCTGTGAAAAAGAGGGACAGTTCAGTGTCGTGTTGCAGCTTCTTATCTAATTTACAGTGGTGACAGTGTGTCCGTTGTGTCCTCAGCTGAAGCAGAAGATCAGGTTGTTCTCCAGTTAACACCAACCCTCAGGAGTTTAACGCTCACCGCTCAATAGGCTCCAACGTGTGCAAACATTACATGTTCGGTTCCTTTCATCCACCGCCACACAACCACCGCAAGCTAATGTGCTGTCTGACATGGCGTGAATAACAAATATTGCATCTGCACAGTGGTCCGGCACGTCCGAATGCAGCACAAGGACCCTCTGTTAGTGGTTGTTTGTGTGTGTGTGTGTTTCTAAGGGCGGAGCTGGCCAAGGTGATGCGAACACGAGCGAAGGAGATTGAGGTGAAGCTGCTTCTGTTTGCCATTCAGAGGACCACGAACTTCGAGGGCTTACTGGCCAAACGCTTCACGGGATGCACCTTGACGGACGTCCCTGGAGTAAGATTAAAACGCAGACGCAAAAAACTATTTAACAACGCAGCTCTATTGACTCTACCTACTTTAAATTCTTCACGATAAAAATATCTAAAACTGCGCCATATAGTGGCACAATTTGTTTTTTTTTTACTGCTTACTTGCTTGAAATAAATCTTTTAATCCTAATCTTAATCTTTCTCACTTTAAAAGTATTGTTCAGCACAATAAAAAACATTCATATTGTATTTTTTTTTGTTACACATGTAAAAGCTGTAGAACAAGAGAACTTATGCTTTCTAAAATACTTGACTTTTTCTTGTAGGTTGTAAAACACATGAAGTGTTTAGTAAAAAGATTTGTTTCTTATTTACAGTAAAACTGCTAATCTGTGGGCTTTTTGTTTGCGTTTTCCATTCGCACACGTTTCTGTGTGTCACCGTTTAAAATCAGGCCATGTTTGCCTGTGGAGGTGGAAACGATGCTCGTAGAACGGGCCGATAATAAGGCTCGCGATTAGTTTTGTCGAGGCCATGTAGGCCAAACTCGTTCTGGCCTTGTGATGATTTGCTCTCGGTCTACACTTTGTGCTCGTGCCTGTGTGCGTCTGGATTCGAGTCAGGGATTTGATTGAGTTGAACTTTACGAAAAAGGCTTTCATCAAAGAATGACTTTTTATTATATGTACATTGGACGATCTGATTGACAATGAAATATTCTCTAAGGCAGTGGTTCCCAAACTTTTCAGCTTCTGACCCATAAAATAACTGTGACAAAGGTGTGTGAGCCCATCTTTTGGCTGTTTAAACATCCAAAAATGCTAATGACTTTATTAAATAAGGACAAAATGACAACACAAACAGTCTTAACATCCATTATGCTATTTTTTAATCAATTTATGAACTTGTATTTCAAATTTTTGTAACAAATATAGTGCAAGCATAGCATAAAAACTAAGTTTTTTATTGTAAGTTGATATCTGGAGATTATCTGAGGACCCCTACTTGGTGCTGAGTGACCCACACTGGTGTCCCGACCCCAACTTTGGGAATCATTGCTCTAGACTAAGAATAATACTTAAGTTGTTCTATTTTTTTCTTTTTTTTTAGCAACAGCAAAAGAGGTCAGAGAGCCCACTAGACCCAACAAACCCTTTTTTAGAGGACGAACCAGGGGAGGATACAGGAGCAGAAAAGGATGAAGATCTTGCTAAGGTGGGTTAGCGTGCGATACTGCGTTATTTTTAATGTTCCATAAATGTGTCTTAAATTCTATTATCTTACTAAAGGCCAATTTTTGCTTTATTCTTTCAGCCCAGGAAGCCTAAAGCACCCGACAACCCGTTCCATGGCATCATCTCCAAGTGCTTTGAGCCTCACCTATACGTTTACATCGAATCCCAAGACAAGTGAGCAACACACACTCGTAGAAGCAGAAGAATCTTAATCTCGGTGCACGAGCTCAGATTTAGGAGCAGGTTGTATGTAAAGCTGGCACATGAGTGCTTTTTCCACCTCCGGCTCATCAATCAGCCCCCCCTCCCCCCACCACCACCTCACTCCCCTCCTCTTATTCTGCTTCACCTCCTCCTGTCTTTCCAGGCCTTGTTCCTGTACATGCTTCTGTCTCCACTGTGGCAGAAATGTTTCCCATTAGCTGCACAACCACAGAGGCTGAGAGAAAGAGGGAGTGGGGTTGAATAAATGCTGTCACAGCAGATCTGCCTATTTTCTTTCCCACCTCTTTTTTTTTTTTTTTTTTTTTTCTGGTACCCTTTCACCAGTTTTTTTTGTCTAATTTATGTTTCACTCAGTCTCTTTTTTATTTATTTATTTCTGTCATTCTGTTTTGTTGCTGTCCTTATTCCAGTTGCCCTGTTTTTGTTTTCTTCTTCTCCCCCCTCCTTTAATTTTTACCACCATGCTTCAGTTCTCTGTGAGTCGCTCCCCTACCTCAGCGCTGGCACTGTTTCCTGAAGCTGAACACAGTTCTGGGACTGCTGTGTTTGCATGCAGCTCTTTGGAGCAGTAAATGCTTTTTGTCTGTCCGAGGGGACGGGATTGACCCACACAGCAGCTACAACCTCATTTTACTTCGATCCAAAGACAGAGGCCAAATCGGCTTGTCCCCAGTGGGACATAGTCGAAAAAGAACAGTGGCCCGCTTGTTTTGTCCTTGGCTTTATTTGCTTGATTCAGTAGAAAATGGGCCACAACAACTGGCTGTGGAATAGCAGACTGGAGCGCTGGATTTGGCGCAACAAATATGTTCTTCTATTTATCCATCTGGCTCTCTGCCTTTCTGCTTGTTATTTATTTCCTGTGGTTGGGAAGTAATCATACGTCTTTAATGTTTTTTTGTTTATAATCCATCAGTCTTATTTAATGTGACCCTAATTCAGCGTCCCAGATGTGTGTGTACATGGGTTTTTTAACCCGGTGTGGGTTTGGCTGCACATTTCTTGGCTCTCTGCAGGAACCTGGGCGAACTGATTGACCGGTTTGTGGCTGATTTTCGAACACAAGGCCCACCCAAGGCAGGCACGGAGGAAGGCGGAGCTGTGCTGCCCAGCTGCGCTGACCTCTTTGTTTATTACAAGAAATGTATGGTCCAGTGCTCCCAGCTGAGCACAGGCGAACCCATGATCGCCCTCACAACCATCTTCCAGAAGTTCCTCAGAGAGTACGCCTGGAAGATCCTCTCTGGCAACCTGCCGAAGTAAGACTGGTTCCGTTTTGAGTTTTACACAAACGGCTGCTTTTTGGTGACGGAGCTGTGTGCTGGGCACCATGAATATGTGCCTAGCTTGCATTTTATTTTATTAACGCATTCACTCCCAAAACCGTCTGATGAGATAGCTCGAAAAATCTTAAACAACTCAAACTTCTCTTTTGCAGCAAACATTTCCTCACACTTAAGACTGTTTGTGTTTGAGCCATTATGCTCTATAGTTGCAACATGTTCATGTTGCAGAATCAACTGCGTTAAACGTTTTCAGTCTGAGCAACTATCTGATGCAAACGTGATGTGGTGTAAATAGCAGAGTTCTCTTGAACAACTAAATTTTTTGAGGGTTAAGTTGTTTTGTGTCACAACCATAGATCTTATCTGTGGTATTCAGGATCACTGTAACGGTACTAAGTAGAAATTTTGCTTTCAGGTACTGGCAAGTTAAATGCCAAGCCAGTTAATCGACACAAGCAGAACCGTGGTGCAAAGCTAAAAACCAGAGATAACCAGAAGGATGTGTGGTTCAAGCACAATTTGATCTTGGCTCCTCATGTAAACTTCTCAGAAAAGAAGTGCAATGGAGAATATTTCAAGAACCCCTGTGGAAACCGGAGAGGGCGATGGTTAACCGACATGCTACTGGGTATTTATGCAGTGCCAGTGAAGTCTCTATAGGTTCTGCGAGCAACAAAAGTTCCAAAACTCTTAAGAGAATTTGATTCAAGCTATCTCAAACTTGGAATAACTTGTGGGGCAGAAGGAGAGTCAAGACCACAGTGCATGTTGTGCTGTTCTCAGCAACAGATGAAGAAACCAGCACGCCTTAAACTGCATTCTTCAACCAGAGTTAGTTAGAAGTTTGGCTGCTTTATATATTATGTGTTTGTAATGCTGTTGTTTAATGTCTGTCATGTAATGGTGATACTTGGAGAGGTTAGTAATTATTGACACAGAACTCATAAAACATATCAGAAACACCGTGTTCTAAATTTGCTCGTAGATAGGCCCTTTTCCAAGCAGCTGACTCTTCCGTGAAAATTCTTCCTCAATTCTCCTGACTTCTATCACTTGGACTACTAGGAATGTAACGGTACTCCTAAGTCACGGTTCAGTCCATACCTCGGTATGAAGGTCACAGTTTGGTACAAAGTGAAAAAGAAACAAAGGTCCAATGCATCTTTTTTTTCTTTTTCTTTTTTTTTTTTTAGCAGACAATAACTCTCCTAGAAGCAGAGACAGAAAAACAAACCACCCTTGTTTGTGAGGAGGATCTAAGGTAGCAGGTCACATACAGCAATTTAAGATTTGTCAACTTCGCTAGAAAATAAAAAAGAGTAATCCACAGGCCATGTGTCAATCAGAAATTTGATAAATTCCAGAAAGTTATCTCTTAGGAACTGTTACTGTAAAATACAATAAAAGAAAAACTCAGGGGTGTTTGATTCAGTTAATTTGACTCAGACTTCATGCAAAATTAAAAGCAGCTCAGAACTGAATAACATCTCCGGATGTAAAATATTAAAAATAAAATAAAATGTAAGACTGTCAAACTTCTCAGTGGGCTGATTAGGACTATTAAAAGAGGAGGCTTTATATCGGAGCTATTGCATAAATATGCTTGCCACTGTACTTAGCACCGCTTACATGATACAACTGCTTGCCATACCTGCGCCTCCCGTCTCCCTCGGCTGCAGCTGTCCGTGATTAGCAGCGCTGCAGAGCTCGTCCCACACAGCTGATCTGAATTAAACAGGCAGGTCTTCAAGTTTCTGCATGTTGTTCTGAACTAACCGTGCTTTGTTTGGCGCAGAGTGTTATTATTAGAGTAGTAGTAGTTGGAGTGGTCTCCTTCTCTGCTTCTTTCCTGTTGTGTTTGTTCGAAAAATATAGTTTAAAAAAAAAAACGTGGAACGTGGAGTCACTCTGGAAGCTGTCACCTGAGACTGACGTAATTGCTGTCAGTTCCAAACGTCTGTACCGAACCGTCACCGTACAAATACACGCACCATCACACACATACTGACTACCATTTACTGCTGTTAGGATACTGACTACTTAAAAGTACTCCACAAAGCCCCACTTTAAAGATCTAAACTATTCCTTTAACTAAATATGGTGTGTAGTTTTGCTCTTTTTTTTAAGTTTTTCATTTAAAACAAAAAAAGAAAAATACCTGAACTAATAATGAACCATTTGCTAAAGCAAGCTAAGCTCATTACTGTTGCTAGTAGAAGTAAACTGGAATAGCAACTATTTTTGAAATAAAAAAATTTACAGCCTTTTTACCATTAGTTTTAGGATTAACATCCTCAGTAGGAGCGAATGAGTGTGGAGACGAGTGGGACCTATCGGGTAGTTCAGAGTTAAAAAATGAGAAAGACTGAGCTAAAACAAACCTGGTTTCTTGTCAGTAACACGTTACCGTCAGGGTTTATGCTTGGTGTATATAAGCTTATATGACTGACATGTAAATTAAATAAGATCACACGCAGACTCGGCAGCTGTAGACAGACAAGTAAACCAAAAGTTGATTATGATGGGAAAAATTAATTACTTAAAGTGCATTTTTCAGGGAAAATTAAAACAAAGTGTGTGACCGGAAACGGCATACATTTAAGGCAGCGAGGTTAAAACAATTCATTCACCACGTCCTCGCTTTACAAATGCAAAACTTCATTGAAAATGTGTTTAAAAATCATTTGTATTTATATTGATTCAACAAATTCATCCGTGAGAGTCGTTACATTTAATTCTTAACTTCGACAAACAGGTTGGTTTGAGACAAGCCTGCCACGCCCGTATTTCTTCATTGTTTTGGTGTGGTGTTGGGCTGTTTGGGAGCTAAATCTTAAACCGATATCTGCTCTGTGTTTGGGTGGGGGGGATTAGAATGGCATGCTCTTCGCTATCTGGAGCTGGTTATGTTGTGGCAAAGCCTAATATGCTACCAGCAAAAACATCTCTGGCTCATTGGCCACATCAGAAACCCTCACTGGCTGTGGTGGATCCACACACACACACACACACACACACACACACAAACACACACACACCCACACACACCGAGGCGTGTTCAGATATTCATGCATGCTAATTACACACTTGTGTTTCCCACTGGTGTTTGCCATTTTGTGAGCTAAATACAAACGCTATCAGATGCACTCAGACGCATTAGATGTGCCGAACGCTCGCAGACGCTCGCAGACACCCAGCCATTGTGGTGTGCTGCGAATTAGTCTCGTGAGGTTTTGAAAGGGGCCCTCAGAAGGAGCTTGAACTATGTTGTGGTTTTACCCACGTCTCTGTTATGACGTTTATTAATATCGTGTCGCCAGCGGGGCACCATTGGCTCCCATTTTTTTTACATCTGTTTGTAGTTATGCCTGTTGTGTCTCAGTAACAGGAAAAAAAAATGGTCATCCTTTACCTGTAGTTTTAAAACCTGCCCATTAAACTCGATAGAGGAGATTCACAGCAACCATACTCGAGAAGAGCAGTAAACATTGGAAGGTTTCTAAACCATTTGCACCTGTAATTTATACAGTAACGTGAAGACATGGAAAACTCCTATTAAAATTGAAACAACATGAAGTTGAATGTGTTTCTTTGGGAGAAAACACAAGCCTAATAAAAAAAATGTACAAAAATTTCAACTAAAAATTAATTTTTATGTTTTGCATTTAAGGTAGGGCTGCACAGTATATCAGTTTTGTTTTGTTTTTAATCTCAATATCAGTGTAAATATTTTCATTATTTCACTAAGAGTATTTGTTAGGGATCAGTCTCAGCTGCGACAACACCAAATTTTATGTCGAGATGTAAAATTTACTATGTTGTAGCCAATCTTGTGTTATTCATGGTCAGTTGGCTGTTGCATTTGTCTTGAATTTGTCCAGTGATTCACAAGATATTTTGGTAACAGAAACATGTGAACATACACACACAAACATGCAAAACCATTTATCGTACCGCTTCGCCTTTTAGGCAGTGAGTGATAAAGAGAGTCAGGAAAATGCAGATTTATTGCAACTCATTAAGTCATTACAGTATTTAACATTAGCATTTCACTCGCATCGTTTCCTAATGTCCTAAAATCCTAATTTGGGGGTTGTTGTGTCTATTTAATAGCTACAAAAGCCATATAATGACTTTTATTACTCTGGTCACGCTTGGACTCAACTTACTTAATTTAAGCTTAATTACTCTTCTTTGTAACTAAAACATTAACAGTCTTTCTTCTTTTTTTCTTTTTTTTTTTTCTTCTCTGCTCCTTTTCTTTCTGTGATTTTGTTCAATCTGTCCAGGTCCAACAGTAACAGCGGGGGTCTCACCATCACCAGCCTGCTGAAGGAAAAAGAGGGCTGCGAGGCAGCGAAGTTCACCGTGGACGAGCTCTGCCTGATCTGCAGCATTCTCAGCACTGCCGAATACTGCCTGGCCACCACACAGCAGGCACGGACCTTACAGAATGCTTTCAAACGACTTGAATTAGTCTTTGTTATGATCATTTATTCAGTTTAACTCGCAAAAGGTCCGTCACGGCGGCGGCGGCAGATATGTTTGACAAGTGTTTAAGGAACTCTCACTGACAGTTATGACTACAGCAAAACCTAAAAGGTTATGTTTATTGCTGTACTTATACAGCAGTTTGAAGCCAGTATTGTAAAACAGATGCAATCTCAGAGACAAAACTTTTTTTTTTTTTACGTGTTTATGTGCGCACTCAAGTTCGTGTTTATATACGTTCCAGTTGGAGGAGAAGCTGAAGGAGAAAGTAGATAAAACTTTGGTGGAGAGAATAAATTTGACCGGAGAGATGGATACATTCAGCACGTAAGTGGCGGCCGCAGCAAAGCACTTTTCCCGCCCCTATTAAATTGAGCCGAACCTTTCTTGTTGTGACACATTTCAATGCTGTACTTTTGATGCTTTCCACAGCGTGATCTCCAACAGCATCCAGCTGCTGGTTCAGGATCTCGACGCCGCCTGCGATCCCGCTCTGACCGCCATGAGCAAGGTTGACAACAAACGTTCGGCTCATTTAGTAGCATTAAATCAAAAACATCTGCCACTTATTACCAGTCAAATAAACATATTTTTGTCCGTAACGCTAATGTCAGAAGATGTTACAACACTGCATTTCTGGTGGTTTTGTGAGTCTCTCTCTCTCTCCCACCAAGAAAGACATTAAAAAGATGTCTTTGTTTTGCTCTGTAATTAGTTTAAAGGGATTGTCACATACTGCAAGCCACACGATTAGAAACATTTTATCTTTTATCCTTTATCTCTCTCCCCCCTCCCGTTAGATGCCGTGGCAGAGCGTGGAGCATGTGGGCGACCAGAGTCCTTACGTGACGTCGATTATCATGCACATTAAACAAAACGTGCCAATCATCAGGGACAACCTTGCCTCCACGCGCAAATACTTCACACAATTCTGCATCAAGTTCACAAAGTAAGCGTTTATATAAATCCGTCTTCAAACCACATTTAAAGGCTTTTAAAACTTAATATTTTTGTCCCCCCTTTTTTTTTGTTTTAGTTCTTTCATTCCCAAATTCATCAGCCACTTATTTAGATGTAAACCTATCAGTATGGTGGGAGCTGAACAGGTAACCTCAGTTTGCTCTACGGTGAAGATAAATGTCAGCTTTCATACGTCTGTTTCTCTCACGTGCAAACTCCTCCACCTGCAGCTCCTCCTTGATACTCACTCCCTGAAGACCGTCCTGTTGGATCTGCCCTCCATCGGCTCCCAGGTGCTCCGGAAGGCACCTGCCAGCTACACCAAGATAGTCGTGAAAGGCATGACGCGCGCAGAGATGATACTTAAGGTGAGGAGTTTAAAGCGAGAGTTCAGGTCCTGTGGAAATGTTAGGAACAGAGTTTAAAATCTGACAGAATTGACAAGCTAATAGCTACCTGAGGTGGGACCAAGACCAAAGTGGATCGCTGCGTCCTAAAACAACACCAATCTCTGAACTGAAGCAGTTCAAGCAAAAACTATTTTATAAACCTTCACATCACCGTCAGCTTTGCATTAAATACATATTTTCAATATTTACATATTTTCTAGGATTATTTATAAGTGCAAATAGCTGCCCCAGCTTGCCCTCACACATCCAGAGCAACCTGAGGCACTTCTGGCTCAAATATAATACATTTAATGCAAATCTGACAGCAGGGTAAAGGTTTCTAAAGTAGAATTCACATAAACTATAGAACGTTAGAGATTAGGGATGTGTTAAGATGGCAGTAATCCACTTTGGTCTCAGCCCTGCTCGGACTAGATGTTAGCTCTCCGATCCCGTCAGAATTAAACTTTTCTTTCTTTTTCATCAAACCGAGGTCATTCAAAGGGGCTATCTACAACAGGTGAGATAAGTAAGAGGGAGAAGAAAATAACTAAAGCTAGCTGAATGGTTTTTTTCACACTTTTCTGTGTAATTTTAAAGTTCAAATTAGTACAAGTATGGAACAAAAAAAAAAAAATCTAAAACGCTTTCATTTATTTAGGAACAAAAACATGTATCCTTTCTTCTCAGGCCACTAGAGATCAATCTAAACTGTTTAGCTTTACACATAAACTCAGAAATCTGTCTGACTGAAGGATTCGGATGAGAACTTCAGTTTAGCTCTAAATACAAGGTTGTTTAAGTCAAACACAGTATCAGTGATACACAGTTCTTATAGGACACTTCACATTTTATGACATTTAACTTGGGTGGCGCTGGCCGGTTTTACAACCACAGCTTCAACTGGTGACCTTTAAAGGCTCAGAACTTCAGATAACCCCTTTTTCTCTGTCTGTGCGGCCCAAACAGGTTTTCTTTATCTCTTGTTTAACAGATTCGACATTGAAGCTCTGACATATCCAGTTAAACACGAGTTTTAACAATCAACCAGGAACGGTCTGGCACAGCCGGCACCTAACGGCTTTTTCCATTGATTTTAGGTTCCGTCGTAAGGAGCAACAAAAGACTGAACAAACATTCCTCCCGTGAGTGTTTGTGGTTAGACTGGCGAGCCAGCTTTAAATGTTTGTCTTGAATGAGTCAGTTGAGCAGATTATCCACTCAGGAGTTTATTTTGGGCAGAATGGCCCTTTAATTGTGTCTTTAACCCCACTCACAATCTCACTTTATGAGCACGTTTCCACAAAATAGTTCATCTCACATGACGCGAAGAGGATATAGGAGCGGAGCACCGCTGGTTTAATGAATGAGCAACAGGCACATTGCCCTCCAGCCCGGCGTGCGGTCGAGCCCGCGAGAAAGGTGTGGGTGGGTGAGTGTGTGTGCGAGTGGGTACGACCATGTGTCTGCACACAACAACACACCCACGCACGCAGGGCTGTGGAGGGAATGTTGTTTACAGGGAGGAGAGCAAACGAGATTCAGCTCGAAATTACCTTATGGGACTCTAGAGGACGCTGGTATGTAGATTAACCCTGCCCTGATTAACTGTCTCAGGAGTAAAGAGAAATGCATGCATGCCTGCCTGTCCCCTGGTTAGGGTTAGGGGTATACTCTCAGGAGGTCCGCTTGCCTTCGCCCTGTTGGACTGTTCATGTTTACAGCTCGAATTCTGCCTTTTCCTCTGAAATTAGTGGATCAGGGGAAAACTTTACAAAGTAGATCTGATTTATGCCTGTTGTGACCACTTCTACACCTGGTCTCAGATTTCAGCCCTCAGTCACACCAGGCTCGCTTATCAGTCAGTGTCTCAAACACTGACAATCTAAAGCCAGTATCTGGGCTGCCACTTTTGGAGACTAGTCGGTGACTCAAAATTCAAAGAAAATAGGTGAGTTTGCAGTTGCAGGTTTCATCGAAATCCAAGTGTTTGCAACCAGGTGACCGGCGGACAAGTTTTGAGCATCGTGGCCTTTTTTCATGGCTTGCAAAACTTTATTTCTGGCTGTGGACATTATTTATTTATTTTTCCACCCACATCATACCTATTTCGGCACGCACCTTGACAGCCAACCCCACATAAAAGACTTAATCTTCTGGAGTACGCTATAGAACCGAGAATAAGCAGGATTTGGACCCATTCAGAGTTTCAGTCTCACATGTTTTCTGTCATGAGGAGAGCACCGGCGCAGGTGTCAGAAATGCAGCTTGAGTGCTCAAGAATCACACAAACTAAATAGAAAATAGTTTTAAGATACTCGAGACAACTCTGCAACTATTTTGAAAGAAAAATTGTTCCAAAAATGTTTTGCACATGTTCAAAATTTTTGCGACAAGAGTGTGAGCCTTTCAGATTCGCGGGAGGAAATCGAGAAGCCCTACCTCCACAAGCTGCTTTGCCTCATTCCGTATTTGATTTGGTGTTTTAGCTCTCTGCAACGTTTCAGTCTAGTAAGTGTTTTTCCTTTGAATAATGCCTTAAATGTGTATTTCTTCTCATCTGCTCCACCATTTACAGTTCCTTCCCATTAAAGGAGTACGTGACTGTATTCACAGCAGCCCGCCACTCTATTTCATTTTATTTTTTTCCTGGATTTGACTACCACAGGCCTCCTTCTGCTCAAATGGATCTGTTGGGCTTCTGAACAGCTCTAACATAAATAACACTGCATAAAGGCCTTTGATTGATTCGAGCACATTACCGTGACAGCAGGGGACAAAATGAAAATCACTGGTATTGTGGACCAGGAGAGATATCAGCAGGAAAGGCTCGAGTCTAAGCTTTCCATAGGAGGAAATTTTCAATAACACTTGTAAGGACAGATAAAGAAAACAATCGTAATCGTTTTTTAAAGGAGCAACATTGCTGCACAAATATGTAATATAAAAACAAAGACACAGTCAACATCAACGTTTTGTTCGTGGGTAAAAAAAGTCAATAAGTTTTGAAATTGCACTGATATAAAAATGAAGTGTGCCCATTTTTGGCTTTGGATAGAGGCTTTTGTTCTGGCACAGACCTTTAATCTAATGTGGAAGTTCCTCGCAGCTAATTGCTCCAACCTTGGGCTAAGACTGAAGCTTCTGAAAGACAAACTCATTGAAAGAAGGTCAATACAAGAATCCTTCTGACCAGCCTCGACAATAGTTTTAAATTACACCCCACAATGCTGGGGTTGGAAATGAAATCCGTCTCTAAGCCCCCTATGGACAAACTACAGTTCAGTGGGAGAATTTTAAGTATTTTAAACTTACTTCAGGGGATCCAAGTGTTGGCTCCATATACAGTTTAATTAATAATGCTCAATTTGAATTCCTTGAACTAAAACAGCGTTTGGCAAATTCTTTTGTTTTATACCCGGAAAATGTTACATAAATGTTCCAGTGAGTGTGTCTTTCTCCATACTTGATAGTTAAATCCAGTTGTTCCTAGAATGATTTAATAATAGAAGTTGGAACATTTTCTCGTAGATTGATAATTTGGTTTGAGTTTATTACAGTCAGATTGTGGAGAGTTGGGGAAGCATTCTCAGGGGTCCCAAAAGTCAAGGATACTTCACCTGTGAAATGTCACTGGAAATGTCACAAAACAACAAAACCCAAGAATAATGAAAGAGCTGCAACGTTACCACAATATATGGTGAAAAAATGGACCACAAAGAGACGCATAGAAAAAGGCTACCACGCTACACAGACAACAGCAAAAACGCAACATAAGCAGCATAAAAACCACTAAAAAATGACAGCAGAGACACAATGACTGCGGACTGATGTGAGGCTACAGATGTAAAAATGATTACAGAGAAGAAAAGGAATAGAAAGGGATGTAAACCGGCGACAAGAAAGGCTCAAAACAACCAGAAAAGAAGTAATCAACCACAAGGAAGCATAAACTCAAACACAAAGCGAAAGAATGCAAAGTGGTTGAAAAGAGGCATAAAAACAAACACTTTACCATTCATTAATGCTTTCTTGTTTACACACAGTCAATTACCATAGGTACTATGAAAATAGTTGTGTATTTTTGAATATTAGTTAGTTAAGTAGCACGTCTTTTAAAGTTAGCTGTCAGAGTGTGTGCTCTGAGCGTAACAGAGGACTCCATTTGGGCTCTTTGTTTTGGGAGCCAGTGCTCCGTTTCTGTTCGAAGTACACAAGACTCTTTGTGTCTGTTCGAGATGGCCTCTCCTGGCCTGTACAATGCCTGTGAGACGTGGCTGTTTTCCACCCGCTGTCAGCCCAGCCCACCATAGCTCCAGCTTTCGCTCCGTCCTCTGAAGTTTTTCTTCTGGGGAACATTTCAAAGGCAGCCCCCCCCATCCCCACCCTTGTTCAGCCTACATTTTTTTTCCTGCCTTTCCTCGCTTTATCTCTTGTTTATCAGTTTAATGCCCTGTTTTCGTTGTTAACCTACTCTTCCACTTTTTTTTACAGCCCCCATGGGCTTTTCCCTTGGCCCGGCTCCAGGACAGTTGCTAAGTAAATCACTCAGTCAGCACAGTCGGCTTGTAGAAAAGCAAAGGAATTCCAACAAATCTCGAGCCAATCATTCCTGCTCTTCCTCCTCTGACTCTCCTGAGGAGATTCCTCCACTGGTTTTATGCGTTTTACTCTGAGCTTAAAAGAGCAGAAAAAGTTAAATAGAATTAAAAGATTAAAAAAAAAATCATGTTCCTTGGTGAGCAATGTTGCCCTGTCTTCATTTTCTTGAGTCTTTAGTAGTGGAAGAAAAATCAACCAAGAGTATTCAGTCTTTAAAAACAAAAAAAAACGCTGTTGCCTCATTAGACTTAATTCATGCTGATTGCTTTAATTTTTTTTACCCAAACTCATTTTGCCCCCCCCCAAATAATTAGCGGTGAAGCTAATTCTTGCCCACTTGTGCATGATATAATGGCCATATAAAAGGAGAAAAGCTCTGGGGTCCCATTTTTTAAACAGAATCCAAACTTTGACTGCTATATTTTATTTATTTTATTATTATTAATATTTTATTTTTTATTTTTCTCCTACTTGGTTCTATCAGCTCTAGCCTCCTCTCCCTGATCTGGGCCATGGCTGGCCCATGTGGGACTGCTTAAAGAACTCTTGGGGCAGTACCATGATGGTTCATGGGGAAATAGTGATTTTTTTGTTTGTTTGTTTGTTGGGGGTGGGGGGTCGTGGGGTTGAAAACCACATTAAACTTTAAACTCTTCCGCAGGTGGTGATGGCCCCACACGAACCGCCAGTGGTGTTTGTGGATAACTACATCAAACTCCTGGCTGATGGCAATCCGGAGACTTTCCAAAAGATTCTGGACATGAAGGTCAGTATGTTTCTTTTTCTTCCCCGTGGAGGGGTGGATGATAAACAAAATCCCACCTAAACCAACAGTTGGATAATTTTCTACCTTGATTTTGGTTTGAAATGAATAATAAGAGTGTGTAGTTGTAGCTTTGCAGTTAAATTGTTACCTTTGGACAAAGCCAGGTTTGGTGTTTCCTTCTGTCTTTATGCTAAGCTAACTGACTGACGACCTCTGATCCCAACATGAACGTTCACATAAATGAGTTTTGGAATAAAAACAAACATATCTCAAGATGTCCAACAGCACACCTTTTTGCCTATTTTCATGTTTTTAATAATCATCTGTTGTCTGAGGGTTTATAATGATTATACATTAGAAAGGTGTTTAAAAATAGCTTCTGTGATTAAAATCAATGATAAATGACCCAATATTAATTTATGAAACTCCTCACTTTGTATCAGTCTCAGGTGACCTTGGTTCTTCACTATCAAATCAAAGCTGAACTGCTGTTGCACTGAATCGTACATTCCGCCCTGGCGAACAAGTTCTGATTATTGGTTTCTGCGCCGGGTGTGTTTCCGTGCAGGGTCTGAAACGCAGTGAACAAAGCAGCATGCTGGACCTCTTCAGGCAGAGATTACCCACCCCGCCCTCGGGTGCCGACGGCGGGCCCTCTCTGTCCTTCAGCACCCCCACCCCTGAGCAGGAGTCCTCCCGCATCCGAAAACTAGAGAAACTCATCAAGAAGAGACTGTGAACGAACTCAGATTTCCATCCCAGCAGTTGCTGATGTTGCCTTCAGGGTTGTCTTGCATTTATTTATCTCAGATACGCCACTCTGCTTCATCCAGTTACCCTGGAGGATTACAGAGAGGGAAGGTTGACTGAATTATCTCACTGATGGTAACATGAAGCCGAGCTGAGGGTAGACTACGAAGAAACTTCCTTAACGGTTAGTTAATGTTGTACATATGTAACTGTATCGTCCCATTGTGCTTTTTGTGACACTAAAGTCTGAGCTCTCAGAAGATCTACGATAGTCCTGTTAATAAAATTCTGCTCAGAGAGCCTCTGCTGCTCTTTAACATATCTAATCCTTGATGATTAATTCATTAAAAGTTGCTGTTTCTGAATAAAATATACTTTGAACGTGGCATGTCTTTGAACTAACTTTCTTGAAGCGATAGCTCAGATTATTTGGAGTGGTATTCTGCGGAAAGGTTGTGAACAATTACTATCTTACCTGCTGTAGATAGCTCTTTGAACTGACTCGGTTTGGAGAAATAGAGTGCTGACTAGAGCTGCCGGCTAGTCTGAGAGGAGCCAAAGCCAAACCGCTGTCTTAAAACAACTCATATCTCAAATTTAAACCTTTACTGCTGTCAGTTTTTCATTTCACGGCTAAATATTGCAATATTCCTGCTGGACTTGCACCAGAAGAGCTAAAGCTAGCTGCTGCTACCTCTATTTGGCCATACAAATAACCACATAATTCAGTGTAACTCACAAAATTAACAGCAGTCTACAGGTTTGTTAAATGTCGATCCCTGTAACCTGCTAGGAATATCTTGAGATTGGAGTTGTTTTAAGATGGCAGCAATCCGCTTTGATCTCGATCCCGCTCGGACGAGCCGTTCACCTGTCAATCCGGTCAGGAGTAAAATTGTCTCGTTCTACGAACCATCTGAACCAGGTGAGATATTAGTTGCTCGTAACTTTCCAGTCGAACCTGGCTTCAGTAGATCTGAACGGTCACTTTAAAAGGGTACAGTACAGTAAGTCTTATATTTTCCCCAAGAAAATGGGGTTTGATTTGGAGAAAACCCTTTCAACATTTCCGTATCTAAAGGGCACATTTCGAGCTTCTGTAATAGTTTCTCGGAAGTACGCTCATGGGCGTTTGGCAGCTTTGCCCAGGTGCTCTCCGGGTTTATCGGTGATAAGCATCCCAGCATTTTGGGAGCGCATATTGGTCCGTTCACCAGCTGCCCTTATTTATTCTGATTTCAGTGTCTCCCATTTTCCAACCCCTCGCGGATCAAATAAAAGCCTTTTATTAGTGAACAACATCTGCGCCATCAGGTGCCAAATGTTATCCGTTTCTTGTCTGAAGTGTACACTCTCACCGTTACAAACATTTCCACACATTTTTTTTTTCCACCCCCTGTGTGCTTAGTCTGAAGAGTGTGTGTGTGTTGGTTTACTTGTTGAACACAATAGCAGGAAAATGTACCAGGAGTTCAGTTTGGAGGGAGCTTCTGGAAAAGTGCCAATTGCTTTGGCCTTGCTTCTTGTTGCCAATTATCTCCCAGCCAATCAGCAGCCGGCGAGGTGCTTGGGAAGGCGTTTCCTTTCCTGTGTTTGTGGCTGTAACTGCCCCCCCTATGAGGAAAGGGGGGGTGGGAATGAAGGTTTTGAAAAAGAGCCCGTTCCTTTAGTCGCCTGCACGGATGGAGAGCGTGTTTGAAAGTTTGAGCTTGTAGCGAGCAGGGAGGAGAGCGCAGGAAGGTGTCCGGGGAGCCCAGTTGATGGTGTTTTCCAGCCCGGCGGGAAGCAGTTTGCGGTTACACACGAGGGGGGCACTTCACAACAACGGGAGCGGAAGTGAGCTCTGCTTTCCCAAACCTCAACTCCGCCGGACTTTTGCAACTTTCTTTTTTTTTTTTAACAAGAAATGGTCGGCAGGTTGAACTTGCCAAATGTTTGCGAAGGAGATCCTCTGGGCATGAGCTGCAGCAGCAGGGCTGAGCGGGGACTGGACAGCCCGGACTCCGGGTTGCCTCCGAGCCCGAGCCCCGGCGCCTGGCTGCAGCCTGGGGGCGCGGAGAAAGCCGGCGGCGGCAGCGGCGGCGGAGTGAGCCCGCTGTCCGAGGACGAGGGCAGGGGCTCCCTGGTGAGTCTCCCCGCCGTTTTCCCCTCCCTGCACACTGAACTTTACCCCCTCCAGCCATTTGTACCGAGTGTTTCAGGCTGCTCTGACACGTCCTGTTTCCACGCAGTCACATTTTAAAGCTGTTTTTTTTGTGTTAGAAATCGTCCAAGCGGGTCAAATCAGCACCGAGTTGACGTGCACTTAATTTTAATTGATAGTGCTGTGCAAAAGTTTTAACTAACTTTTCCAAAGTGGCCTTCATCAAAAAGTTGAAGATCGCTAAGTGACTCTGGCAGCTTTTTTCCACTCGTTTCATAAGATATGATATGATATTGTGCAGTTTTTTTTCCTTTACTTTTTAATGAAAAGTGGACAAGGGAAGTGTGAGACTTAAGTTTTTTTTGTATTCATTTATTTATTTTTATCTACAGCAGTTGAACAGAAAAATCCTTCAGGCGCCTGAAACAGGACTTGAGGGATGCTTCAACCTTCAGGTTTCACTGCAGAACAAGCTAAAAGAATCTTGTTGCATTAGTTTGTGTGCCAAACTGTATTTATGGCTTTTTGGCTAACAATTGTTAGCTAAATTTGCCTGTCATGTGTCAACAGGACACTGGTTTGTCCCTTTTGACGTTTACATCTGACAGCTATCATGCATTTGCCTCTGTTAGCAAAATGTCTCTCAAACCACTGGGCAAATTTGAATGAAACTTGCAAAGTAATTGGATGTACATCAACTGATTAAGTTTTGTTGTCAGTCTGACCCAAGAGGACCACAGCTAATCACAAAAAAATGGCTATAATGCAGTCAGTGTTACAGATATTTAGCTGAAATCTGGTGTGATAGTAGCTGACAGTCATCCCTAAAACATGCTCTGAGCACCGATTATGTGACATGGTTGTTTAAGACTGCAGGTGGGAGGCATTCCTTCAAGGAAGGCTAGTTTTATTATATCTGATTCATAGGTGAGCGTTAAATAGCTTTAAAAAAACGGTCAGGTTCTGGACTTAACATGAAAAAAATGCAGCCGAAGTCTCAAGAAAAACTGAAAGATTCTCAAAGTTGTACTGGTAATCAAGACCACTTTGAAAGATTGGAAGAAAATGTAAACGAATTGAGGTTTTTGCACAGTACTTAGTGTTTTTGTGCTTCAGGTTTCAGTTTTACCAGCTGGAAGTTTACCACAGCTGCAGCCGCTGTCCTTTGGAGAAGGCATAGCTCTCAATCCCTTACCATCCAAGGAGCTGAGGTGAGATGACCACAACTTAAAAAAAAAACATGGCGAAACATCAGATTAGGATGGGCGTTGTAGTTTAGGTCACGAACCCTCTTCCCTCGCCTGCAGATACACGTCGTTTGTGCGCTACGACTCCGACCGCCACTTCATCCAGAACGTGGACCTGCAGCCGTCGGGCCGGGGCCTCGAGCACTGCAGGCAGACCGTCGTGGCTGTGCCCCACAGCACCTGGCGCCACTACAAGACTCAGCTGCAGCTCGAGCCGCGCCTCCGCCCGCACAGCTTCCGGAGCACCGCCATCGTCTACCCCAAGAAAACCAGCGAAGTCTGCATAACGGAGCTGAGCTACAACTCCCGCCGGCTGTGCAGACGCTTCCTATCGAGTGTGGAGCTGGAGGTGGTCAGCAGCAGGCGGCTGCCTCAGTGAGAGGGCTGGAGGCGTGTCGGTTCGGGTTCACTTCCACAATCGCTGCACTGATGCCCCCTCTTACCATGCACTGAAGCCAGTCCTGGCTTGCTTTTTGTCCTTCAGGTTAAAATGCTTCTCTTTTTTTCCCCCCTCTCTCTTTCCTCTGACACATCAGTAACACCTGTAGACTCAGTAATATTGTTGTTGTTCTTCTATCCCCCCCACCCTCTCTGGTTTGTTTAAAGGCCACATAAGTGCTGGTCTCTGAACTGAAGCTCATAGCAGATGAACCAGCTGTCTTCACCTTCAGCCTCCATTAAAATGCATCGGTGAAAGCTCACTTTTCATCACGCCCCTGATCTTCAGCAGGGGACTGGAGGGGGAAACTTGTGCATTTCTTTTCTTTTTTTTTTTTTTTTTTTTCTGGTTTGATCAGAGAAGGGTGAAAGCAGAAGGGTCTTGAGTAGAAGATGTTTGTGCTTTTCAAAGCCTAACAGGGAAGCCTGATTGTGCCACCGTCCTGCTGTCTAGTTTAGCAGTCATGCAGCTTCCTGTATGTGTTCATCCCAAGCCGTGGAAGGATAGACTGTGTGCTGCGACTGCAGATGTCAGACAGAGGCTAGATATAAATTATTTTATGCATTTGTCCCGTTGAATGAATCAACTTGGTATCTTCCTAAATGTTTTTTGTTTTTGTTTTTTTATTAAAAGCTTGTTTACATCTTTTAAGGGCATTCCCCCCATCAAGTCTGAAGAGAAATATGCACAAAGATGAGAATTTTCAATCTCTGAATCTGAAGGCAGTTAGTCAAGCAGGCAAAGCAACTCATTAGAACTTGTTTTAAAGACACAAACTCCCTCGTCTAACTTGATACGAACTCTTTTGTGTTAGGTCTGGGAACTAATCACAGCAAACTTGGCTCATGTGTGAGCTCTGTTAGTTGAGAAGTCTGTTTGGAAAGACTGTATCCACACTGTGTGCGAAGGATGTGTTGAAAGTTTTATTTTTGTCGGTTTGATTACAGGATATTGTGTACAGCATAAACTGATTTTTTTTTCCCTTTTTCTTAAGTCTTTGTTTTAAACTTCCAAGTTATATATTTTGTAATGATAGAAAACCTTTTTTATTTCCAACATTTTTAAGCTTGGATGAAGCAGGTAATATAGATGGGTTTCAGAGTTTGCAGTTCACTGATGGGGCTCGCTCACTGGCTTACAGCATTCCTCTGCTACAGATTTTGTGACTTGGACTGAAATTGTATTTATTCTGTTTTAATTTTTTAATTTTTTTTCAAAGTGTCCGAGACTTCACATGCTGATTAACAGTGATGATAAAGAGATTCCCTTTATGCTTTTATGGATGTAACTGTTGATTCTTTTCCCTTATTTTTATTAATCCTCTATTTGGTGCCAGTTTGAAATAAAGTGATCACTTTTTCAATACCGTTTTTGAATTTCTTTTTTTTATGCAAAAGGTCAGTGTCTGCTTTTTTTCTTTCTTTTTTTTTTTTTAAAGCATTTTTTTCTTTTCGTAAGATAAAATTTTCTGAATATATTCTGAACGAGTTTTCCCACATGACAATGTAAAATCAGATATACACCCAAGGAAAATGACAAATTTTGATGTCACATCTTAGATGTCATCTTAAGGTTGTAAAAATTTAATTAATGCAAAGAGATTAATACTCTGCTAGTCATGCATAAAGGACCTTTAAACAGATGAGCTACTGATCTGAGTGATCAGACTTGTTTTGTGAATTGTTCCTTTAACTTCCAGTAATGTGACTTGTACGCCCTCTTCTGGGGAAAGAATGTATGTACAACTACTCATTACAAGGCAAAGGCTTATGTACTTGGTACAGTATGCAATATGTATTACTCATATATTGAGGGACTTGCATTTGGCTTATATTAATATTCATAATTTTCTCCTATTTTATTTCTTTAAAATGCCAGCCATAACTATTTACAGAAGCAATCTTTGTGAGCAAATTTTTATTATTTGCACGTTTCTATATATATATATATATATATATATATATATATATATATATATATATNATATGATGAGCCATTTACATTTCTTACGCACATTTGAATAAAGTAACCTGTGTTTGTCATAGAACAAGCTTGAATGCTTCTTTTTCCTACTGACCCTGAAGCTGTCATGACGTAGTGGATCAGCGCGAACGCCCTAAAGAGTTTTTATTTTTTGTTTTGTTTTTTTTCATGAAATTATTTTTACGACTAAATATTAACCTTTGAGGTGTATATTTTCTTAATAAAATGAAACTATATAAAAAATAAATAAAAAAAAACAAACAAACATTACGCTGTGTGACGTAGCGGGTCAGAGGTCTGAACGCACGCCCACGTTCCTACGTCTCGTGCCCGGAAGAAGCACTTTTACAGCCTGGTTGGTGATGCGGTTAGTGTGCAGTCTTCGCTGTTAGAGGGGACATTTGTGATGCATGCCCAGGTTCACTGAAGTCTCGAAACGAAACCCCAATATGTCAAACTACGGAACTCGTTGTTTACAGAAAGTCTTCTCTTGAATGTCGGTAAAGTTAGCTCGCGGCTAATAAGTTACTCACTTGTGGGAATAATGAAGACGGCCAGCGCTAACACCAGCGGCAGCATCATGGACGTGTTTGAAAGGGGGAAAGTGGTGAAAATCTGTGCCCCAATGGTTCGATACTCAAAGTAAGTAAAATGTCATATCTTCCTATGTAAATAAAGAAGCCGGTGCTGAATATAATATAGCTCTGAGTAACGCTGTGTGCCTTTTGTTGTGCTTTTCTGTTCCTCATAGTCCTCTTTTTGTTTTGCCCCCATAGGTTGGCGTTTAGGACTTTAGTTAGGAAGTACAGTTGTGATGTCTGCTTTACCCCAATGATAATCGCAGCTGATTTCATGCGATCTGTCAAAGCCAGAGACAGTGAGTTTACCACCAATGCACGTAAGTATTATTCCTATGAATTATGCATAATGCAACTGTAATATTTTGCTACCATTTCTTGATGATATATTATTGATTGTAATGGCACAATCTTTTGGAAAATGATGGGGTGAAGTAAAGTGTTTGTTACCGTTCGTCAATAGGTGACCGACCCCTGATTGTGCAGTTTGCTGCCCAGGACGCCCAGACTCTGGCTGATGCAGCCTGTGTGGTGGCACCCTTCTCAGATGGGGTCGACCTCAACTGCGGCTGTCCTCAGAGGTGCTGCTCATAACTTTTTGGCCTGCTGTCCTTGTTTTATCACTCTTTTCCTTCGTCTGATTGATTTTACACAGGATTGGTTGTTGTCCCTGCTCAATGAACAGGTTTCGATTGGGAGTTTTAGGGAGGGTTAAACACAAAATTGTTAAACCCTTTTTTTTACTTCAGAACATCACTGCAAGTCTTACAGGTGATTAGATGAGCTTATCTGATGTGTTTTCAGATGGGCTATGTCGGCAGGGTATGGGGCGTGCCTCATTAATAAGCCCGAACTTGTTAAAGACATGGTGAGACACGTCAGAAACCAGGTGGAGAATCCAAACTACACAGCCTCCATCAAAATAAGGTAAAGACTAATAAAACCCCAATATTCTTTAAAGGAATGCATATCATCTTCCACCTTCCATTCCAGAGCTTTATACCAAGATCATTATAAAGTTTGTTGAGAAATGAATCAGTTCTGGCTGTTTTGGTCAAACTTTGAAAACAACATAATACACAATTAGGATGCAGGAGTGTGTGTTGTTAATGGGCCTCAGCTACTACCACGTCAAATTTTAGCTCATTATATGTAATTTTGACTGAGCTATAGACAATTTTTTTTATGTGTTGGCTTATGTCGATCAGGTGTGGCAGCCATTTTGAACTGGGTTGGCTCAATTTTAGGTGTACATGTTGTGATTACTTTCCTGACAGTTTCATTCAGTGGCTCTTGAGATATTTTGGTAACAGACTGACACACAAACTCACACAGACATATTATTGTTCACATTTGCCTTTCTCAATCAGGCGATTGAGGCACACTGATTTGTAGGAACAGAAATGCCAGAATAGGTCTCCAGCTGTTTTGTTTTTTTAATGCTAGTAAAGTTTGTTATACTTTAAAGAAGCGTTTACATGCAATTATAAACATTATTAGGAGTAGTCATGTTATCCCTAAAGAAGTTGCTTCATTCACAGGATTCACAAAGACCTGAGGAAGACGGTGGATCTGTGTCAAAAGGCTGAATCAGCTGGAGTGTCTTGGATCACAGTCCACGGCCGCACAGCGGACGAACGCCACCAGTCGGTTCACTATGACGCCATAAAGACGATCAAAGACAGCGTGTCTGTTCCTGTCATTGCTAACGGGGACATCAAGTACCTTCGTGACGTGGAGTCCACTCACCAGCTTACTGGTGTTGACGGTCTGTTTGCCCTCCCAAATGCCTATCAGACTATGGTGGATGCCTAAATCTCAGTATTCCGCTTTTAATTGCTCATTTTTTTTGTTTGGATTTGCTTGTTAGGTGTGATGGCTGCACGAGGATTGCTTGCAAACCCCGCCATGTTTGCCGGATATGAAGATATGCCTATGGAGTGTATATGGGACTGGGTGGACATTTCCACAGAACTGGGCACTCCATTCACCTGCTTTCATCAACATCTTATCTACATGCTGGAGAGAGTTAGCTCCCAGCCTGAGAGAAAGATGTTCAATTCTCTGTCCAGTACCTCAGCTGTTATAGATTACCTCAAAAACACGTACAGAACGCTCGAGGATCTTGGAACATGATCGTATGGTAGTGTAATGTTTTTAATTCTATGAGTTTTTCTTCTTCTTTTTTTAACAAATAAAATTGAAAAGGTGTGTTTGTATAGACTATCATTATTGCCTTATTTTTCCCATTCTGAAATGAATAGTAATCATTATGCAGCTTTTAACAAAAATATAACATTTAAAAATGAAGATAGTGGAAAATAAACTAAAGCTTGCATTCGTATTTAGTAAATAATAAGTATTTGAAACATGAATAATTGCAATAATCTAAAACCTTGATAACAAGGCTGTTACAGCAATAAAATACTTAATAACTTAATTGAGCTTTGTCAATTCAGTTAGCAAATACTATAAAAGTTACAATACTTGTAAAATGTTTTTTTTTTTTATTATTTTGGGGCAATTATAAAGTTAACTAATTTTAAGACGCATTGTAAATAAAATGTTTGCTTTTATGAAACAGGAAGACCAGACAAAGTGACCTCTTCAAAGTAAAAGTAACATTTAAATTTAGAGTCTATAGCAGATAAAATAAACACAACCCGTTCAGGCAGACTTTGATATTTATGAGAAAATGGTAATATAAACAGTTAAGACTAAACTTAAAATAGGGATAAATATAGAATTAAACGAACTATGCGTCATGATATTTTATTGTGAAAAAATCAAACCGGAAACTGAGCCGCGCTTTCAAAGCGAACGACGCTGAAACAGGAAGACATAAAAGTTTGCTTTCTGCAGTCACTCCTTCTCAGTTAGCTTATTGATGATTTACTGGTAAGAACCGTTTTTGTAAATAGCTCCCTTATAATATAAGTGATTGGCTAAGACAGTCGAAGCTAAACTTTAGTTATTTCTAAGTCAAGGTCAGCAAACGCTAACGTGTTTTACAGAGAATTGAAAACATTGATGTCGGAAATGATAACGTGCTGCGAGATTAGCGCTAAGTAGTTTTGAGCTGTTCGATATTTTTTTCCTCTCATGTATGAACGAAGAGGGAGAAGAGCTTGAGTTATTATTTTTTTTGCAACATAAGGGACTTAAACTTACATTTGGGAGAGTCAAGTGTTAAGTACGTTTCGTCAGAAAACCGTGTTACACCTGTTTGGTAAGGTGTTTTTTGTCTGTGTGTGTTTGGATATTTTCAGAAGATAAAGATGACTTTGCAGTGGACTGCTGTTGCACTCTTCCTCTATGTGGAGATTGGCATCATCGTCATCCTCTGCTTACCCTTCATCTCAGCCAGGAGGTAACATGATATTCTGTCTAACCTGGTGATGTAGTAAAAAGATATGCAGTAGTGTAAAATGTGGTTATCTGTGACATGTTTCCCTTTTCTTGTTTGTTTGTTTTTGTGCAGATGGCAGAGTATTTTCAACCTGCGCATCTGGAGCTGGATGGCGAGGTTCTGGAACAAGGTTTTTCTCACCATGATCATAATACTGATTGTTCTCTTTCTTGGTAAGAAAAAAGTCTCTTATTTATTTATTTTTTTCTTTTCTTAGAAGATGACAGCTGGGATTCAAGATCAGTAAAAGTATTAAATGCAACATCGCTTTTCTAACAGTTGACATTACTGTGTTGCGTAAAACAAATCATTTAACTCATTTCAATAATTCAAAAAAAAAAAAGAAAAAGTCCAGAGTCATATTGCGCCTCGTAGCTGGGTGTAATTGGTAGAAAGGCTTAAAGTCATGTGAAAAACATTCACCTCTCTGAGCCTATTGTTCACGACTGGGTCCACTTCATTCACACACCGGCACGTGTAGCAGCGCACCTGAAAGGTGGAGTCTGCGCGTCATTTTAAAATGGCGCTTCAGCTCGCACTTACGCTGAGCGCCCTGCTCAGATCCAGCCGGGGGAGCACCTCCGGTCAACGTAATGGGTTAGCTTCAATTTTGTGACTGAAATGTAGTCTTAAAGTGATTAATAAAGGCTGTGAATCAACTGGGTATGATTAGAATAAGTCTATGCGTTAACTAGCAGGTGATTTGCATTTATTATTTTCATATTTCTATTTTTAGCTGTTAATGACACAATAGCTCTAGATAACTCTGACAGGCTCTCTCAGTTTTGAGGTGACACCACTAGTTTTCACCATTTGTTCAGGAGATGAAGTCCTCTCTCACACCACATTATCACTTCTAGCCGGGTTGTGTCTTGGCAAACCAAAAGGAGCAGACCCGCTTTCCTTTTTGACATTCTGTCAAAAGACCAACACAGTGCCAAAACGTCTGCTTAAATACACGTGACCACACTTAATGATCTTCACTCACCTGACTTGGTCTGACTGTTGGCACCTGCTGGCTCCTCTTCCTCCTAATTCCTTTTTTTTATGCACTTTCCTTTAAAGTGGAATTTTAAGACCTGTTAAAGACAGGATGATTTCTTTGATAATATATTAAATCATAAAAATGGGTGCAAATATAAGGAGGTGTAAACCTTATTATCTTTTAATGATTTTCCTTGAAAGATGCAGTTAAAAATAGCAAGAGTAATGCTGGTTTTTTTATGTTTTTGTTTTTATTCTTGGAACAGATTTAACAAAAAAAAACATGAATTTGCATCTAGAATATATATGGAGTATTTTGTTTGAACTGTAAATGTTTTTGTGCGGGATGTACTCAGTTGTTCAGTTTTAGTTTTTCTTTTGTTGTAGACGCCGTGCGTGAGGTGAGGAAGTACTCCAACAAAGAAATCAGCCCAGATTCCAAGATGCAGCCGAACATATTTGACCACCTGCACATGAAGCTGTTCAGGGCTCAGAGGAACCTCTACATCTCCGGCTTCGCCGTCTTCCTCTGGCTGTGAGTTTCTGCGTTCATTTACTGCGGACCTCTCCTTTAAACCATACCGACCTCCCATGTGGTTGTTGTTTTTTATTCTTTACTGTTTTTTTTTTTTTTGCAGAGTTATGAAGCGACTGATCACTTTAATTAACCAGCTGGCGTCTGTGTCTATGACGACGGCTGCTTTTCAAGCTCAGGCTGAGGACGCGAACAAAGCAGCTGAGAAGTACTTGAAGGACAACGAGCAGCTGAAACAGGTGTTTACTCTGGCCTGTTGGTGAATACGCTTCACTCCACAACCGCAAGAACAAAGGGTTCAGTTGAACTCAGGAGATTAGATATATTTACACTTAATGTTTAACAGTGAAAGCACATATGCAGCTAATAACTCTAAGAATAATTCTCTGTACTCAATAATTTCTTGCAGACCTTGATGGAAGGAAAGGGTGACAAGGCAACCGCGGAGGGCATGGAGTTGTTAAGGAAAGAAGTGGGAACGCTGAAAGGAGAGCTGAAGGTTTCTGAAGATGGTTAGTTTTTGTGGACAGCTACACATCCCCTCTGATACATTTTAGTTTTTTTGAAACTTGTGTGTTATATATTTTTTTAATAAGGAGAAAGTTGATCGGACACTTGTAGCAGGCAAAGTCACAGAGGATGTTGATGTGTGGATATTTCCTTTTGCAGCTCTGAAGAGGTCTCAGTCAGAGGCAGATGTGATGAAGAAGCAGATGGAGGGCCTCGCCAGGGAGTACGACCGGCTGCTCAAAGAGCATCAGGAGCTCCAGGTAATGCTAACCTCAAACACAACAGGACGCCCTGTTGGGGTTTTCACTGTGAAACTTAAGACAATTAAAGGTTTTGTTTTGAGTATACACAGTTTAAGTCTTACCTGTTCTAGATAGCTCATATATATATATATATATATATATTTTTTTTTTTTTTAGTTTAAATCTGAGCAGGTTATTAAAATAACAGCTAGTCCAAGCGAGGCCAGGACCAAAGTGGAATGTCTCCAGTTTACGGGAACTAATATGAACTTTTTACACTGGACTTTTAGGATGGCAGCAGCCTGCTTTGGTCTTGGCCTCGCTCAGACTCGCTGTTAGCTCGTCCGTCCGCTCAGAATTCAACTTTATTTGTCCAAACTGAAGTTGCTCAAAGAGCTGTCTACAACAAGTAACATATTTGATCATAACATTTCCACATAACCCCCTCCTACAAAACACCTGAGCTTTAACTTACCATTCAATGTCGGTCTTAAAGTTCAGTGTTTGACTGGCATTAAATTAAAAAACAAAATAAGCAGCAGACTTCTGTCGTTTATGTTATATGTAAAAAAAAAAATTATTTTGTTTGTTTGTCTTTTTTAAATTCTACATTTATGTAGCTAACTAATGTGTTTTTCCCATTACATGTCCTTTCAGAATTGTCAGGACAATGGAAACAAAAAGGATGACTAGTGGAAAAAAAAAAAAAGATGGGTTAACTTTAACAAATCAAAGAGAAAGCCATGCAACCCCTCCATCCTTCTTACCTAAAACTGGGCCATGCTGTAGATTAAACAACCAGGAATGGATCCTCTGAGGAGCAGAGATGAGCCTACTAGTGATGGTTTTAAATCTGGTGACTGTTTTTTTTATTATTTTTTTTGCATGATAGACAGATATATTTAGCAAATCGACTGATGATGGTTTCTGCTTGTAAAATCTGCCAGCTGCTCAGGCTCAAAACGTTTGTCGCAGCAGTGAACTGTTTTATAAATGGATATTTCCGGTAAAAGTTTGCTTTAACGCCACTGTAGGATGCTGCGGCCACTCCGGTCCTGAACAGTTTGTAAAGTCGCAGCGTGCATGTGCTGCCGTGTGGATAAATCACATTTCTGCTGGAACTCACCTTCGCCTAATGTTGAAGTTGTTAACCTCCAACACGCACAGTTTCTTTGTTCAGGTTTGTTGTTAATGAAGTTCAATCACATAAATATAACTTAAACAATATCAGTAAGGACAGACATTTTTTTAAACCGCATAAAATCCTGTTTTAGGCTTTACTATTGGGAATAAATTAATTTATTTCCATTGTTTGTTTCGATTTTTTTAAAAGGTTCATAGACTATCTGATGTACTTCACACACTCGTGTTTTATTTTTCTGTGTGTGTGTTACGAAACACGAATGTATTATTTTTTGTAATTCTGTCAGCTCGGTCTGGTCATGACACTGTTGTGAGAACGGTTGGAATCACGCGTTCAAAGAGTTTCCAGTTCGGTTTAATTTAGAGGTTTACAACGCTTCTTGTCCATATTTTTTGTTTGTTTGTTTTCCAGATTGTGTTCACTTCTGTTGCACAAAGAGATAAAAATGAAAGTGCCTTTTTAGCCGATTGTAGGATATTTTCTCTAATAAAGATTAAATTGGTTATGTTTTATCTACTTTTTTTTTTTGCCCCCACAAATATTTCCAAGAGCACCTCACATAAATAACACAAGAAGCATCACTTGAATATTAAATGTTTTATTGTTTTTACAATGATATTTCAAAATTTACAAAAATAATTAAAGAAAATTATGTACAATCTTGTTTAAATGAAAGTGAATGCCTTTTTTAGATTTCCTTCCTGTATGCTGCTCCTCTGAGTCTCACTGTGCCTAAACACAAGCCTGAATTTAACAAGCAGAAATTAGACAGACTTTATAAAGACAAAGAATTGTTAGGATTTAAAAAAAGGAATGTATTCCTATTGTTTTTAGATCGTTAAAGCAGTAGATTGAAAACATTTCGTGACTGAAACATTGGGATTGTTTTTAAGTTATGTTTAAGTCCAGAGGATGATCTGAAGATTGTATGTTTTTACCTGGATAGCTCTTGGGTTATTGTTGGAATAATGTCTATAAAAACATTAATTCAACATCACAGTAGCATCTGATTTGGCAGTTCTGGGAAATGAAAACACAGTATAACCAAAACAATGTCAAATGTGGATCATGAGTTTCTCTCCTTTTTTTCCCCCCCACCCCAAGTTGGGTTGTAGTGAAAGGCTGTTTAAAATACAGACTTCTGTCACGATTTTCTGATCACGTCAACTGCAGAGTAAAAATAATCAGAAGTGCATCAGTGCAGTTTCAGCTCCGCAAGCCACATCGTCAGGGGAAAGAAAAACAACCTGACTTAAAGCTCCTAACGAGAAGATAAAACCCCGATGCTCTGCTGTGACTGTTCAGGCTGCGAAAGATTCAGAGGTTCCAGGCTGTGGGAAACTGGGGCACAGAGGGTGCTGCAGCACCCCCTGATGGATGTCAGAGGACATGCATGTCAAAACGTTGTTAAAAAGCTCTGTAAAAAAACTAATAATTACAACACGTTTCATTAGGAATGCATGTATAAATAACAGTAATATTTTATACTGTTCTCATATATCTGTGCAGAATTTCACAGGAAAGTGGGCAGATTGTCATTAGGTCTTGATTTCAGTTTTTATAGATGCCGTCTATTCTTTTTCTTTTCATGTCCGTATTCAGATGAGCATGCACTGCTAGTGAGCTTTTATACGCATTTCACTGCAAACACTTCACACTTGTTCACCTTCTCAGGACTAATCAGAGGTTATGATTCTGTATTTCATATACAGGAAATACCTGAACAGATCCTCCCGTTACTAACAGGAACACAGAGGCTTAAGAAATAAAACCCCTCCATGGCATTTCTCTTATTTTGTCACATTACAATTCGTATGTTTTGATATTTTCTATAATGACCTAAATGACAAAATGTTGGAACCCCTTGCTGCTCAAAAGACTTGGATCAGTGAAGCATGGCCACTAATCCTAATTGGTTTTAGATGGAAGCTGCGATCTTTCTGAGTTTCCACAGCGGACCCCTCCAAAAATTATTTAAATTCCACATTTGAGAGAAAAAAAAAGAGATATTACAGTTTTCATATATTTGGTATTATTGGTTTTGAATAAATTCAATGTAAGTAACAGTAATATATAGACAGTCTATATATATATATGTGTGTGTGTGTATGTGTGAAAAAAGTTCACATCAAATACTTTTTAAAAAGGTCAAAACCACCATTTAAAGAACACAAATGTGGTTCTTTTTAAAGCCAGTGCTTTATTAAGATTCTTTAAATGGATTCCTGTAATTTTAAGACCAATATAAGTTTTTTACAACATGGTTGTAAAAATGTATTATGGTGTGTTTAGACACACACATCTGTAAATATGTGTGGTCTCACAGTATGAAGGTCTCATGAAGTCCCAGAAGTCCGAACAACTCTTTTCAGATTTACGAGACAGAACTGTGTCAAAGTTTAGTGATGTAATAAATAAGCTACATAAATGATTTGGCTATTTACTTTTTGCAAATCAGTGATGTACGGTAGTTCAAAATCTCTTTAGGCCGTTGCGGAGATCAGTGCGTCTATTTATGAGAGGAAAAAGTGGAACAGAAGATGTGAAACACCAGAACGAGTGTCAGGTCGTGTTGCACATAATCAAACACGAGGTGTTTTTACTGCCTTCTATTGATTAACCGATTGTTTCAGTTCTGATGTGATGCAGTGGCACTAAAGTGCAGGTAAACTATACTTCAGCTCTATCATTGACTGAAATAATAAAAACAAACAAACAAAATACTTCACTTAAAGTTATATAGAATAATGGTCAAATAACATTAAAGTTAAAATGCTTTGTTTGTCTTCCAAACAAAGGGAAAAAGCTCAACTAATTAGAACTAATCTAACTTTTGTCCCCAAACATTAATTTATACCGATCATTAAAGTTGTCATAGAAGAGAACAATGATGAGATGACTTCGGTTGTAAAAAAAACCAAACTGGGTTTCTGTGGAAGAGTTCTGAACATTTTAGAGAGAAACTAATTAATTCTGACCGGACTGGCAGTCTAACGCCCAGCAGGAGTGGGACCAAGCCCAAGGTGGATCATTGCTATTTTATAACAACTCCAGTCTCAAAAATGTTCATAGCGGTTCATGCAAACACCGTTCAAAAAACCTTCACACTGTTGTCAGTTTTGGAGAACGCAGGCAATGTTTTGATATTCCTGCAGGAAGTGCTACAGCTAGGCTGCTGCTGCTGCTATTCACATTTGTAAATTACCATGGTGTTCTGTAAATAACCGTGCAGTGCAGACTTGACATTAAAAGGATAGTTAGTGCCTTATCAATCATACCGAACAGAGTGTATAGAAAGAGGAAGAAGTCCAGGAGTCAGGCTGAGGGCTTGCCACACTTGTGCCTCGTTTATAGTATTTTTTTTTAGGAATGTAAAACAACTCTTGCTCCGAAATGTCATACTGGTGAAAGAACAGCGAACAATACAGCTCTACACTTTTGCATAACGCCCTTTGTTTAGTTTGTTGCTGTTACTTCAGCTGAACTGTGTTACTGAAGCAGATGTAGATGTGCTGAGGCTGCTTAACGTATCAGCAGACTGATACATTCATACAAGGATATGCTCATTCATGTTAGGGGAGAAAAAAACTACGAGTTGTAACTGTGACCATAAATGGAGAAGATGTTGAAATGGCACACCGGTATAAATTGTTCTTGATGACCGACTGACCTTTGACCTGCACGTGGACTCACTTTATATCAAGGCTCATCAGAGAGTGTACTTTAATCGGAGGCTCGTGGTTTTAATGTGGGTTCCACCTTTATGGGAATGATTTACTCATGCCTTATCGAGTTGGTTCGTAACCATGTAAGAACAGGAACAAACTCTTGTGGGTTGTCAGGATGTGCAGCAAAACTGCTGGTGCAGCCCTAAAGAACCTCACTGACCTACACAAGGAGAGGTTAGTATAAACAAAGAAAGGCCCAACTGATCCTGGCAGATCCTGATCACCCCCTCCGTGGTGCGTTCAGGTTCAGACGCAGGTGTCTGTTGCCAAGATGAAGGATTAACAGACTGAAAAAATCAGACTGAAAAAAATCACTTATCCCTGCAGCAATCAGGCTCGTAAATAACTAGTTGTGATCTTAGTGTTTTAATTGCCTCTGCCAAGAGGGTTATGTTTTCAGCAGCATCTGTCTGTCTTTGTCACAAAATTTTCAGAAAACGTCAAACATGATACAAGGAACAAGGGATTAAATTTTGGTGCAGATCCGGTCAAAGGTCAAGGTCACATGTGATCCTGTGACCCCAACTCTGCAACCGTGTATTGTAGGAATGCCAAACTGCACAGCTGGACACCTCATGGGTCAAAGATGATGCCTAATGAATTCAGGGTCAAAGGTGACTCCTTTGTTAAAACCGTGTCTGTGCTCCAGCAGGTGACCCCTTTGTTACCGTCGCCGAGGAGGTTACGTTTTTGGTCGTGTTTGTGTGTTTGTTTGTCTATTAGCAAGATTACATAAAAACTTCAAATGAGCACATTTTCAGAAAATGTTGTGGTTCTAACAAAAAAACAAAAAGAAATCAATTGATAGCATTTTTATGTCGATCCAGATCATGATCTCACTGATCGCACTGTTTTCTGTTGACGATGTGGCTTCATTTTGGCCTTGGCACTCGGACTAGCCGTTAAATTATCAGTCTGGTCAGATTTAAACTCAATTTTTCCAAACTGAAATTATCCAAAGAGCTACCTACAGCAGGTAAGATATTAATTGTTCAAACCCTTTCCACAAAACTCCACCTCACAAGATTTGAACTATTAAAACAGAGCATTTCGGTATTTCTAACTGGTCCCAGGATTTCCTGCTCTCCCAGATCAATCTGACAGAAGAAAAATATGCAGATTTTCAAGTATTTAAAGAAAAATCACAGTTACAGTTGGATTAAAAGTACTTTGAGAAATCAAAACATTGAACAAAAAGGGCTTCTGATTTGAGAAATAAGCTTCATACAAGGATTTTAAAAAACAACCTGAGAGCAGACTACAGTGATCCTTGGTTTTGGCACAAGTGACCCAATTCACACACAAAAACACACAAACACTCAACATATGAATAAGATACTAGCAAACAGTATTGCAACATTACAAACTGCCTTTTTTTTTTAAAGCACAACGATGGCTTAACACCAGAACCTGGAAATACTTCTGAATTAAACTTTCAGTTTTCTTATGAAAACATTTTGCAGAGCTATATTATTTAAAAACAAAAAGGTTTAGAGAATTGTTAGTTTAAAAAAAATAAAAAATAAAATGAAATACTGGTGCCTCTTTGTGAACACAAAGAATCAGAACAGCTTTTGCTTCATACACAAATGACACTAAAATACTTCTTTTCAAAGCGACTATATATACCAGAATTCACACCCAACAGAATACAACACAAACTGCAAATACAATCAGACCAAACTTTGGGCTTTCCATAAAAAGGCAAAGTCTGTTTTAAAGTGTTTCACAAGTCTCTGGGACTCCCAGCCTAAAAGTAGAATGAATTACTGTTCAAATACTAATCAAAATCGCTCCACTATCAGCAGGACTGAGGTAACTGTTGAGTGAATGAGCTACATACTGTTTTCTATAGATCACATCAACACCTGCAACTCTCTGGTAAGTTACACGTCCGAGCAGGCGTTTAAAAGGATAGTTCGGCGCTTTTAAAGTGGGGTTCTGTGGAAAGGTCACTGACAAACAATGTCTTGCTTGTTCAAATGGACCACTGTGACATTTTTAAGATTGGAGTAGTTTTAGGACGTCAGTAATGCCCTTCGAACTTCTCAGAGGTTGTTCAAAGAGCTGTCTACACCAGGTCAGATAAGAACTTTTCAGGACCTTTCCATGGAACGTCACTTCAAAAGATCCAAACTATCGCTTTAAACTGTTGAAAAATGATTTTTACGAGCCCGATTTTCCTCGTGTTTTGTGTTGTGCCTCTGCTTCATAAGGCCACTTTATTTCGTCTGCTCAGTAACATTAGTGACAGGAAGAAAACCTCCACTTGAAAGAGCTGTCCTTACAGCGGCAGCTCAGTATAATGCTGGTGTTCATTAGTTCTCATGTTGATTTGTAGTAGCCCCAAAACTTCACACTTCCTGTCTTATCTTTGTGCCAGGATCAAAACCTGAAAAATACCCTTTTTTTTTTTTTTTTTTTTTTTCCTGTCAGGACAAACAAAAGAATGTACATTCCAGAAACCGGTTAAATTTCTGTCAAATTCTCACCCCCTGCACACATTCAGTAGTACAAATATAGATTTTATGCTGTACACGAGATAATTAAACACAATATGTGATTCCCTGCAAATTTCAGTTGAGCGTGAGTGCATGTTTACAGTATCGCGCTGCGCAAACCTCGTGTGTGCTTGGTCGAGTGACACACGCACACACGCAGTTTTAAAAAAAAAAAAAGGAGGAAAAATGAAGTCATTTTTGCTGGCTCTGCGGTCACAGCCGGGTGTGCCGATCTGTGCCGTTGTCTGACGTGTGCACCGTTTGATCGGACTTCAGTATAACAAACTCATCCTTCCTGAGCGCCTCCAGTTCGGTCCCACCATTAGACAGAGCTTCGTTTATGGCCCTTTTTTCTTCCTCCTTTAGCTGCCGTCTGAGCAGGATGAAGCCCGGAATGCAAATGATAAATGAGATAGTCCGCAGGCCTAAAGTCAGGCCCAGGTATGCTAACCTGAGAGGAAAGAAAGTTAAAGAAAGGGTTTAAATTTGGCTTATTTTGACTAGTATAATATACCATTTCATGTTGTATTGTATCATATTATATTGTATTGTACAATACATATTATACTGTAAGATATTATAAAATCTTGCACTGTATCAGGATGGAGAAAAATCAAATGAAAACAAACAAACTAAGAAATAGACGTGAACTGAGACTACTTGAGCAAACAAGAATGCTTGGTATGTTCTCAGATAGACTGGAAGAGGAGTTGTGACTAATGAATGTAGAAGTTCCTGTATAAGGGCCTCTTTTGGTAATAATAAACTGGTATTTGAAGAACCTGGGGGGAAAGGTAGATACAAAAGTATGTGTGCTCTTTTCTCATTGTACCATTGAGAAAATATACTCGTGTATGAAACAGGTTTTTAGGCAAATTTTCCAAAAGATTGTGGAACACTAGAAAAGGTGCAGCAAGCCGTACTGGTGGGATTACCTGTATGCAGTGGTGTTGTAGATTCTACAGGCTCCTAAACCTCCACATCTCTTCTTACCCCATTTGAGACAAGTGGTGTCGATGATTGCCCCAAAGTAGATGGGTGCAGGGATCCCTGCTGTAAGACCAAAAAAAAAAAAAACACTTTACAATCAAACCTCTGAGAGTTGAGACGCAACAGATTCTGCTTTCACTGCCTGGGGGCGTTACACGTAACATTTCAGTCAAATGTCAACATTCTGGGGTGTATCCGTGAGTGGAAAGATCCTTAGGCAGATCTGAAACCAGGTTTACCTGTTTCTTCTGAGCTCTGAACCCCGGGTCTGAGCTGAGAAAGACTTACCAAGAGTCTGCGTTGCCAAAGCATAGAAACCCAGAGCCAGAGATTTCAGCTGTGGCTTGATGCACCTGCACGCATAAAAGTCAAATATTTATGAGGCATTATTGTCAGAAATCATTATAAATGCAACTAATGCTAAACAAAAAAAAATAGTTCAGTCAAATTTCCTTTTTACTATTTATACTAAAAGGGCTCTTAAATAATTTAAGTACTATTCTCTGCTTCAATTCTACCTTCAAGGGGGTTAAAAAAAGCAAAAAATGAGGTATTTTATTAAAACGATCAGCTCACGTGGCTTCAGGAGACTTGCAATTTTAAGAGTGCTTTATGTGTTCACGTGTCAAACAAAAGTGCAACATTTAAATCCTCTAACCTCAGGTTCTGTTTCTGTCTCAGTATAGAAATGATGACATGACAGCAGAAGTCATGTTGTAATGAGGAGGTTACGCCACCAGAGGTTGCTGTAATATCTAGATTAAAATGTCTTTTTCGCCCTTTGGCCTTGATTACAGGTGTATTGTGTGCATTTTTTCATGTAAGAGTTATGATTTGTTACAGTGATAAAGCTTGAAATATGATTATGAATGTAAATTTTGGCAAAGTGGAATAAAAGTCATCTAATAAATATGAATATCTAACAAGATAAGAGAATTTAGGCAAAAAGCAGCTTAGAAGGGTTCATCTCGAAGGCAGCCTGCTGTTAATGACATTCACCTAAAAACACAATGGCAGGCTCTAACAACACACTTTAAATTTGATTGCTTTTGATTTAAAATAATGTTTCTAAAGAAAAGACGCAATCTTCTCCTAAAATCACGCATTCCGCCTCCTCTCGTCTCATGTCTCTCCCCTGTTTTTTATTTTTTGCCAGCATCACAATTAAAAGATTAAGCCACAATGAGTGAAACTGAAGACGTGCAAAAGCTGGAACTGAGGTAAAAGCATACATATGCACTCAGTCCAGAGATTACTGAACTAACAAACCACTGCTCTATGCACATCCAGGCAAACTGAGCCTTAAAAAGAAACGATGGGCATGAATTATTTTGCTACTTGAGAGTTGTTTTTTTTTTGTTTTTTTTTTTTACAGGCATTTTTAAATTTAAGTCTAACCTGATGAGAAACATGTAGCCTGGAGTGCCCCCAAGGGAGATGATAAAGGAAGTGATGACAGAGAGGGCAAGGAAGTACGGGAACATCCTGTCGCAGTCGTCCTTTTCAGGGCAGTGACCTGTACTGGCTGTGTAGTTCCCAGCCACACCGACACAGCTACAGTTGGAGAAGACCTGGAGAGACATGAAAGGTCACAGACGCATGACTACACTAGGTACATCACATGTTCCCAGCAATACAAAGCAGCTACGGATTTACAAATGGAGATTTGTGTCTTCCTGGGATCTTTTTTTTTAAGTCAAAAACACCCAAATGCAGGAGCTAAGCCTTAAAAATAAATACTCACATTAGGAGGGAATATTTTGCTAACAACATGATGCTACAACTCCTGCTGCTGGCGGGTGAAGGTCATAGCAATGTACACTCAAAAGAATCTTTTAAAAGAGGGGGGAAACCCATCAAAATAAGCTTTTTTTTTAATCTAGAAAAGATATCAGTTCTGGAGGTCGTGAGGTAGAAAGCTCAGTGTTCCTAGTCATCCAAAAGATGCCTAACTGGATTGAGATCTTGTGAATTTAGAGGTCAATGTCTCAAACTCATTCTTGTGTTCTTTAAAGAAATCTTTAAACCATTTTTCGCCGAGAGGCAGAGCAGCTGTTACACACAGGGAACTTCATTTCCATGACCAAGTTCCTATGAACTTTGTTTCGGCAGGGGCTTTGTCTGTGAGCAATAACCAC
>NC_051431.1:14756989-14788320 GCF_001649575.2 Kryptolebias marmoratus | reverse complement strand
CCCCCCCCCCCCCCCCCCAAAAACAAACAAACAAACAAACAAACAAAAAAAAACAACATCGTTCAAAGCATAACATAGATCAAACATAACATAGAACAAACCTCAAAGACAATCTTTTGAGTTACTTTTGCTTTCGTGTAAATTCAAGTAAACCTGAAATTAGCCAAATCTTAGTTTACTTCTTTACAATCCTTCCTACTGCAGTTGACACTCTATTTAGACTGCTGTTTGTCGTGTTTCGAAGGTGCAGTTCTTACTGTGTTTTTCCCTGAGCCCGTGGAAGTGGTGCAGCCGGCAAGACACGGAGAAACATACGTGATGCCATTCCCCCCACACACAGGGTCCCACTTACTCGAGTCGCACAAACAGTCCGAGTTGCAGGCAGTGAAGACTGAGTGCTTATCGTAAGACAGTTGGTCTATGCTGGAGAGGAGAGAACAAAACAGAGAGAGAACTGAGTAACATATTTCCAGGAATTAAGACGTTTGATAAATTCAATATTGTAGTTCTCTCATGCTGTGTCACGTTGTAATTGTCTGTTCCAAGTTAGTGCACAAGTTTTTAATACATTCTACCATTTCGTTCAGTCCTTTTTTATTTGATCAGAAATGTCATTTCAAGTAAATCTGCTGAAATGCACTGAGTATTTTTCAACTGTTACAGGGGATTGCTGTTGAGACCAATGGCTACGTGAGGACATCCACACTCTTTGTGTAGGTTCTGGTTGCCCCATCCTCCCTTGATGGTTCCATTGTTTTATGCACTTGCCATCTGGACACAGGCATTAGTCTCTTCTTTGTGTCATCCCACATCGTGTCTTGACGACTGGCATCAGCTGGACTCCAGGGTCACCATCCCATGCTTAGAGTGCCATTAACACCAGAGCAGAGACAGCTGTGTTTGCAGAGGTGCCAACACAGCTGGAAGGCATTGACTGATGACATGTCTCCAGGAGAAAAGGACCAGTCCTCTCAGTGTTGTAGAGAGACACACCTGCATTACTTTCAGCATCCGGGTGTAGAGAGCTTTAGGGTAGAAAGTCAGGTCATCTTTAATCGTGATACGGGGGACCCTGAGGGCACGGTGCTACGCTGGTGACATCTTGCCTGTCTCACCCCTCCTGCATCCTGGTGAAGTCTTTCAACAAGACAACACATTCACGCACAATGCTTGCGTCTGTGGACTACCTTTCTCATGTTGAGGTTATTCCATGGCCAGCCCCCAGATTTTCCCCAATCAAACATGTGGGAACACCTCAGCAGTCAACTCCAACACGGTGCCAGATCTCAAAGGTCAGCTATTACAGCTGTGGGTCAGGAGAGCATACAACGGCTGTATGACTTTGTCTGCCACCAAAACGCCGCTTGTATCCAGGTCCAAGGAGGAGCTACATCTTACGGACATGTGACCAGCAGTGTGCTCGTAATCCTACCTCTGGTGTCCACTTGATTAGATATTGTAATCTCTGCAATGCAGTCACATGACCTTTCTGCACCTTAAGTTTCATTTCGTTAACGCCACTCTCAATTTCTACTGTCAGAGAATGCATGAGCGAGTAGTATAGTGACTTTGAAATAAGCCCAAAGTTCCAAGGAAGGCTAATAACTCCACTATAACATTCCTGAACCCTGACATAACCGGAATATTTACGACTCACCTGTCGTACGACAGCGTCACCCCGGCCACCTTGGCATTCTCACAACTCATTGCGAAGAAAAACAGCGACAGGATGTAACCAATCAGGGACGTGCCAAAAGCAAACTTGGCTGCTCCCATGATGTTCAGCTTCAGCCTCTTCATGAGCATACCACCAGAAAACATCCCCAGTGCCACAGCGGGGATATTGATCACACCTGGGATCATTAAAAACATCAAAGTCTAAGTCATAGGCTTGATAATTGAACAAAGATGTGAATTTCTTTGAATACAAACTGGGCTGCATCTTTGTTAGCAGTGAACAGAAGCATGCAATTCAACATCATAGATAGTTTCAGTAGAAAAATTATCAAACAGCTTTAAAGAATAGGTAACTGCTTTTAATTTCTTTGCGCTTATGCCTTCATTTAACATCAATGCAAAGGCGCCGTCTTTGATCTATACACACGTCATTAGCTGTGGTCACTAATATTACATTCTCTTTCATATGCATCCAGTCTGGTCAGAGCAGGCATCTCTCCTAATGAGACTGCGTGAATTTAGATATTTTCATTTTCTGCTTTGAACTTCATTAAGTATTTCATTTTATGTGCAGAGCAGTTTTCATATTCACAAAGCCCCCGTCACTGCAGCGATGGCAGCTGGTGGGCTGAATTTGAATATGCTAACCTAGTTCTTATACAATAAGTTCTATCTGAAGGTCTGTCTCATTCAGGAGATACAAAAACTACAAGAGGGCCAGTGAGCAAAAAGGAAACACGTAAATCTGTCATTCTGAAGTGCAACCTTATAATATAAGTTTGGTTTAAAGTCTTCGTCCAAAATGAGTCACACAGATAAAGCCTTTACTGGTTCTGTTTACTGATGATTCCCCAAGCTGGAGTAAACTAATAATTTATACAATGCAGAGCAAAACTCATAAACATGCAACATACCCATCAGAAAGTTCGCCTTTGAGGCAGACTGCCTGAAATGCTGCTCGATGTACTTGGGCTTGTAGGTGACCATGCCGATGAGAGAGTTCAGCTGGATGACCGTCACACACAAGTAGATCAGATACACCGGGTGTCCCAGCAGAGTTCGCAGGGTTGGAATAAAATCTGCATATGAGCAAAAAAAAAAAAATTGTACCAGCTAATGAATATGAAGGGGAAAACCCCCACTTTAAATAAATGCAAAGCTCTTTTTTTAATCCTTACCTTTAGCCATCTCAATAAAACTGGTACGTTCCTCTGCTTGGTACTTGTTTTTTGGATGCGGAGAGTCTTTGATGAAACTGGTCTGCTCCTGAGTGCAACGTTTTGGGAGCTGGGACCCGGATGTGGGCAGAGAGCGCGGCAGAAACCAGAATGGGATGGCAGAGAGCAGGGTGATGGTTCCAGCGATGAGGTAGCCCAGCCACCAGGCCCCGACCCAGCGGGCATCTTCCGGGGTTATGGTGATGGTCTCTATGTCAGGGATACAGAGGAGAAAAGGTAAGCTAATTAATGAATGAAAGACTGATGCAGGACTGCCACCAGAGGTACAAGACTGGGCTCTAAAAGGTGCAGACTACAAGGGAACCAACTGTTGAGGGTACAAGAACAGAACCTGTGAGGGTTCCACCCTGATAACAAGCCTTTGTGATCCTTAAAGGTAGAATTTGACAGTTTTTTTCTGAGAGTGTATGTTATAACTGAACAGTGTTGTACCTGTGGACTGTATGATTATCGGGTATTATTATCACATGTCTATGTCTGACTGGATGATCATAGGCTGCTGTCAGCAGGCACTCAGTGTTTCATTGAGGCATAAAACACTCAACCTAGACAGCCTATAGTTTGCTCCATGCTCCATTACACGCCTTTTTAAAAGCTGTTTGATGAGGACACTGTTTTGTTTTTGGTTTTAACAATCCAGGAACTTCAGCCAAATGTAGTTGCCTTTACAAACCACTTATAAAATGATGCCCAGTGTTGTTTAAACACCGTTTCCCAACGCTGAGAGGAATTATGTTCCTGATACTCCGAAAGTCTGCGCAGTTAAGCATTCTTAGCTTTACTGATGCGGGCATTTACAGTTTACTAAAACTAAATTGTTGCTCAGTTAGAAAAATTACAAATTTGGTTAAATACTTTTAGTTTCCTCATACCATTTGAGTTTATCTAACTCATCGGGGTTTACATTAAAGTTTGTCAAACATTTTTGATGGGAGTTTATTGTTTTCTTTGAGGCAATCAGTGAGTGCATATTGAATTTGAAGACTGGCAATTAGTAGATGTTATTAGTGTTATTAGCTATGACTTACTAGTTAATAATACTATTAATATCATCATATAAGGAATAATATTAAATTTAATTAACTCATTTTTTAACTAAATTGCTCAGACATTTTATTTTATGTTAGCCTTTGTAATTGAGGTTTTGTTTACTATCACTATTGAACTTTTTTTGATATTGTAACTTTTTTACTTAGCAAGCAATTAAAAAAAAGTTACAATATCTTTTCGAGCTTCTGTTTTGTACAGTTTTAAATTAAAATTACCTGCCTTTCTTTCTTTCTTTCTTTCTTTCTTTCTTTCTTTCTTTCTTTCCTTTCCCCCCGCTGCACTCTATTTGATTATTGCCCGTCAGAGGTCTTTGTCCCTCTCCTCCCTCAGCTGGCCTCCTTCATTAGCTAATTGATCTTAATCCCGTACACCTGTTCAGAGTGGCAAACTGTGCGCACACCGACTGCGATCCACTGGCTGGATCTCATGACATTGTGCGTTGGTTTTTTTTTGGACTGAAAAGGCCTTTTTTTCACAGCAGACAATATGAGCTGTAATGGCGAGAGGAGCGCAGGTGCTGCTAACGACACGAACAATAGCAGTGATGTTACTGAAATCTCTCCGCATCAACAGAACCAGGGGGCTGGTGGGTAAACAACAATTACACACAAGACATAAGGGCCCGTGTTTCCCAAGATGTGCTTCCCGACGTGAAGTGAAGGAATAAACCTTGACAATGAACCAAACCATATATATAACCTGTGAGGAAATAAAACCGTCATAAATACTTTTGTGGCAACGTGAGAATCTACCTGCGATCAGCGTTACGCAAGCATCAGATATTTCCACTAAAAACCAATTCAGATTTTGCATAAGGGAAGTAAAAAGATTGTTTATTCACTCAATAAGTTGTTCTTTATGATCTTTTTTTACATTCACTGTAACTTTCAAGTAATTTTATAGACAAGCAGATAGTTTTTTTCAGGGCAAGCTTAAATATTCCATAACTCCTGATTTTTTTTGGTCACACTGCTAACATTGCTTTTCTGCACTGTGTGTTATTGCTTAATTATCATAATTATTATCATATTATTGTTTAATAATTACTTGTCCTTTGACTGACCTGTTTGGTACGTTGGTTTTATATTGTTTGGCATTCATTGTTGGCAGCAAAAAGAAAAGAGTTTCGTTGAACAAGGAAGCATGTGTCCCAATTGTGCATCTGACAAAAAAAAAACTTAGAGTGGGAGTATTTCCTGCAGTCGTTTATCAAAAGCGTCTGATGTCAAAAAGATCTATACACCTGCCCTGCTTATTACCACTAACAGGAAAATCCTGTTCTTCACGGTATTTTTTCTGTTTTTAAGGAATAGGTTTTGAATAACTGTTGAGGTGGGTTTCTATGGTAAAACAGTCAGCGTCTTACCCGTAACAGAGAGCAGTCGGAACAAGATCTATTTAGAGATTCAGGAAGAAGTTCTCATGTGGAAGTCAAGTTAATTAGAGGAAAGCCCCTTTGAAAATAAAATTCTGCCAACTAAAACAGCCCAGCCCTTCAAATATGTGCTGTGACTTTTTTTTTTATCAAGCATTAGTTTATACTGACGACTGTCTGTGTTGGTGTGATTAAAAATAAAAATTTAGTGACATTTGTTGACTAGATGCAGCAGAATTGTTGTGTCGAGTACTTATCTGATGGTATTCTAATGCCAGGTCAAACTGCCCTTTTCTCCTGATGCAGCCGCAGCTCTGACAAAGGCCGGTGTGTCTGATAAGATGTAACTGTTGTGTATTATCATATTATCTATTATCATATTTGGCCCTTTTGGAGTTGTATCATTTCTGGTATTTTCTGCTTGATAATTCGTTTGTTAAATTAATAGAAAATTCAAAAGCTGTGTCTTCTGGTCTCCCTTCTTATTTCTGCCATGGCGGTCGGAACCATTGTAGTTTGATTTGAAACGGTCCCAACGAGTTCCTTTATGTTTTATCGCTTTGCAAAACAGAACGTATTACTGCTTGGATGACAAAAGCAGCTGTGTGGATTCAAGAAAATCCTCAAATTTGAAACTTGTGGCGCCAAATTCTAGTTCATAAAAATCACTGACGTTGTATGTTGTTGAAACATTCCAGCGTGGAAAAGGAATGGATAAAATAAAAAAAAATAAAAGCCGCAAATAACAAATAACTGTATGGCCATGAAGCGTATAAGAAAACGTCTGACCACGACTGTAAATAACCTTTTGTGCAGACCTCTTTATGACCTTTCTATTGCGTAGCTGTTAGCTCATCATCCTAATATCATACGGCCTGAGTTAGACAGTTTGAATACGTGCCTCCATTAGCTGCATATCTGTTTTTTCCAGGAATGAGGTTATATTTACTTTATGAAATATAATATAAGTGTTTTTCATTTTAATCAGGAAATACATTTTTCTGATTGGGTTTTGTTTTTCAGTCACAGATTTCTGATATGATAATGTAAAAAGCATTACAGTACACCAAATAAATGTCTCAGCATAAAGAAAACACACCTTTTTGTGTCATGATGAGGGGAGACAGAGACGAACCCAGAGCGAAGAATCATCTTTTAAAAGGGAAACTAATTTATTCTATCACAAACAAAAAGGGCTGACGTGGCAGCAAAGGTACAAAAAACAAAATTCCAAATAAAGAGGCAGGGCATGGCAGGACGAAACAAATGCAGAACACAGAACAGAACAACAATGATCCAGCGGGGTGGTGGAGAAAATGACCAGGTTATATACACAGGGGATAATCATGGGAAGTGGGCACAGGTGAGTGATTACAATAACTTACAGGTGGAGATGGGCGTGGCAGATAATCAGGGGCAAACAGAGGGGAAGTGAATACTGACTGAGGCATTGGGAACAGACACAAACAAGAAAACAAATGCAAAATGAGTCCAAAAGAAAAACAAAAACAAAACCCAAATCATTACATTTTTGCACATCTACCTAATAACATGCCTCTATAAAACCTGAAATAAAATGTGCTTCAACTCACCCATTTTTACAAATCCAACGTCCACGTAGATTTTAGCACAAAGGGCGCCTAAGAGGTATCCAAACACAGGGCCGACTACAGCGATGGTCTGCACACAGCCTAAGAGGATAAGCAACAACGACAAAAAGTTAGCACGTGTTCAGGAATTTTCCAAAAAAATCTTACCCTAATTTGTCTGGAAACCATCTGCTGAGCAAGAATGTTCTTTTTCTGTAATACGCATAATCTGGTTTAGTAGAACACAGGAGATTTGTCGCTCATACTTGGAAAAACGAAACAAAATCAAAAACCCAGCAACACTGCTGCTCATGGCAGAGCTTTCTGCAGCAGAGGCATTATTTCTAAACTGAAGGTCTGCGCTCCAAATAGACTGTTAAAGTTAGACTAAGCCAAATATTTAATTATAATAAATAGAAATGGGCCACTAATGGAGTCAACCCTATCTGTTATCATGACCCATGAATAGATTTTGATGAGATTTTCAGAGAGTAATCATCGGCTATACATCTACAAGTAGTTAATTTTTAGAGTCAACCTGATTTGAGATGTGTGCCACAGCTAATCAACCTTAGCAAACACAAAAAACAGCTACAGCTCAGTTATTTTTACTGAACCAAAATGCTGTGTAGTAGTAGCTGAGAGTCATTCTCAACACGTACTGCAAATGCTAACAGATCACGTGAGATATCGAGTGACAACTGAGCGCAAACATCATTTTAAATTTTCGAGTAAAATGGCTTTAAAATCTTGTCAATATAAGGTGATTAGAGTTTAAAACTAAGACTTTGTATTTGAAAACTTTATACTTTTCAAAAGTATTTTGTGCATAGAAATTAATTACGATTGCTTCTATTCCTTCAGAAACACTTTTTAAAAATCAGCTTCAGCATGACTTTTTGTAAGTTTGTTTTCATGCTAAATTTAGCTTTTAGACACCATTCTGCTACTTTTACCTTCAAGCAAGCCTTTTGTCACTTTTATCTTTTGTTCTCCTTTTTTAACCCTAACAATCTAGTGTCAGTGTCAGCCTAAGCACTCACACCGCATTATGTTTTTTTTTTAAACGAGAAAATGGCGTGCAGGTTGTGTGTCCGCATTTCTTCTTTGTTCAGTATTTAGGTCTCCCACACACATTGTCACAGAACCGGAAAGTGAGGTGTTGGTGTATGGCTTCATCAGTCGGTGACGGAATCTGCCTGCAGGCTCTGGTTTGGTGCCATGAAGGGTGGAGGGATGGCAGACCAAACAGAAGCTTTAAAACACCCACACACACACACACACTCATGGTTGAATTTATACAATGATGGACAGGTTCTCCGAGCTGACGCAGAAACAAATCTGACAGAACAACTACAAACCATGTAAAGTAGTTGTTACTATGACAACATCTGCCTTCTTTTTAATAGAAGGGAATTTCACTGACCTTTGTAAAATTATTATAATTAAGTATGTCAGGCCGACTTTGAGAACCATAACTCTATTGAAGCTTGAGCCCTATAGAGTGACTGTAAAGCTTAAAAATGAAAAAGAAAAATCTTTTTTCTGCAACTTTATTGTGAATTATTGCATATCCTCTATGTCTAGCTGTAAGACGTACGTGGACTATTAATAGTGGTCTTTATCGCCCACAGCGAGTCAAAAAGCTAGTGTGTTCGATTGGCTGCCTGTTAGCAAAATATCTCATGAACCAGTTGGTGGATTTTATGAAACTCTCAGCAAGTTATCACTGGGTGTATATCTACAACTGACTGACATTTGGGATAAACCTAATTCAAAATGGCCGTCACAGTCAGCTGAATTTAGGAAATACAAAAATGGCTATACCTCAGCTAAATTTACAGATATGGAGCTAAAGTTTGGTGTGTTAGTGGCTGAACATTATCCCCGACACTTACTTCAAAGACCACACAAAGTGCAATATTTTTGCTTAAAACTTTTCCATTAACGGCCGCTGTTATTACTGCCTGTCTGTTAGGAAGTAACCACTAAATACACAATTAAAACTCATTAACTTTTAAAGTAAATCAAATTTAAGATGGCCAGCACATCTAATCTACCTTAGCCAACACAAAAATGGCTGTGAACAACATCATTTATAAAATTTGAGTAAAACAGCTACAACGTCTCATTTCGCAGCATATGTCATGAATTCAAATGTTTTTGTTTTGGCTTTGAGTCTTGGTGATTTGTTTTTCTGTTTTTCAGGGATTATGTTTTATTTTACGTTTCAATTTGGGTTTATTGTTTCTTTTATTTTATGATTTAGTCGTCTGGGTTTTGGTTTAGTCCTTGTTCTTGTTGTTTTTGTTCAGTGGTCTCCAATCCTGGTCCTGGAGGGCCACCATCCTGCATGTTTTACTTGTTTCTCTGCTCCAACACACCTGATTCAGTGGGTAAATCACCTCTTCATTTTCTACAGAAGCCTGTTAATCACCCATTGATTCAGATCAGGTGTGTTGGAGCAGAGGAACAAGTAGAACATGCAAGATGGTGGCCCTCCAGGACCAGGGTTGGAGACCACTGTCTTTGTTTTTTGTCATTCTCCACTTGTCCTCAGTCAGCGCTCGTTTACCTGCCACGCCCATCTCCACCTGCCCGCAATTGTAGTCACTCACCTGTGCCCACTTTCCATAATTACCCTCTGTCTTTAAAACTCGGTCACCTCCTCCACTTACTCGCTGGTTCATTGTTTGCTTGTCGCTCATGCCCACTCCTTTTTTCCATGTCTTGTCTTGCCCCCTTTTTTTTTTTACCTGACTCTGAATTTCTGTTATTATTTGTATTTTTGCTGCCACGTCAGCTTTTGTTTTTGTTTCTTTTATTTTTTTAAATAAATTTTCAGGTTTTTTTTTTTATAATGAGCTCTGGATTTTAGTTTAAATTTCTGGCATTAAAGGTAGTGGGCGAAAATGTTAGGCCTTTGATTTTGTTATGCATTTCTGCCTTTTTAGATGATGCTTTTCTTACCAACATACAGTGCAGCATTCTCCTCAGTAGCAAAATCATCAATGTAAGAGATCCCCAGGGGTTGAACGGGGGTCTCGCCGATCCCCCGCAAGACATTTCCCAGGAGGACGTAGATCCACATGGACAAGTTGGAGTCACCATCACAACCTGGAGGGGGGGAGGGGGAAATCAGATTTTATTTCCAGTTACTAATGCTGGTCTCGTGTGGGTTGTGTAAACACTCACTTGTGGATGGCACCTGAGGTGGTTCGTTGTCTTGTGTCAGGTCTACCGTTGAACCCCCCTGACATGGAGATGAGTTATGACTTGAGTTCACCACCCACCTCACAGATGTTTCAAATTTGTAGCTGTGCACAAGCAGAGAAACAGCTCAGACCCAGAGGAGCAGAAATAAAACCCTCAATTCACCTGTCAGCGAGGAAAGTCTTTCACCCAGCAGCCATACGAACGACGAAAAACAGACTCGTGCGTCAGAAAGTGATTTACAGCACACACACAAAAAGAAACTTTCATGTTTTAAAAGCACTTCTGCAGTAAATATGTTCACGTGCAACACTTGAGTCCATAGGTTTTCACTTACCGCCCAATGATGAAGTGAGGCAGAGCGATGATGAAGGTGCCAACAGACATCAGTACGCAACCCATGGCGATGATCTTCGGCCTGTGGAGTTTGGCCCCAAAGTAACTGACAAAAGCTATCACCAGCAGGTTACCTGTGGGGATGGAGGCAGAAGGTCAGTTCGGTAAGGGACAGATCATTAACTTATAAATCTTTTGTTTTTCACAGCTTCTTGTGGCGATGTTTGGCTCAGGCAGACAAGTATTTGTCTCTGACTTGACAGCTGCACTTGTACATCAGACCTGGCGTGATGCAAAAAACGGAGGAGTAACATTTTGTAGATAGCAGGAAGAAGAAATGCATCTAAAAATCTATTATGCGAGACTGTTATTCTCACCCACCACCATGAAAGGCAGGTGATAACGTCACTGCCTGAGAGTGTATGTGTGCGAAAATTGATGTCTGTCTGTCTGTTAGCATGATAAGTCATGATTTACTAGAGGAATTTTAAGAAAGTAACCACTGGTTGTAACTTTATAACTGATTAACTTTTGAAGTCAACCCGATTCAAGATGGCCACCTCAGCTAATCAGCACTTGCAAACACAAAAATGACTATAAATTAGTCAATTTTACAGATATTGAGCTAAAATATGGTGTTGTTAGAAGCTGGTCCTTTTTCCCCAACAACTATTCTGAACTCGAACAGATCACACAAGATCTTTATTTTAATCTTTGGCTTTAACTGTTGTAATCAACAATGCCTGTCTGTTAGCGAAATATTACATCAACTGGTGAGCAAAATTTTAATGAGACTCTTAGAAACTTTTGGAGGGAACCTTCTCGGAGGTGGCCACCACAGCTAATCAAACAAAAATGGCTATTACATGCTTAGCTTTACAGATACTGAGCTAAGATTTGATGTGGTAGTAGCTGAGGGTTATCCTTAACACATACTTTGAGTGCTTCAAGATCAAATAAAGTCTTTATTTAAACTTTGGCATGCAAGGCGGTAGGTGACAGGCATCCCTTCAAGTAATACTTTCATCCTGCAATAAAAGCCAGTGACAGATTACATAACGTAGATGGATGATCAGTACAGAATGACATACATCTGCATTATATTTTCATGTAATCAAATATAAACTGACAGCACTGCTAATTTGTACAGACCACACAGTTCTTGTTCTCACATGTGATTCATATCCTCAGAAGGTTTTCTTTTTTTCAGCATCTACAGCAGGTAGAAATTTAACCAATGCTTGTGTGATTTCTGCAGGTGTATTTTTAGTGTCCTTTCTCCACGATCAGTGACACAGAAACTTCACCGTAGATGAGGTAGAAAACTGTCCTCAAAGATAAACTCGCCTATCACACAGTCTGACCTTTCTCTGTTGTTCAGGTTGGATTGATAAAATGGCATCAGAGCTGGCAACAGTTTTTCTACTAGTGTGTGTCAGTGTGTGTGTGTGTCTATTTCTGTGTGTTAAATTTAAATCTGATTTTAACCTTTATGAGTAGCTTAAAAGAAAAAAAAATCAACATTTCCTTTTTCTCAACATCTGCATATTTATAAGTGCCTCCAAATAGAGCAGCTGAGTGTATTTTTCTGTATTTTTCATCTTTCACTGCATTCCGTTCATAATAACATATGTTTTCGAATTTCTTTTATTTTTATTCTTTTGACGATTTTCAAACTACACAAGCAAAATAAGTCATGCAGCACAGTTACCTACAAGCAGTTGACCTGAGCTCTTAACAGATGTGATCTCTGCAAAGATCAGCATCTATCATTATAACTCTCTGCGCTCCTAATCGTTCCTCATTTCTCCCCGTTTGTCTTCCCCTCCGCTCTGTTCTCCTCTTTCGTCTCTTGCACTTTCCTTTCCTCTCCCCGTTGCCCTGCTCTGCCTCTACGTTACCCTGGCAACAGTCCTATGGAAAAAGCTTGTTGCCTAGGCCACATGAGAGAAGTAGCTTTCACGAGAGATGGAGCAATGGAGGTAGAGTAAATCACAGCATTCATCTGCGACTTAGACCGAGGCGCTGTCATCACCGTCTTCTCCTGAGAGACTCTCTCACGGACATTAGCACGAAACTTCTAATCACCGTCGAACAAAAATTCACAGCTCTTATTACACTGTGGGTCTGATCTGTGTGTCTGTCTTCACAGCAGAAAAGATAGTGTTTAAAAAAAAATCTGGACTTTTCTTTCTTAACTCGTGCTTTTCTTTGTAACCTTTGCACGAATAATGAACTACGAAAAAAACTTACTCTGAGGGGAGTGGAGTTTTAAAGCTCTTCAAGAAATTTAGTAAGAGGAAATTCAACAAGCAACAGATTACAAATAGCATCAGTTAAGTACTGCACACTTTACTGCAAGCAATGTCAACTTTGAATGTGCAAGTTTTAAAAAAAATTAGCATGCTTGTCTAGAGAATATTTCATAAACCAGTGGAAAGATTTTTTCCCCCCTTAATAGGCCACTTTGCTCTCAGACTGCAGGTTTACTTGTGGTTTCTAGAGTTTCTAAAAGTAGAACAGGAGGCAGAGCTTTTAGTTCTCAGGCTCCTCTCTGGTGGAACCAACTTCCAGCTTCTGTCCGTGAGGCTGACACCCTGTCTACCTTTAGAACTAGGCTTAAGACTTTTAAGACTTTTTTTTTTTTGATAAATCTGATAATTTGTGTTAGTTTGGGCTTTCTCCTCACTCTGCTGCTGACTTTACCCTCTCCACTCCTCCATGTTTATACATGCATGCAATTATTGCTTCCTTTAACCTGTTTTTCTTCTCATAAAAACTACACTTTGTTTTTTTTACTATCCTCTTTTCCCCCAGCCAGTCAAGGCAGGTGTCTGCTCATCCTGAGCCTGGTTCTGCTGGAGGCTTCTTCCTGTTTAAAAGGAAGTCGATCCTTTCTTCTGTCACCAATGTGCTGCTCAAGATAGGGGATTGCAACAACATGAAGATTTGACGTATTTTGCCATCTTCCTTAGACGTTTTACTAGATGGTATTTTATAATGTAAATTAATGTATGCGGATGTAGATTGTCATTCATCCCCTCCCACCCGAGAGTCATTAGGGTCTTTGGTCTGAGTTTCTCAGATACAATAGCAACAGATGGGATGACAACATTTTGTTTTTCTTGTCAGAAGCCCAGTTAGGATATCCATGTTAGGAGAGCTTTTTTGTTGTGTTTCTGTTCCTTTTTCTTCCCATCTGTCTCTGTTGGGACATGTTCGGCCCGATGCTGTAGAGTTCTGATGACAGGACGTTTGTGTTCCAGTGGGTGGTGAGAGTCAAACAGAAGGTACTGATCTGTGTGGGTTGGTTTCCTGTAAACCTCAGTGGTGAGGCTTCCATCGTCTTCCATGTGCACCAAACAGTCTGAAAAAGGCAACTTGTTGATGTTAGCGTCCTCTCTGGTGAACTTGCTGCTGGCGTCAACAGAATTAATGTGTTTGGTGAAAGCTTTCCTCTCGTGCAGCTTAAAGCTTGGAACTCCACCCTCTCCAGTTTTTATTTAATTGAGAAAGGTCCCTGGATTACATCATAGAAGTCTAGTTCATTTATTTTATGGTAGATTAAAGCAGATGATTGTCTGTGTCTTCTTTTGGACATTTTAGATGTTGTTTGCACATCTTTTAAACCAAACAAACGTCAGTAGGATCTTATCTCACAATACCTGCACATGTTTATAAAATTATCTGCTTTTGAAAACATTCATTTCCCAGGTTTCTGAGGGATCAGCCCAGTTCAAGGTGGACCGTGAGTGCCTTGCAACACCGCCACAAAAGTAGCATTTTCTTCTTCTTGTGATGTAGGTCAACATTTACAAAAGTCCAAGTTAGTTGATAAAACCAGGCTAAAATCTCAGACAGTTTTGTTCTTTTATTTTGCTCTGAATGGATGATATGCCCATAAGATAACCCAGGGTGTAAATTCCCATTGTGGGAGAATAAGTTGTTCATGAACTATGAGGGGGAAAAGATAAAGATAAATGTGAGAAAAGAGCAGCTGATTCACATGTCAGGATCAAAGCTAGTAAATGTCAGCTGCTTGCTATAAATAGTTATAACAGGGAGGAAAAAGAAGTCATTGCATTGTAATACGGAGACAATAAGTTGTATGGACTATCTTACAAATTCAGTGTGCAGCTTTAAGACAGCTTTGAGGTTTGTTTAATATGTCCTTGCTCAAAACTATGACTCACCACACATACACACACATGCACATGCACAAACACAGTCATCTGTCCTCTTCTTGGAAGCCTGATGAATCCTTTATCTGGAGCCTGAATGTCTCAACGGCCCATTCATTTTTTTTTTTTTTACTAAAAAGATGGAAGAATAAAAAAGGGAGGGGAGACACAGAAGTAGCAAACAAAACAAAACAGCCTCAGTGATTGGCAGGAACACTCACCTATCTCAAAGCTCCCATCAATGACTCCTATTAGGTAACTGGGGATGTCAAAGCGCCGCTCCAACTGAGTTATTGTGCTCTTCATGTAGCTCCCCGACAGAGCTTTTGCAAAATAGGCAAAGGACAGAGCTACCAGAAACATCTGGGGAAAAAAAGGAAGATAGGAAAATCAAAGGGGATATATTAAACTGGTGCACAAAAAAGGCAAAGAAAAAAAACAAATTTCAATCCAGTGTTCATGTTCAGTAGCATATTAAACTTTTTAACTATAGGTTTATATTTTTGTTCAGTTACAAAATTAAAGAGCAACTGGGGGGGGAGAGTTGAACTGTAATTACTATAAATGTTGGATTAAAAAAAACAAGGTTGGTGAGATCTGAAACAATTTTTAGATTTAAGATTAACAAGTGTCCAGATGACTTCAGTGTTGAAGATTTCACCAGTTGTCCTTCAGTAATGCCTTCCTACATAATGAACAAATTTTAAAAACAAAATGTCACCTTTTTATTTAGTTTTTGTCACTGTACTTTATTGGAAAGATAAAATGAAATTTCACCAGAGTGGGATTTGCATTAAAATATTAAGGCACATACATTTTAAGTAGCAGCACAGATCAAACTGAGCTGTAATGTATGAAAGTCAGATTTCACAGCATAACTCAGAAAAACAAGTGTTTAGTTCAGGCGTGTTTTACATCTGTGCTTAATGAGACACACGTCTTCCAGCGAATGTCTTGAATGTCATCTTGTTTCTTTCCTTTGCAAGGGCTAAAGATCACCAAGGCAAAGAGACCTGAGTAATTTGATGGCCACATTTCAAGGTAAACATCCCAGCTGTCAAAGAATACGACTAATCTGTGTCAAATAAGAGATTTATAGCTGATAGACTTTGCAAAAGCTCACCTTGACGCTCAACATGAAAAGACTTTATGGTCATCATGCTGTCACTGAATGAAAATAAATTTTAACCTGAAGAATGTGATGTGTTTTATCTCCACATGCACACTGATAAAAATGTGATGCCTTCAGTGAATTTTTTGTTTTTGTTTGTTTGTTTATGTTTTTTTTATTGCTCACTGCCATGATAATAAAAAATCTTGACAAGACATAAAAATCAGGATTTGCAGAAGCCAGATATACAGATCTTGTTTACACATTGAACGATCTCTGGAAACATTTGAGATGTTCTGATGTCGATTATGGGAAAAGTTACCCATTTACAAGGGAATGCTGTTTGAATCCGCCGCAGTTTCCATGCCAGGTCGCTAGCTGGTGCTGGTTATATTTGAACAACACGCACATGAGTTTGAGACACTTAAGTCTCAAGCATGAAAACAGTTACTTTCAAAACACCGAATGCATGAACGTTTGTTTGGACCAACGATGAGGTAAGACTGCTCCTACATGTAAAAACAGGGTGAGGAGGACAAACAGTTCTCCGCCATTGTTACTGTTGTTGATCTACTTGCGTATCCGCGGAATACCTAATGTCTGACTGCAACCGTGGTGTTCATATGCGATGTCACGCAAGTCCCGGTTTTCCCTTGGAACAATGCCACGAGTTTTCAAAAACTTCCAGCCCGAGACCAGGATTTAAAAAGTTTCAGCATCAGAGAATACGATCCTCGATCGTTTGTCGTGCACACAAACGGCGGAAACGCAACATAAATGTTCTGATTTTGCTTAAAAACAGCACTGTGTAACCTAGGCCTCAGTTACACTATGCTAATAGGTGTATTTCTTATGCTTTCAGTAAACTGCATCTAAACATCAGCATGACTAATATAGCTCAATTGATCTTATAGTTCAGTGAATGTGGTTTCTCATTGAATCAACATATTAACATATAACTGGAAAAAATGTCACTGGGCTTAAGTCCAATGATTGAGATGAATGAGATCCTTTATGTCCTCTGTAGAATGTGTGTAATCTGTATCGATCTGCCTGTGAGCTTGTAAAAAACCTAAAGTTTGTGGTTTTTACACCGTATCCTAGCTAACGTGCATGTACATGCAAAAGTTATGTACACACAGACGAACAGACATGACTTCATTTCTCTTGTGCAACAACACCTCAACACATTCTAAATTTTAAATCCACAAAATCACAAAAAAAACAACAATTAACTAGAAGTGACGACAATGTTTGGCCTTTGGAGCTTAGTGGTAGCTGAATTGGAAGCAGCTGACTGTACAGTTAGTTCTGGTGAAACCACATTAAATAAATTAGCAAGAGAAGCTTCTCCGAGTGGAAGTATTTTTAGTCCACTCAGCAACATCAGCAACTTAAGTAACATGATCAGGAATTTAAAATTCTTAAAGAGCAGTAACTTATCCATGCACATTCCCATACAGGGCATCTATTCAAATGAAAAATGTGGACTGGAGCCCATCGATGCGAGGAGGACGTCATGCTGGCCACCAGTTCTAGCTGTGGGGCATTCCCAACAGTAGCTCATCACATGTGCGTTTCCTGACGAGGCTGAATTGCAAATAAGCATGCATAAGCATTTGTTTCCCTTCTAATTGGAAGCAAGCCTCCTTTTTCCCCCTGAGTGACTCAAAATGATCTTTATCTGTTGTTGGGGCAAATTGATTAACAAATAACCCCAAACATACTCAGAGGAAGGAAAAAGAGTAGGAGACAATTTGTCTGCCTGTAACATACACATCATTTTTTCTTATTTCAGTGGCACTGATTCTTCATAAATAAATAAATAAACAAATAGTTTCAACCCGAGTTTACACAGTGCTGTTTTTCAGTGAAACCGGGACATTTCTGTTGCATTACAGCCATTCGTGATCACACCAACAGCAATCGGATTCTCTGACACCAGCGAGTGTCACTGCCAGCGAGTGACCTGGCATGGAAACTTCAACAGGCACAGGATTACCATGTAAACATGGAAGTTTTTCCCAATCAACAGTGGAAAATCTCGTTTTCAGGAGATTGGTCACTTGTAAACAGGGTCTCGGTGTCAACAGATGAGGTGGCTGATATACAAAGAGATTGTTCAGACCTGTCATTTCAAATTGTTTCCACCTATCCTGTGTTTTTGTAAATGTTTACCAGTGTTCATTTATCCGATCCTTCAATGTGCATTCTCTCAGACCACATACCTTCAGAGGTGGTCTGGACCCGTTTTATTGTCACACGTTTGGTATTCTGAACACAATCCCTGTAGGACCTCCTACACGACTGACTTGACCTCACGACCCCCACAGCCCCACACTTTCACATCTTTTTTGTTTTACATCGAGGTGTGAAGTCTTGAGGTAAAAAGGAAAAAAAAAGTCAGTTCAGTTGCCATCTGAATAAAAATAATTAGTAATATTTTTTTTGTTGTTGTTTGTTTGTTTGTTTCAATTTTTTTGGCTAACCATTTTAATTAAATGTTCATTAGAATCCTTGATGTAAATGTTCATTTTGTTGGTATCCTAGTAATGAAAGAGGATTACAGGACATTGTATGGGTGAGTTTCTCTATGGTTTATTGTTTGTTCTGATTGTTTTTGGACCAGCTGTGGTCATTGTATGTGCTGTGGAAATCACAGAGCCATAAACAGAGCAGTACTCACTGCAGTGGAGTATTTTAAGGTTAAATTCTTATTCTTTGCTCTGACATTAAGCTCTGTGAAGTCACTAATTGCCTTTGTGCCTTTATGTCTCTTAAACTGTGTCTGTTAGGTAATTAGGCTTATTAAGAGATAACCACAAAAATGCAATTCTAGTGTTGATGTAAAAAAAAATACTAGAGTTCAGGTGTCTGAGCGTATTCAGATTTTTACAGAAACATTAGCAGAGCTGCTGATGTCATGTTCTGTTCACTCAGCCCATTTTGTGAGGTGGCTGTGTGTGTATCTGCACACAGCACAGGCAATTGACATCTAATTGTAAAACATTTTGTGGTATGCAACTCCCCATCAAGTGGGAACAGAGGTATCAGAGCTGCCCACTTGAGGTCAAATCAGCCAAAACACAATCATAACGGATTTGTAAAAGCAAACCTGAACTACCTCAAAGCTTGTTGACACAAGTGCTCACTTCACTTATTGAGTTTTGTTGCTCAAAATGACACCGCCTCTCCCAATGGAAGCAAAACGTTTCTCAGGCATGGGTTTGGGAGACAATATGATGTTATTTTTGCAATCTTATAGATGATTCATCCATCCAGTGTTCAACTGTGAGACTTAATTACCTTAAAAGGTGACAGGAAAACAAAAGACTTCAGATGGCTCATCAGAACAGACAAACAGATGAAACCTGCAGCCAATGAAGTCATTAATTAACCTAAAGTAAATGTTTTTAAACTATGCATGGAGACAACACAATGAGTCAATGCAAACTTCTCAGAAACAGGCCCCGGCTTAGATTCAAACTAGTAATCTTTGATAGCTAACTAATCAGATTTGATAGCGCACACCACCACACCACTTTATCCATCAACAGTACTATGCAAAAGTTTTAAACAATCCCTAATGTCTTCATACTTTGCATCTGAGCAACTAGGTTTTTATTTTATAAACTTTTTTAAAGTGATCTTGAGCAATCGTGCTCCAGGCGTTCCATAGACCTTGTCAAGTTTTCCTTCGGCTGCTTTTTCGGGGGTGGGGGCGGTTGCTTAAGAATGAGGAAAGGGGACACAAAGAAAAGTAGTGTCAGCACTGAAAACTATCTACAGCAGATGAATGGTTTCTGACAGGATGGAAACAGAGAAAAGAAAACAGCAAAGATCTTTAACTTAAGTTGCTCATTTCAGCTGGCTCTTTGAGAATCACCTTGTTGGTGCCGAAAAACTACTTTGTGTGTCAAACTGTGGTATCTTATGGATTTAGGTTTTTAAAAAGTAGAACAAAATCTGTTGTTTTACAGTCACAATGTGCCCAAAGATCCCATTTAAAATAGATTCTTTGTTAAGTTGTCTGGTGCAGACACAACTGTGATTCATCCTTTAAGGTCAGGCGCCTGTTGATGCCTGAATGATTCAAAGGTCAGCTAAGAGGCCTAACAAGCAAAAACATTCCTCTGAAAATGGTCAAGTACAGAACAAAAAAATGTGAAAAAGCAGCTAACATGCAAAGAAAAACATGCAAAGCACATCTTCAGACTGAATAACTATTGATCAACATCACTTTAAAAGATTACAAGAAAGTCTGGCTGCTTGTAAGCAAAATATTATATTTTTTTTTATATGAGGGACTCAAAACTTTGAAGAGTCACTTCATACCCTGCTTTAATAGTGTCAAACTCCTCATGCAATCTGTCAAAGCTCCTTATGGAATCTGTGCAAACTTAGCGTGAAGAAGAAATAAATGTTCAGTTAAATGTAATGGGGAGACTGAAAGCTAATCTAGTAAAGGGATAGTTTAGATCTGTTTAAGTGTGGTTCATTGGAAAGGTTGTAAATCAGCATCTTACCTGTTGTACAACTAGATGGCAGTTTGGTAAAACAAAGTCTATTTTTGACTGGCTCGATGAGCTAAAGGCTAGACCAAGCAGGATCAAGCAATTCATCCAAATGCTATTTTATAAACCTTTGCACCACTGTCGATATTACATTTTATGGTTATTTCATCAGAAATATTATGATATTCCTGCAGGAAGTGCCCAGGCTGCAGCAGAAGTGCTACAGCTAACTACTGCCGCCACGGTTAGAATATCAGCAATTTTTAGGTTTTTGTAATACATCTCACATAAACTCTGCTGTGATTTTGGCCCCGCTCAAACTAGCCGTTAGCTCATCAGTCTAGGCAGAATAAAACTCTGTTTCTTCAAACTGAGGTTATTCAGTGTGCTATCTACAACAGATAAAATAATAATTATTCATAACTTTTCCACCAAAGTCTATTTTCAAAGATCTAAACAATAACTTTAAATTAAAATAAAAGTATTCTGGTAAAAAAAAAAAAAAGTCATCATTCTTTATTAGATAAGTTACCTTTTACAGAAACTTGGTGGCAAGTTGCTTCTCTTTTTGAGTAAATGTTGCTGTTTGAGTCCATTTTTTAAATACAGACTTCTAATTACATCTTACACCAGCTTAAATTGTCTTCACAAAGAGTAGAGAACAATCTCTCATACATGAACAGCCTTTCAAACCACATCGGGACTTTGCAGGATGCAAGAACGAAGAAATGCTGAGACTTTGTGGCACCAAAGTTTTTCTTCCTCTTGGTGGAATTAACGAAAAGCAGAGCAACAACATGAGCCCCGGATTAGAGTTGTAACATACTTTGCCATGTCCCACCCAGCTGCTCGGAAAACCAAACAATACTGAGAAGAAATGAGCGTGTCCTGCCGCAGCAATCTGTATTAGGATAAGCTGCTTGAACACCATTGTCTCACAGCACTTTCATGTGGGGGGGAAAAGCAAGAAAGAATGTCTGATCTTATTTAGGGCTTTCTTATCGTTTTGGGCTTTTTATTTATTATTTTCAAAAGTTGTTTGAGGCACTGTTTCATATAACAAAGAAGGAAAACCTAAGATGGCTTTTTTTTTACCATTTGGAGATTTATGCCATGCTCTACAGTGTTTTTACTGTTTCTTCAAAATAAAATGTTAATAATGGCCAATTATGATGCATAATATTATGACAGTAAGAGGACACACGAGTGACTTTTGTTAAAAAAGTAGTCACTTTCAAGTTAAAGAAAGAAAAAGTTTACATTAAAAAAGACGCTCATCACACACCCACACCAATTATGCCTGCAAACCAGCTCTGACCTACCAAAGAGATAGTTCAGATCTTTTAAAGTGTAGCTCTGTGCAAAGGTTCTGACCGATCTTACTTGCTGTAGATATCCATTTAAACCACCTTTAGACCAGACTGTTGAGCTAACTCGTGCGAGCAGAGCTAGGACAAAAGTGGATTGCTGCCATCTTAAAAAACTTCAATCTCAAAAGTTTTATAGCGTTTCATGCAAACATTATTTTATCAACCGATTAACGTTAATTTTTGCATTACAAGGGTATTCTGACAGAAATATTATGATATTCCTGCTGGAAGAACCCCAGACTGCACCTGAAGTGCTTCAGCTAGCTGCTGCTATTGCTAATTGTGCTTACAAGTAATCATAGAAGGTTTAATACAATATCGTTAATATGAACCACATTAAAATGTCTGAGAATGGCGTTAAGGCAACAGCAATTTATTTTGATCTTGGCACAGCCCTGGCTAGCCATTAGCTTGTCAGCTTGGTCAGATTTTACCTCCAATTCTTCAAACCAAAGTCTGGTTAATGAGCTATCTATAAGTAAGATATCAATTATTCATAACCATTCCACATAATTCTACTTAAGAAAAAACCTATTGGTTAAAGAAACAGTTGGACCATTTTGATGTGATGCTCTGTCAAATAGTTATCAATAGTTAGGACCTTATGAACCGTGACAACAGTCAGAGAGAACAAAGTGTGTAGAAAAAGGAAGAAGTCCTCCTACAGGGGTCAGGCTAATGGCTAACCAAACCAGTGTCTCCTTTGTAGTGTTTGTTGGAAAATAAAAAAAAAACAAAACTTCTTTAAAAATGTCTTAATGGTGTTAAAGAACGCAACGAATCTCTCCGCTTTTCCATGAAACTGTTTATTTTGTTACTGCTTTATAAACCTACCACTTTTGTGTTACTACAGGAAAGTAGGTGTGCTGAGGCTGCTGAATGTATCAGTCCTCCTGATTCAGTTAGCGTGCAGTCGATTGAGCACGGCGCCATGAATAACCTTTAGCCTCCCGATATCTAAAGGTGTCTTTTACCATCTGGCACCAAGACAGTAGCAGAACGTGGGGGATAAGAGTTGCGATGTCCATCACATTCCAAAGACGCCTATTCCAACAGAGATCAGAGAAATCTGGGGAAGCCAACACTTTTTGTTTTTTGTTCTTCCAATTATCCTCAAGGAACTATTCCACTTAGGTAGAGCCTGCAAAATCCAAAATGCCATCGGGTTTTTCTAGTAAAACGTAGCTCAGAGCATCACACCACTGTTGTTTCCCTTTCCTCTTATTCTGTATAGATAAATGACAAAAAAAAAATGCAACCACTCATTTAGCCAAACCGTGCTACCTCTTTCCACTGCTTAACATTCCACTTCTGATGCTCACGTGTAAGTAATAAGTTGGTAAGTAGCCACATGCACAACTAGCCTCGATGCATTATGTGTTCTGACTTCTGGCAGAATTAAGGGTTTCAGTTTTTTTTTTTTTTTCCCACAAAAGCTTTCGAGGAAATCTAACCACATGGCTCATCTTAACTCCCCACACACTTCAGTAATGTGCTTAAGGCTCCCAGGATCCTGTCTCCGGTTTATAGTCTTTCTCAGACAGCTTCTGGTAACCGCAGTTCCATGGAAATCTGTTGTTCTGGACATGTTCTGGCACAGTTCTTCTCAAAGTCACTTGAATTCTCAAACTCTTTCCAGTCTCCAACACATCATCTACACCAGGCAAGTCCAATCCTGGTCCTCGAGGGCCACTATCCTGCATATTTTACTTGTTTCCCTGCTCCAACACACCTGATTCAGTGGTTAAATCACCTCTTCATGTCCTGCAGAAGCCTGTTAATCACCCATTGATTCATATCAGGTGTGTTGGAGCAGAGAAACAAGTAAAACATGCAGGATAGTGGCCCTCGAGGACCAGGATTGGACACCCCTGATCTACACAAACTGACTGCCTTACATACCACACTTCTCCCCATGAGCTGCAATAAATTTGATTTTTTATTTTTTATTTTAGGTCAATCATTGATGTTCTTGTAAATAACTGTCATTCGAAATGACTGGCACATCTTAAATCCTGTGGCTTTTGTTGGAACAGCTTACGGAACCAGAATTCTTTTTTCTAAGTAATTTGTAAATTAGGTTCAAAACTATTGAATCTTGTTTTACTAGCATTCTCTTTAAATTAAGGAACCATTCATATAGGAACAATGGCTTGTGAGTTTGCAGTTTTTTAAATATTTTTTTAGCCTTGTGTCCACATAATAAATGGGATTTTAGATGCCCTGAAGCTGTATCTTTTTGAAAACAGGTTCCAGAGTGAAAAATATCACCACATGCCCGACTCACTATGATGGCGAAGTAGATGGGGAGAAGACTTTGGGTTTGGTGTTTACAGTTTGGACCCAGCGTGTAAGCTTTATGCGTGCGCTCCATTGGACTATAAAAATATGTGATTGTTTGAAAGCAACAAAATGCTGCTTTGATACATGTGATTGATGATGACATGTCGCAACCTCGGATGTCGAAATACATACCGAGGATATCAGTGCAGCACATAAAACAGAACTAAGAAACATTTGATTGATGTTAAAAAAAACACTGACATACAGGTTAAAATGTTCACTACTCTTCATTCATCATTGTGGACAAACACTTGTTGAATATTTGCTCAAATGAAGCTCTTTGATTACTAGCCTCTAAATGCACAAATATGTCTATTTTATAGGATCATGTGACTCTCCAATAACATGCAAACCCACACACCACAGGTGGTGTTCTGTCAGCCGAGTATTCATAAAGACATGTTAGTACCCTCAGGCTGGTGCAGGGAGAGTTGTTGGGTTTGCTGTTCTTGCCGTCGCTGCATCCATTCTCCTGCACGCAGTCTTCCTCGGCTCTGTCCTCCATTCTCCAGATATGTCGTTGTGTCTCCTCAGCAGAGGACTCCCGCTCAATGCAGTTTGTTGGCACCACTGAGGCATGCAACCCTGCAAATGGATAATTCAAGCATGTGACCCACTTCTCATCTTCAACAAAAGAAAAAAGAAAAAAAAGGGAAAAGGAAAAAAGGAAGAGCCAAACTGACACGCACAGAAAAACAGTCTTCTCTAAACATCAACTTTAATCACGAATAAAAAAAATTTAAAAAAGTCAACATTATGCTGACGTGTTCAAACAAAAGGACTTTGTTTCAACTATTCTGAGCTACAATATATCAAACATTCGGAGCTGAACATTCCAATAAATCAAACTACATACCTGCTCACATTGTTTGAGTGGTAACTGAGATCATGAGACCAGATATAATGAAGCTTAAACTGAGTTCTCTGAAGTCTGGTAAAACCATAATCTGAAACCTAAGAGCCTCAGTGAACTGAAACCGAATACAAACAACGTCAGAACAGCTTTGATTGGCTTTCAGAGCGACAAAGTGAACTTGAGTTGTTTTAATTAAAAAAAAAGTTTTATATTGAAAATGTGGACAAATAAAATCTATTAATAATATATACTGTATGTCTGAGTGCTGTCAAGTTACCAGACCATGACTGGCTACACCATGTGAGACGAAGAGGAAGATGTGTGTCTTTAGTTTGCTTATAAAGAGTTATACAGATAAGTCTTTTTTTTGTATCAGCACAGCGAAAAGAAAGCCAGACTGTGTTTTATTTAGTGTTTTTTAAAGCCGTTAGTATACGCTTCCTGACAGAAAAGAAAGAGTTAGGCATTCAGATGGAATGAAATGATTTAAACATAATTTGGGACACATGCAGAGCGGTGATATGTGTGTAAATGATTCTGTTTGCAAGGAGCTGCAGAGGGCATCGGTGGTGACATTATGAGTAGAGAGATAGTGTTATCAGGCATTTGCCGGAGCTTGCAAACATCAGTCAAAACGATGGAAGAAGGCACAAAAAGTGACTCATAAATGGATTGTACAGCATTAACATCACTTGACCAAGTTTATTTGTAGATGCAATGTGGGTTTGAATGAGGCCAGGTGGTTGTACTGTGTATTTGCTCGCGAGGTGAGGTGTTTAGGTGTCAAAGTGGTCTGATATTGGAGACAATGGGTATGTGAGGGCACCACGCTCATTGTGAAGGTTCCAGTCACCAAGGACAAACCACACAAAGGAAGGAATGTTGTGTTTTGTGCCAAGGATTACAGAAACCCATGACATCCGAACACAGGTACTGGACTCTTTGAATCGTTTCATTTTATCCTGTAATGTGTATTGATGACCACGTATGGCGGTGTCAGTGTTGTAGAGCGACACGCCTGCTTTACTCTTGGCATCATAGTGTGGAGAGCCTTAAGGCACTTTCACAAAACACTACAAGTCAGGACTTAGACACCTTCTGGCCGTCTTGGTGTGATTTCTGAATGGGCCAAGGCAGCATGGGGAATTGAAACCAGCCTGCTGTAATAGTCAACATGTGAAAAGGTAAACCATCTATGTGACTCAAGGATGTGTTGATGACATGTGGTCTGTGGGACGACCCAAGCAGAGGATTTACAAGCCTAAAACATCAACAAATAGATTCATTACTGAGGAGAGAGTTACATCAACTTTTCATTTAGTTAAACAAATTGGTTAACGCCAATAAGGATTGCTAAACGTAGTTAATTTGACATGTCTTGGAAATGATATGACTGAGACATCTGTCAAACATTTAATGTGGAGTACTCCACATAAATTCAGTGGTGTTCAGCCTCATTTTTGAAAGCTCACAACTATGGTGTACGTGGCTGACTTGATTAGTGATTTATAACAGTCTGAGGCAACTTAAAGATCGACTGTTTTTTGCAGCCATTTCGCTGAACTGGTTTGTGATAGTGTCTTCAGGGTATGACTTCAGGTCACTTCTGGTAATGATTCAGGAGACCCTGATGACATGTGTGATGTGACATTCTGTGTTCGCTTCTTTCACCACTCTGGAGACGGTACCCCGGCATTTCCACCACCCATTTCTGGAGGCTTAAATTTTTTTTCCTGTCAGTGAGTGTATATCAAAAGAGGCTTTTTTTTTTTTTTCCTTTGGAAACCTAAACTACATTTGTCTATTTTTGGCAGCAATGCATTGTGTAAAAAAACTAGAGATAGTGCACAAAGATATAAGGGTAGAGCTTAAAGACATACAAATGTCTAGATGATTTGGAATCCCCTTTTGCGTTCCAGACTTTTTCTAATCCACATAAAATTACCATGTTTTATCTATGATCCATTTTAAATATGTCAGTCTGTTTGAAAACACATTTGCAGCGGGCCGTTCTGATATAACTAATGCAGTGCCCGCGAGTCAGAGCAAAGCGTGAGCGTGTCGGCCAGAATAAAGCTCCACTGAACTCAGCATCAATGTCAGCGCCACTCAAGTGCATCAAACCAGGAGGGGAGAAAAAAAGACCAAAAAAAAACGTGCAGCAACCATTTAGTAGTTTTATCACTTTTGTGTAAAGTAATAGTCTTTTCCCTACGGGATTTTACATCTCTATTAGTAGAATTAATCACACCAAATAGACGGTTTTTTACACTTCAAAGAAATCTGGAGTAGTTCAGTGGAATTGATAGATACAAAGAATTGTTTAATTCACAGATTTTAGTTTCTGATTGTCAGTCTGACCAACTAGCACTAAAAAAGTTTTTTTTAAATCAAATATTTCAAATAAATACATTGGAATAATATGTAAACCAAACTGTTCCTTAATTACAATCTATTTTATGTCAAAACAATTCATATAAATGCTGCTTATTTCACGCTTCTAGCATCTGTTTTTTAACCACTCTTCCTTAATTCTCCTGTTTGTAACCTCTTTATCTCTCTGTCTATGAATTATTTCTCTTACATTTGGACTGCTTATTTCTCACTCTTTCCTCTTCTTCCTTCCCAGCGCTCTTTGCAAAGCAGAGACTGCCTCTGCTGCAGGGAACGCACTGACGAATGCCGCACAGTGAAGAATGTCATTCTAATACCATCGCCGTTTCCGTGAGTGACACTACAGGCGCCAAATGTAACATTCACAATTTTTCCTGACTGTTTTTGTCTCTCTTTAACAAACCAAAGAGGCTCACTGACTGCAACAGGTTGACCTACTTTGAAAGGTTAGCCCAAACAGCAGCTTTATGTAAACCAATACGTAACACTAGCGGGTTTAGTTCTTTTTCAGTACTTAGGTATTTGTTCGCCAAACATTAAATAACATTTTTATGAAATCTCAAAGACTCATTGTTAGGATCGACATGAAACGAACAGACATGTGAGCCCAGCTGCTCAAGTGTTCGTCTACCTTGTACTGTAGTCATCAGAGAATAGGAGAATGGTTATTAGAAACAATAAAAAAATTAATGAGTCTGTAGGGAGTGTCTATAACCCAAGTTCCAACAAGCTTAACAAGAACCACTTGCTGAACAGTGACCTATTAAGAAAAATACAAACAAATTGATGTATGTTTTGGTGGCTCTGCCTTGAGCATTCACGGACTGGTTTTACTGCTCTTTCATTTCAACCGCCTGCCTTTTGCCTGCTAGTTAACACACGTTTAACGTCACGTGTCCTTCTCTCTTATGGTCCGTGCTCCATATTTCCAGTCTTGTTTCCAGAGATTTCTGCTCTCTGTACAGTAGGAAGTGATCATCGCTTGTTAAAATCTTAGCTTGTTGCCTGGAAGAAAGAAGCTGCACTTTTAGCTGCACGAAGCCAATGATATCAAGTGAATTCAGAAGTAATCTCAGTTTCATATGACTTATTATATGAACAAAGACGTATTTAGAGAAAGTTTCCAAAATGACCCGTATTTTCACAGCTCTAACTATAATTCTCCCTCGAACTGTCAGCCAACATGTGTTGAGTTCAGATGTCACGAAGAGTTTTAAAACACTCGAGCGTTTGATCATGACTCAATAATTACTCCCCTTTCCTGTTCATCAAGAGCAGCAACAGAACTTCCAGCAGGCTGAAAACATCAACTAAGGATGAGAATTTAAATAATAGTCACGGCGAGTTTCGGGTTTGCTTTTGTGTTTTGGAAAGAGGTTTGGTTCTCAGCATCACCATCTTTGACGTCTTTGTGATTGGACTACATGTTAAAATATATATACTTTTTTTTCTTACAGCTTATAAATTTAACAATTGAGTAACAACAAGACAATTAAAATCTAATGAGCGTTTGTCTAACACTTATTATACCTTATGTCTACACAGATCCACTTTGCAGCGCGTCAGCGGAGTGCTTCTTTTAAATGAACAAAAACCTATCAACTCCATTGGAATAATTAGACAACTGGTATGCCTATAATTGGCCTGCATACCTTTCTGCTGATATCACCGCCTTAACATGCAGGTGTCACTGACACTAACTTTGAAGTCAACTATGATGCTGTTGAGTGGTAAAAGCGAGTTCGCAATCATGTAGTCATCTGCTGCTCCAAAACAGACAGAGCAAAAATTCAGACGTTTAGTCTGAAAATGACAGACTTGTAATAACAAAAAAACATGATAGTCATGAAAAAAAATGCTGTGCGGAGGCCATGATTAAATTGTACCCTTTAATGTTTTGGAAAGTGCAGGAAACAAACAGTTTAAAAAGCTGTTGGTTCTCCTCAGTCAGGATGTCCTGCAGGTGCTGGGTTTATTGAACTTAAAAGTTGACCTTTTGTAGTTACTGTTTTTTTACCTTAATTTTTTTTTAAATAAACTGCTGCGCTCATATTATCTAAAGCACAACTTTAAAATAAGCTACAGACAGCAGAAGCAAAACATTGCATTTGGCCATTTTTAATTAAAAGACCTTCCAACAGCCTGATTCAGCCTGCTCAGATTTCCTGCAAAGAGCAAAAAAAAAAAAAAGAAAGAAAGAAAGAAGAAGGACAGAGGGAATCACTCACCTCAGCTTCCTTTGTAAACAGCTGTGGGGGTTGATGATTTATCTGCACGGATTTATTTACCAAAGAAGTGCAGGTAGCCTTCTCCCTCCTCAGCTAGCTGAGCTTCTTCTGTCAAACTTCTCATGTGGAAAAAAGAAAACGAGGACGAGGAGCACAGACTCTTCTCACTCTGATAAGCAACATCTGACACCAGGAGTCATTCGCAGGCAGGCAGGATTTAGTCCGAATTAATCAGAGATGTCAATCTTGTGTCTCATGTCTTCGGTCTGTAAACGCAACCTGGAGAAAAGGTACGGAGCTCCCAGGTCCAGGTGAGACTCCCCTCCACACACACTCACACACACACAGCCTCCTGCCAGCACACTGACTCTGAACAGAAGGGAGGCTTCAGTACAATAAGCTTTCACTGAGAGGCGGGTGTCTTAATCTGCTCTCCCTCCCTCCCTCTCTCTCTCTCTCTCTCTCTCTCTCTGTCTGTCTCTCATTTCTTCTATCACACTCCCTCTGCTCTCTCGCTCTCCTCACCTCCAGTCCCCTCTTATCACCAATTTCAGTACCTTTGAGATCGTGTTACATTCGTGCCTTTTTCAGAAAGATGTTACAAGATTTTTTTTTCTTTACACCCACAGAACTTGTTATTTAAAAACCATATTCCCTGTAATATAAAAATGAATGGTACTTGGCTGATTTTTAGTGTTGAAAACCTCCTCCCAGTCCAGAACTCGGGTACATGTATGAAGGAGCTGGAGTTGAAACCAGATGTTCGCGTACACCGTATAAAAAGGCATGTAAGTGAGATTTCTTTTTTACTACTTTCTTCAAAGTCACAAGTTTGCATACATTTTCTTTGGATTTGGCAGCATTGCTTTTAGACTAAATGACTCGGGTCAAACATTTTGGGTTTCCTTCCACAAGCTTCTCACAACAGTTTGCTGAAATTTTGTCCCATTCCTCGTGACAGAACTGATGTAACTGAGTCTGATTTGCTAGCACAAACCTTTTCAGCTCTGCTCACATTTTCTTCCATGGGTTTGCAATCAGGGCTTTGTGATGGCCACTTCAAAACACTGACTTGGCTGTCCTTAAGTCACTTTGTAACTAATTTGGCAGCAGAGTCATTGTCTATTTAGAGGACCCTTATGTGTCCAAGATTTAACTTCTTGGTTGATGTCTTGAGCTTTTGCTTCAATATTTCCACATAATCTTCTGTCCTCATCATGCCACCTATTCTGGGAAGTCCACCAGTCCCTCCTGCAACAGAACTTCCCCATAACATGATGCTTCCACCCCCGTACTTCAGTGTAGGGATGGGTGTTCACAGGTAGGAAGTTTCCCACTTTTTCATCCAAATGTAACGATGCTCATTAAAGCTACAATTTTAGTTTCATCAGACCACAGGACATATCTCCAAAAATGAAGGTCTTTGTCTCTGCATTTTACAAATCTGCCTTTCAGAGTAATGGCTTCTTCCTCACTGAGTGGCCTTTGAGCCCATGTCGGTACAGGACTTGTTTTCACTCTCAGATATACACTGGAAGTTATGACTCACTTTACACTGCTTCTGATAGGGTTAGAATTAGGAGATCAAGTGGCACATGACTCATGAGGAACAATGACTGCTTAAAAGTTAAGTTCATGGAGACAATCCGGAGGCACAGCTGGGGGTGTGCTAGGAATTTTCTGATCGGGGCATCAACTGTGGATAGAAATACAGGTGCTGGTCATAAAATTAGAATATCATGAAAAAGTAGATTGATTTCAGTAATTCCATTTAAAAAGTGAAACTTGTATATTATATTCATACATTACATACAAACTCATATATTTCAAATGTTTATTTCGTTTAATTTTGATGA